>NW_006921669.1:7961105-7972813 GCF_000298275.1 Orycteropus afer afer
TGCAAACAGTAACCAGAAGAGAGCTGGGATGGCTATCCTCTAATATCAGATAAAATAGAGTCAAAACTTGTTACAATAGACAATGAAGCAGATTTACACTAATAAAAGATCAATTCATCGAAAAGATTTAACAATTATATACACAGTTAACCAAGAAAAAGAAATTAAAAGCATCCAAACTGGAAAAGAAAAAATAAGAATGGGGAGTGCTTAAAAACAGGGTGTTTTTATGGGGCGATGAAAAGTTTTCTGGAGTGATGAAAAAGAAGGAAGCCTCTGTACAATACTAGAGTGTCTTCCACATTCTCCCTTTCCCCACCTCCGCGTAAGGAAAGAATCAGGGACCTTCAATGGGAACCACTGAGTCTTGGTTGTCATCAATTCTTACATCACTTTGAAGCTGTGTCCCCGCCTTGGCCCGTAGCAGCTCAGGGGTATCTGCCACCGGGGTGAACCTGGAGATGCGCTCATCATGCCCTCTCTTGTATTCCACCTGGTGAAGAGACAGCAGACAGTCAAGACTGCACCCTCCTCGCACCTCTGTGAGGACCTCTCCTTTCTGCTCTCTTGAAAGGGAGGAGCCACCGACAGGTTACACTCAACCCAACACCGGTGGTGAAACTTCCACAGCTTGTTTTATGGGATTGCCCTCAAAAAGTATTGATGCTAATGTGCTTACCCCAATGAACTGCCAGACACTGCTAAACATTAACAAATATTAACTCAATTTCCGTAACAATCACATGAGGCAGGACTAGTATTTCCCCCATTGTACAAATGAGAAGCTGAAGAACAGCCAGGTTAAGTAATTTGACCAACGTCACACAGCTAGTAAATGGTAGAGTCAGGACTTAAAATCTAGCTGTCTGGCTCCAGAATCTGAGGTCACACAGATTCTTCATACAAAACTATTCATACGGATCTATCATCCAGTTTATAAAAGTCAGTGTCCTCAGGGAAGAGGTAACTAGTAGGAAGAAGTGGGAGGAGAGCTGTTGTATTGGGGTAAATTATAGCCAATGTCATGAGTCAAAGTATATGTGAACTGCTGTATGGAAAGTGAATTTGCTGTAAACTTTCACCCAAATCACAAAACAAAACAAAAAAAAAACCCTAAAATAAATAAATAAAAAGTTAGTGTCCTTAAAAGTAAAGCAACCTCAGGGAGGTCTAGTCTTAGGAGAGCCAGATGGATGTTCTTCTCTCTACTTTATAGAGGATAACTGATGGAGAGAGGATAAAAACAGTTTTGTCCGTAATGCTCACTAACAGTACCTATTGCCTAAAAGCAACTCTATTGCTTCTTTTTGTTCGCTAATGACAAACAGAGGGTAGGCCTGATCGATGGTGAATAAGCACAGAGACACGCACTTGGCTGGCCAGCTGGTTGGCTTTCTTGGCCCTTTGATAGGCAGGCGTGATCATGGCCGGAAAGCTCCCCTTTCCTCTCTGTTGCTCAGAGTCTTCTGTATACTCCTGCTGGTCAGAACCAACGTCAGAATGAGAACCAGTACGATGTGGGCTGAGAACGAATAAAACTGCAATAACAGGCATCAGCGTAACCAGTCCTTAAACTGCATTTACATGGCACTTGGAAATTATTTCAGTCACCTGAAATTAATTTGAAAATATTATTTAACCGGCAATTTGAATAACACCACCAACACCAAAGATATCACATTACCAGGTCAAAGGAACTTCTGTTATAACGCAAACACCAAATAATGTGGAACTTTGGATGATCCAAGAGATGTCCTTTGACTCAAAGGCTTGTATAACAGCAATTAATATGCAAGAGTCTTTTCTGTAACTCTTCCACCAGAGCCAGCTCTACAGCATTGAGAGCGAAATGCCTGCCAAATTTTCTGCCTCAATTGTTGAGTGTCTCAGATGATTAGTTTTCCAAATAAGGTATCTCACCTTAGCATTTGTGTTTCTATTGTTTTCTTCACATGTTCTAAAGGAAAAGTCACCGAAGAGTAACAATACTTTTCAAAGTAAATGCTTCAAAGGGAAATACACTGAGTGTGTGTGTGTGGGGTAAGACTAGAGGGGTACTATATGTAAACTGTTAAGGATTTCCACAATCCAGGCCAAAATTGCCCTTCCTACATTAAAACCTACCAAAGTCTCCAATATAAAAGACCGTTCTAAACTAATGTTAAACGAATCGCTAAAGTAATTTCCAGGGTCCTTACCTCACCAAGAGACTTTCGTGCCTCAACCATCCTTACAATTTCCGGGTCTGGCAGAGCTCCCGGGCACCAAGTATTCCCTTCCCCATATCCAGTCCAATAGGTTCTCTGCAAAGGAAGCATACAGACTTATATAAACACACATTCTACACATTTATTTGGGAAGATCCCCATATCTGCCACATGCTCCCAGCAGTGCTCACATACATTGCCTATATGAGATAGAAAGTCTCTAAAAACTCTAACTCCTATTGGTAAACAGTGGGTCTCAGCTAATGAGATGTTCAGTTTTCCAGACTAGAAGATGATACAATATTCTGAATAATCAAACATTCTGAGATTCACCTACATCAAACACTTCCAAATGTAACTTACTATTTCTTTCTTCATCATTCCACCAAGACTAGGTGGAGTTGCTGTAGACAGGGCATCTCAGGTAAACAGCATTATTCAGACAAGATTAAAAAAAAACATCTACTGTTACATACTTAACATGGAGCTAAAAAGACCTTATTGGGAAAAGAAAATCCAAAACTGAAAGACAAAGTTGTTCTTTTCAGATACTTATGATCTACCTCTGGAGAAAGAGCTACTGTATGACACAACTAGTGATTAGAAGCATTTGTGTGCTTAGACATACTATGTTGTTGTTATTTGCCCTCGAGTTGGACCCGAATCATAGCCACCCCTCCTTGGGTTGGCGAGATGGTATCACTACAGAAGTAGATTGCCCAACCTTCCTTCCGAGGAGTGGCTGTGGGTTTGAACCGCCAGCCTTCTGGTTAGCAGTCAAGTGCCTTAGGCACTACGCTACCAGAGCTCCCTAGACATACTACACAAATGATGAAAGATAGGAGGCTTTAAAAAGCGGTTTGTATGAGATGGATTCTATTATTGGCAAGAAAATGGAGTTTGGGCTGGGCTTCCAAGGCGGAGGTCAGTTGCCAGAGGCCAAGGGCAAAGCACCCACTCTAGAAGATCAGCTTCATGCAGGTGGGGACGCCCATCTCTTTTGTTCACTAACACATCCCAGAAGCCTGGAACACTGCCTGACATGTAGTAGATTAAAAAAAATATTTGTTGAATATCTTCTAT
This sequence comes from Orycteropus afer afer, assembly GCF_000298275.1. Taxonomy (NCBI): domain Eukaryota; kingdom Metazoa; phylum Chordata; class Mammalia; order Tubulidentata; family Orycteropodidae; genus Orycteropus; species Orycteropus afer. Next base: position 7,964,396 of record NW_006921669.1, read on the forward strand.
GGGTGAGAAGGCCATGAATAAAAGCATGAAGCCAGTGTTTGGCTCCTTGACTGCTAACCAGAAGGCTGGCGGTTCAAACCCACCAGCCACTTCTCAGACGGAAGGTTGGGCAATCTACTTCTGTAGCGATACTACCTCGGAAACCCAAGGAGGGGTCACTATGAGTTGGGTCTGACTCGATGACACATAACAACAACAACAACAACAGCAAAAGATCAGGAGACACTGCTTTGCTTGGAACTGAAGTGAACAATTAGGGAGCAAAGTGATGGTGGAGGAGGGCAAGTTGGGCAGGTTGGAGAGAGCCGGCCTGTGGAGATATGAGAGACAGACAATTAACAAGTGAAAACAGGCTCAACCACATTAGCAATCAACTCATTTAACTGACAACAACAAGGTATGGATGGTCAAACCATTTATTTGGTAACAACAAGTGTGGGAAAATAGGTATTCCCATACTCTGTTTGTGGGAGAGTATAAAAACACATGGCCAGTGACCTTTACAATTAAACATGCACACACCCTTTGACCTAGCAAAGTCGTTTCTCATTAGCTACAGAAACACATGGTGTCTCCATAAATCAGAATCAACTGTGAGGGCAACTGGTTTTTAGAGAAACACTCACTAGTGTCCACAAGGGGTCATGAGCAAGAATGATCACTGCAACTTTGTAGTACAAAAAACAACTGGAAACAACCCTACCCATCAATAGTGCAGCACTGGTACACTTCATAACGGTTTAAAAAGATGTGAACTTGAGTATATCTCCAAGATATTTGTGGAGTGGAAACTGTAAGCTTTAAAACAATGCATTTTGTTTCATTTTTTAAAAATTACATGTTTCAATAGGAATACATATAATTTTTTATAAAAAATAACAACAGCTCTGGTAGCATAGTGCCTAAGGCACTTGACTGCTAACCAGAAGGCTGGCGGTTCAAACCCACTCCTCGGAAGGAGGTTTGGGCAATCTACTTCCATAGTGATACTGCCTCAGAAACCCAAGGAGGGGTCACTATGAGTCGGGTCTGACTCGATGGCACACAACAGCAACAACATTTATTCTGCAGCGAGTTTGGTTTTTAGAGTTTTACCACTGTTTTATTATATTGTTGAACAATATCTTTAACATCAAATGCAAGCAAAATTATGATGAACATTATTCAAAAACAGTTGTGGTGGTACATGGACAGGAAACTACCAGAAATTCAAGCTGGATTCAGAAGAGCACATGGAATGAGGGATATCATCGCTGATGTCAGATAGATCTTAGTTGACAGCAAAGAATACCAGAAAGATGTCTACCTGTGTTTTACTGACTATACAAAAGGTATTTGACCATGTGGATCATAACAAATTACGGATAAAATTGTAAAGAATGGGAATTCCAGAACACTTCATTGTGCTCATACAGAAACTGTCCCTAGACAGTTGTTGGAACAGAACAAGGAGATACTCCATGATTTAAAATCAGGAAACGTATGCATCAGGATTGTATCCTTTCACCACACTAATTCAGTCTGTATGCTGAGCAAATAATCCAAGATCCTGGGCTATATGAAAAAGAATGTGGTATCAGGATTGGACGGAGATTCATTCATAAGCTGCGGTATGCAGATGACACAATCTTTCTTGCTGGAAGTGAAGAGGACTTGAAGCACTTACTGATGAAGATCAAAGACTACAGCCTTCAGTATGAATCACACCTCAACATAAGGAAAACAAAAATGCTCACAACTGGACCAATAAACATCATTATGATAAATGGAGAAAAGATTGAAGTTGTTGAGGATTTCATTTTACTTGGATCCACAATCAACGCACATAGAAGCAGCAGTCAAGAAATCAAATGACACGTTGCATTGAACAAATCTGCTGCAGAAGATCTCTTTAAAGTGTTAAAAAGCCACTTTGAGGACTAAGGTGTGCCTGACCCAAGCCATAGTATTTTCAATTACCTCATATGCATGTGAATAAGGAAGATCAAAGAAGAATTGTTATCTTTAATTTATGGTGTTGGTGAAGAATATTGAGTATATCATGGACTACAAGACAAATAAATCTTTCTTGGAAGAAGTATAGGCAGAATGCTCTTTAGAAGGAAGGATGGTGAGAATTTGTCTCACATACTTTGGAGGAACCAGTTATTAGGAGGGCCAGTCCCTAGAGGGGAGCTCTGGTAGCATAGTGGCTAAGTCACTTGCCTGCTAACCAGACGGCTGGCGGTTCAAACCCACCAGCCACTCCTCGGAAGGAAGGTTGGGCAATCCTACTTCCGTAGTGATACTGCCTCGGAAACCCAAGGAGGGGTCGCTATGAGTCGGGGCCGACTCGATGGCACATAACAACAACAACAACAGTCCCTAGAGAGGGATATCTTACTTGGTAAAAGAAAGGGTTAGCAAAAAGGTAGAATACCTTCAACAACATAGAATGACAAAGTTGCTGCGAGAATGGCTCAAATATAGCAGTGATTGTGGGGACGGCACAAGACCAGGCAGTGTTTCATTCCATTGTACAAAGGGTCACCATGACTTGGAATAGACTCAACAGCACCTAACAACACCACCACCACTGTTCTAAGATCTTTAGGTATAGCTCTTCTTTTAATCTTCAGAATAGCTCTGGGAATCGCGACCTGTTTGAAATTCACTGTACACATGAGAAAACTGAAGCAAAAATGGTTAAGTAACTTGTTCAATGTCCCTCAGTAAGTGACAGTTGGCCACTTCAGACTGATGTACAAATGCCAGTTATTTATTATTTATAAAGGAACTGAGAATTCTGGAAGGATACTAACACTGATAGCAGTGCATATCAGAAATGGTAAACAAGCTTTGTACTGTTAGAACTTTTTGCAATAAGAAAAATTCAATTATTGTATATATAATTAAAAATAAATAGCTGAGAGACTTTCAAATGATGAGGTTGTCAACAGAGGGTGACCATAAATTCTCAGGTGATGGGAAGAGTAAGTCAGAGACATCCAGGAAGCTGTGTCTGACCAGTATGAACAGGGCATGCTAGAGAGAGGCAAACACAGACAGGGGGATGCCACCTCAAATTCCTCACAAAGAAGCAGGCAGGAGATGATGTGGTTTGGAACTGGGATGGTGAAAATGGAGAGAGAGAGAGGTCAAACTGAGTGGAGTGTCAGAAAAAGAAAGGGCAGCCTTGATCTTAAGCTTGGGTGAGTGTTATCAGTGGCTGAAATACAGTGGTTGGAGAGAAAAGTCAATGAACTTGGCCTGGAGTGCATACAGTGGAGGTGATCTGGAGCATGTTGATGGAGATCTTCTGTGACAGCTGGAATTATACACTGAGTTAAAGAAAGCCTAACCGATTTGTTTTTCTGGAAAGTAATAATGATAATGCATTTCACTTGCATAGTGTATACTTCTGCTCTCTTGCCCCAACCCCATTTGTAATTCTCCTCTCACCTCATTCACCAATGGTTGCCTGTTAGGTGCAGCTTCCCCGTCCTTGGATTTCATGTCCCAATGAAAGACTGATTTAAATCGCTCACCATCTTCTTGCTCATCCATCTGCACAATGAAGATGCCATCAGTAAAATTGCCATCAGAGAAAAGACAGAAAATAAATAATATAGAGATAAACTTTGGGATTTTCCTGCCTTGATGGCACAGCATCTTGACTGCAATACAGTGCAAGCTGTGCTACCAGTCTCATCATGGCTTCATCTGCACCCCATGGTAGCACGTACGTACAGAGTAACTGCTGTGTGCAAAGCTCCAGTCATCAGGGCAGTTAAATAACGGCAGTTAGGTAACATCTCCATGAGCTCACCACACAACACAAAGTATTAGAGTAGACTCAGAAAATGCTTGAGACATTAGAGTGGTGATCCTCAACTTTAGTTTGAGTAACAACACCCAGGGAGCATGTTAAAATACTGGCTCCCCAAATTCATGAAGGTGTTCTCCTGTGCTTTATTGGTTTATCTTTAACATTTCAACTTATAATACACTTCAAATTAATCTTTATGTATGTTGTGAGGTAGGGGTCAAGGTTCTTTTTTTTTTTTTTTTCTCTAAGACTATCCAACAGCTCCAGTATAATTTACTGAAAGATCATTCATGCTACATTAAATTGCAGTGGTGTCTGTCATAATTCAAGTGGCCATGTACGTGTAATTCTGTTTCTATTCTTTTTCATTGGTCTATTTGTCCTTATGCCACCATGACACTGTGTTCATTGCTATTGCTTTTATAGGAAGTCTGGATATCTGGTGGCCTAAGTCCTCTAGTTTTGTTCTTTTTCAAGATTTCTTAACTATTGTAGAATTTTTGTGTTTTCATATCAATTCTAGAATGAGCCTGTCAATCTCTACCCCTACCAAAAAAAAAAAAAAAAGCACCAAGACTTTGATTGAGATTGCACTGAATGTACAGATGGATTTGGGGAGAACTGACATCTCAACAATATCTTCATGATCTGGGGGTAGGCAAAGCTTTCCTAAACAGAACACAAAAAGGACTACCCACAAAAGAAACCTAGAGATCATCGTTTATTAGGACCGAAATGAGGCCCAGAAATCTGCAGTTTTAACAGTCTGACAAGGTGACTCTGATTTCACTGTTAGAATTTATTACAGTTTAAACCCTTAATTTTACAGATAAGGAAACAAGCTCAAAGAAAAGAAGTAAACTTGATAAAATCACATAGCAATTTAGCAGAGTCAAATTTAGAATCCAGGAATTCTAGTTCCCTATTGAGGGCACTTTCTGGGCTTGCTACTGCTTAAATACATAGATATCTATTTAATTTATATATATGGGTATGTGTGTGTGCATAAATTGAGAGATCTTTGCATGCTATTTTCCTTCCATTTGGAGAAACCACATGGACATTATGTAGAGTAATGGCAGAGCTCCTCAGTGGAGCACTGGTAACGTTTTGATCCAGTTAATTCTTTGTTGTAGAGGACTGGCCTGTACATTGCAGGATGTTCAGCAGCATCCCTGGCCACTACCCACTAGATGCCAGTAGCAACCTCCATACTCTGAGTTGTGACCATCAAACATGTCTCTAGACATTGTCAAATATCCCTTGGGGGGTAAAACTGTCCTCTGTTGAGAACTATAGACTCAAAGAATCAAAAACACATGACCAAAATAAATATTCTTCCCACTTGCAGGAAGCTGTGTGGCTGTCCTCCTCCCATGACACAAATCCACCCTTGGACTCCCCAGAGACTTGTCTAGAGACTCGTGATACGCTGAGGAAGTAGGTAGAGGCAGGAAAAGCTGTAACCGTTCTTAGTGGGGTAAGGAAACATCAAGGCTAAAGTTCATTCCCCGAGTAGAAGAAAATCTAAATGCTTTCTTCTTCTAAAAGTCAGTTCATACTTACAAAACGGGAAACTCTGTCTTAGTAAATATTTACATATTTTTTAAAGAGTAGCATTTAGGAAACAGAAAAGTATAAATCTGCTTAAATGCCAACTCAAAATTTTTATCCTATTTCTCTCCTTCATTGCCATCACTAAAGTATCACTTTGTTTTCCCTTTTTCACTATAGCAGATGCACAATGAATGTGTTTTCTATTCAACTGGCAAGTCTTCAGTAGACACAAGGAGTAAGAAAGTAATCCATCACACACACACAGGGTGGTTGAAAATCGGGGGCCTAGAAGGGACGCATTGCCCATTTGAATTTTCCCTAGTGCAAAAAAGGAGAAAGTGACCTCAGGAGACAACTGTTTGGTATACACACAGGCTTGAATGCACATACACACACTTACACACAGATATACGTTTATACACACACACACACAACCTACACATACAGGCATGCATGCACATACACACACATGAACATACCATATACACACAGATATGCATGTATACATATACTATATACACACATATGCCACATACATATATATGCACACATACATACACATCACCCACTTACATACACCAAATACATACAAACATGCACAAGCATGTATACATACATATGTGTGCATATGTATGCATACATAGATATACATGCCACGTACACCACTATACACATACATATATACACACTACATACACACCTACACATATCACATTCCTACACACAGGCACACAGGCACACAGTACACACACCACACATAGATACACATGCACACATCACATACATGTGCACACATCACATACACAAAATACACAGACATATACATATGTACATATACACACCACATATGCACACATTCATACATCCACACATACACATGCATGTGTGCACACATACACTTCATATGTGCACACATGCACATGCACATGTGCACATATACACATGTGCATATGCCACACACACACACACATACAAATATACATGAGTACACACATACAATACGTATATGCACAGACACAAATGCACATATATAGACAGACTTATTTATGTACACACAACAAAAATATACACTTGGATATGGACACACACTTACATGTACAAATATGTCACAGAACACATATATACACACATGTGCATACACATCTATGCATACATACACATATACATATACTCCGCATATGCACACACGTATATGCAAACAAGCGCACATACACAGGCCTCCAGGGAAGCTCACATCATTGTCTGTAGCAGGAAATAGAACCAGTGATAATCCTAGCCTCACTCCCGCCTGGGCCTGTCATACACAGTTAAAAGAAAGTGAGTCAACTACCACCTCAAAGGGAGGTAAACACTGTGTTGCATAACTGTAAGGTGGAATAAGGCCAGTTGAGACTGAGAGTGGGTAGGAAAATAGAGAGATTGGGGATCTTTTTGTAGAGAATATAGCTTATGCACACAGCACTCTAATGTATAAGTACATGTTCTTATGTTTAATCTGTCCAACTCTGGTTTGAGAACATAGACAATTGTTTTGTTTTGTTTTTTTCCTTCTGGAGAGTTTACCATCCTCTAGGTATTTATGGAAGTGGCCAATGGAGCAGTTCAGGATAAAGGTTCTAAAGTCAGGCGGACCTGGATTGGTACCCACTCCGTTAACCAGATGACCCTGGGCAAGTTACTCAACCTCTCTAAGCCTCAGCTTCCCCAGCTATAATACGGTAATATTAAAAAGGGTATTATGATAAAAAAAAAAAAAACAAACCTTAGTGATGTGCCTAACACCCAGCTAAAAGAAGAGCCAAAGTCAGTATTTATTGTCTTCTCACTTAGCTACTCTCCGACATCAACAGATGAAAACAAAGGCCTACGGGAATCAGCCCTTTCAGTCGTGGAGGACTGCTTGTGATTTCTTAACGTTTGTGAATTCTTAGAAATCATCGATACAAAAGCAATTCTCTGAGCCTCTGTTTCCTCACTAACAAAATGGGGACAATGACAGTATCTATTTCATTGGGTTGTAATGTGGACTAAATGAATTCAGCACTTCTATAGTAAATGCCGGGAGCTCTGGTAGCATAGTGCCTAAAGCACTTGACTGCCAACCAGAAGGCTGGAGGTTCAAACCCACCAGCCACTCCTCGGGAGGCAGGTTGGGCAATCTACTTCCATTGTGATACCGCCTCGGAAACCCAAGGAAGGGTCACTATGAGTCGGGGCTGACTCAACAGCATATAACAACAACAACATCAACAACGGTAAAAGCCACGTAAGTTTGTTAAATGAAAAAAAAAAAAAAAGAGTAAACGAACAATGACTGCAAAGCAGTTAGCAAACAAGGCCTCTTGGCACTATGAGTACAGAGCCACAATGAAGGACACTAGTTTGATCTAAGGTACAGATTTTGAGGAAGAGGATGGCTTGGGAGGGCAGAAAGCTCACTCTGAGGTGAAGTAGCATTAGGGAGGGGATCCTGGGTGAGGTGAGATTACTAAAGAGCTTTCTACCTCATGAACAATTTTCTAATTTCTAATTTTAGGAAATTGCTAAAGCGCCTATCACTCAGTTATTTCTTGTGGGGCATAGAGGAGAGACAGTCACGCCAATGATTCATCATTTCAATAGATGCAGGAGTTCAGTCAACCACTAGTTATTTCACAAAACTCTTCTATTGGTTTTCCCAACAAAGTTGGGTTTATCAAGGTAGCCTACTTGTCTTCCTCCCCATCCCACCCACCCTCAAACAACATATCACTTTCAAATAGAAAAATCTTTGACCTGCTCCTACTCCAACGAGAAAGGGAGACTGAAAAAACTTAAACAACCTCTGAATTCAGAGAGATTTGAGTGTAGAAGTACTAGATTACTTTTTTTTTTTTTTTTTTTTACCAGAATATCATAGTGGAAAGAAAAGAGAGGTCCTTGTGATGTCTTCTAACTTTGTGTTATATATTAAGCACCTAGTGTATACAGGGTCTATTGTATAAATGGTCACCAGTGTCCAGAGCTGGTCAGGCACAGCTATGATCCTTAATACAAGGACTCAAAATATTTAT
>NW_006921669.1:7972913-8008396 GCF_000298275.1 Orycteropus afer afer
TTTTTACCAGAATATCATAGTGGAAAGAAAAGAGAGGCCCTTGTGATGTCTTCTAACTTTGTGTTATGTATTAAGCACCTAGTGTATACAGGGTCTATTGTATAAATGGTCACCAGTGTCCAGAGCTGGTCAGGCACAGCTATGATCCTTAATACAAGGACTCAAAATATTTATGCTACACGATCCTGTGCATTGGCTCCTATATTGTGGGCGGACAAATGGAAACACTTGCTACTTAAATGCACTTTGCATGTGTATAAGGGGAAAAAAATGAATGGGCTTATATGTAAGCAGAGACTCTTAAAAACATAGTGGGTGTCTGAGCAGATCCGTTTTCTTTAAAGGCTATTTTGATCAGCAATATTAAGTAACTCACCTCACTGATGGCCTCTGGAGTCCTCCTCATACTTAGGTTTAATGGAGCGTGATAGACACTTGTAAAAGTGTTGTTCTTGGGGTTATGGCTACAAAAAAGATACATACACATATCTGAGTCAACATAGAAATGTACTAATCCAACGTGACTACTTGTGGGACTATCTTCGAAGGCACAGTCAGTATTCAATCAATAAATATAAAGCTTAATAACTGAGTCAGTGATTCTCTAGGCCATGAGTTTTAAAGGGGAAAAACAACAAGCCAAAGAATTTCCACATATACAAATCAAAGACCAAATTTAACTGAAACTGACCATTTAAAAACTTGCTGAAAAAATAGAAAAGGATTCTGTAATTATTTGATTGCAAACTTGATACGCATATCTGTAGCAAACACATTGTTCTGCACATAGTAACAATTTGACATTCAAAATTACAGTTTGATAGATTAGCTCTTGGACTTTATAGAAATTTGAAATTTCCAATCCTTTCTGTCTACCACATAAAATGCCACCTAAGTCTCTTCAAGGGTTGTATGTAAGTGAAAACGTTTGGGAAGACGTTTAACCCCTGAGTTGACATTTGAACCTACTTGGCTACTTGTTATAAAACAAAACTCAAGAGGTGTCTCCCACACTTACGCATGACAGTATGGCCTTTTCTGGTGACTCACAAAGTTGTTAACCGATAGCATCATCTTGCAGACTTCACAGTGAAAGCACGCTTTATGCCATATCTGGAAATCATATAGAAAGATTTAGTAAAATTACCTTTGCTTTCAGACTCAGGATTGTTACGTATTTCAGGGTAAGAAATTGCGCTTCAGGGATAAAATGATAACATAAATATTGGCTAAATAAAATAGGTTAATAAATAGATCTCACAAAACACACTGCCATCAAGTCGGATCCGACTCACAGTGACCCCTTCTTGGGTTTCCAAGGTGGTATCGCTACGGAAGTAGATTGCCCAACCTTCCTTCCAAGAAGTGGCCGGTGGTTTTTAACCTCCAGCCTTCTGATTAGCAGTCAAATGCCTTAGGTACTACACCACCAGAGCTCCTAAATAAATAAATGCTTTTTTTTTTTTAAATGACATAAGAGAAGACATAGAAATGGGTGGAACTCAAAAAAGTCAGGAAAAGACATCTTTTTCTTGTGTCTTAAAAATCACAACATGCCCATATGTGAGAAGGTAAATTTCCCATGTTTGTTATCCCCAGAGGTCAAGAAATACCCACTGACCTGATCTATACAGCTGATCTTCTCAGCAGGATAAACCCCATATCCACATCTAGAGCAAGCCTGCACATTCATCTTGAAGTCAGAAGAAAGAAGACAAAGACAGGCAACAGGCGAGAAATCCAAGGAGAACCCCCCAGGCTAGTTGATCCAATCTCCAAAATGTCAACGACTATTAAATCCCTATGGCCACCTTGATCACTCAGAACCCAACTTCCACTTCCCCTTGCTGACCTTCTACTTTGAAGTCAGCAGCTGGATGGTTTTTAAAGCTGCCACTTACTCAAGGGGCTATTTTGGCCACTGGCTCAGCACGCATGCGCCCAGGAAATAAGGTGGAGATATTTCTAGCTGACACGTTTCTCTAAATAGAAAAGTGAACTCACAACAGCATCACATGTATGTGGATGACCAAATCTTGGTGATGACCAGGCAGCAGTAACAGTTCAACACTAGCTGTGATCATAACCCAAGAAAAGTGCCTATGGGAAAACACCATGCCCTCCTCCAATGATCGAATTAGAAAAGGGTGTTCTAGGAGTCTGACTCAGAAAAAAGGGCAGCTCCCAAACTAGAGGAAATAAAAAAGGATTGGTCCACTCCATTAGAAGGTAAATATCATGTTTGAGTTTTAGCCTTATCTATTAGAAATGTTTACAACAGTGAGACTGAGGAATGTATTAAGCTATTCATTTGAGTTAGTTTTTGCTGGAATGGGAAAATCAAAACAAATGAGAACACTCTGATTTGGTTTTGTATCTTGTCCTAAACCATTCCAAGAAAGCCTTGCCTCAAAGGCCTAAAACAGAAGTTACTTGAAGACAAAACCTCTCCTCTTGGCTTCAGTGGCTCCTTAAATTTCACCTTGGTGTTAGCTGCCACCAAGGCAATTCCAACTCATGGTATGTTACAGAATAGAACCACTCCACAGGGTTTTCTTTGCTGTAATCACAATAAAAGTAGATTGCCAGGCGTTTCTTCCACAGTTCCACAGGGTGGGTTCAAGCTGCTCACCTTTAGGTTAGCAATCAAGAGCAAATCATTTAGACCTTAAATGAAATGGCACCTCACCTGTCCCCACCACTCACCCATCACCTTCTGTTACCACTCCCTGCTTTACAGCACTTCTTCATAGCAGTTATCACTACCTGAATACTAAACATGAACACATCTGTTTTCTTTTCAATATCTGTCTCCCTCATCAAAATATAAGCTCCTCCAACACAGGACCAAACAAAGTACCTACAGGAGCCAGCTGTGAAGGACAGTGTATGATTAAGCACCAGGTGGCAGATACAACCATGTGAAGTGGACAACCAACCCCTCCTCAGTCCCAGCCAATTGTTGCTCTGACAGAATCAGCACCCAGCATTGCCAGATATTCTGATTTTTCCGGAGTAGCCAGAAATCTGCATTTTCTTATGAAATCCCATTTTTAACACACTTGAAATAAGACAATGAAACAGGGACATGGGCAGTATTTGGCTGGCTGGCTGGCTATCCATTTGTGACCCTTGAGTTACACTGGTGTCCCCAGGTGGGGTGGCAAGAGATCAGTCAAACTGAGTGCTGTGTTGTAGGAGTGAGGTGTGGGAAAGGAGGAAGCACCCAGGAAGTGAAGAACAGTCGTGTTTACATGGGACTGGAGAGACAGGGTGGTGTCTGAGACCTTCCCAGATCGTGGGGCACAAGGAGTGTGGATTGAGCCCTAGCAGGATGCTAAGCTCAGCAGTGCCTCCCACGCTGAAATGTGACATGGGCAGCAAGGTGGCCACCAGCCTGAGCAAACAGAAACACTCACCAGCACAGACAAGTAACAGACACCAGAAAAACAAAACCAAGAGGGCTCCCCAGATTTTTGCTCTGAATCAGCCTTACCTGGGAAGTGAGATAGGAGCCCTAATAACACTGATAAGGAATCAGGGTCAGACTTGATTTAAAGAAAAAGCTATGTAATATTTTTTCCTCTGCCTAAGGTTGTGATTGCAACCCATACCCGCTATGACTTCTTTGGCCACACTTATAAAAAGGATTACTAAAATGTAAGATGTTAAATTTAACTTGTACCATCCCTCCTGCTTATTCTAACAAAACCAAAACCAAACTCACTGCCATCGAGTCGATTCTGACTCATAGCGACCCCCTTTGGGTTTCCGAGGCTGTAAATCTTTGAGGAAGTAGATTGCCCAGTCTTCTCCTTCCGTGGAGTGGCTGGCGGGTTTGAACCACCAACCTTCTGGCTAGCAGTCAAATGGTTAGGCACTATGCCACCAGAGCTTATTAGGGTATCTGAAAATGAGGAGAAACAACCCCATAGAACTAGAAATGGAACAGTTTAAGGAACTAGACATAAACACTTATTGCTGGGGCAAGATAGACACAGCCCTCGCCTGCTTGCTCAATATTGTGATTGGTGTTCTCAGTGTCCATTCCACCCTGTATAGATGCATCCTGTCCACCCTGTATAGCCATATCCTGTATCACCACTGCCCTCTTTGGCTTAAGCACCTCCCCCTGGTCTCAGTGAATACATCAAGCCTAAGCCAATCAGCCAGCACACAACGTTCCCCTGGCTTTAGGGATTGGTTCAGACAGCATCTATATCAGCCTGGGTTCCCCAGGAAAGCGTGTTTGAGGCAAATGCTTATTTGCAAAGACTTTATTCAGAAGTATAATCCCAGGAGGAGCTCTGGTGGCATAGTGCCTGAGGCATTTGACTGCTAACCCTTCTGGCTGGCAGTTCAAACCCACCAGCCACTTCTTGGAAGGAAAGTTGGGCAATCTACTTCCATTGTGATACCACCTCGGAAACCCAAGGAGGGCTCACTATGAGTCGGATCCAACTCTCCAGCAATGAGTTTTTAGTTTTAGATAATCCCAGGGGGCAGGAGGAAGGAGGAGGGAAGGAGAAGAAGGAAAGCCAATAGGAGGGCTTCCTCTCACCATGGCCACCACCTGATGTAAAGTAACAAGGATCATTTCTCTATCACCCAAGAGGCCATGAAAACAACTGCTACTCAGGAACACCTTCAAGGGGAGAAGAAAGTATTTATCTTTTGGCTTCTGTCTCCCACTGGGGACAGGTTTGTCCTCTTGGGTGTTAACTCCTCTACACGCCACACTGTGGGTGTGCAGATTCCCAGAGAGTCCCACAGCACATTATGCCTCAAGATCAACAGGAAAAAGCCAATGACAGCAGAAAACTAGAAACACAGTTGGTCTGTGTCCATGTGAAGTTGGCCAGGGTCCACACACAGCTTGTTGCTAGAGCAAGTAGGCAAAGACCCTGACATAGGTGAGCCTGAGTGGGTCTAACATGGCAACTGAGAGGTGTCATATGCACAGCACAGTCAGCGGAGAGTCTAAGACTTGGGTTTGGTGGTGGTGAGCCAAAGCCAGATCACGTAGTTTTATCTTCCTTCATCTGGGTGCTTCTGCCAAAACCACCGCCTGGTGCTGTAGCTTTTAAAAAGCCTTGACTCATAAGGAGCTTGTCATCAATGAAAAATACCCACAGGCTTTTGCTGCATATAAATGACTATTATATATAGTATGTGGGCAGTTCCTTTCCTTTGGGAACTTAAATGTAGCACTTCTTACTTATCTCTTTTAAATTTATCTGTTGATGGTGGCTCCATCACTTCCATCGGTCAAGATATTTTTGAACCTTGGTTATGTCATCCAGGATATGAACTAACTCTTTCTAACTCTGAATCATGTCCAGTACCCTCCAGGACTGTGGATGTGAAATGGTTCAGAAATAACAGAGAGACGAGAAACTCAAGATGAGGGAAAAGCTTCTGACACTTCACTCTGTCGCTGTTGCTCTCCTTGGGGGTTTGTGCCTCCCTTGGTTAAGGTTCCCTCAGAAGCTGAGCTTGAGAAGAAGAACTTGGCTGGTGGTTCAAACCCACCAGCCACTCCTCAGAAGGAAGATGAGGTGATCTACTTCCGTAGTGATACTGCCTCGGAAACCCAAGGAGGGGTCGCTATGAGTCGGGTCTGACTCCACGCACATAACAACAACAACAACAACATGATGAAGGAGTGAAGGTTTGAGGTGAGTGAGTTAGGGAAAGAAGTTAATAAAGGGTTATAGTTAATAAAGGGATATTTTGAGCGAATCACTGCCATGGGCAACTCATTCTTGCGGGGGACCCTGAGGAATCCTGTAAAATGTCCTTGAGAATTGTCCCACTCAAGGACAGGAGGCTGGGGCACTTATCCACTCAACTCCCATCCACCATTGGTTGAGGATTACCGCCAGGGGTTTTAACTCTCCTGCACCTAGATGAGCACATCCAGCTTCAGAGAAAGCCCAGACTCGGGGAATCTGAGCAGACACTGAGGACACTGCTATGCAAGGGGGCAAAATCAGTGGGGCAAGGTGATGCAGCACGGGGCATTCCAGGAGTACACCACTCAAAGAAACAGGCTGGAGGGCAGGAAAAGGAAAGTGATAGGAGATTCACCAGAACTCCTACTGCTCCTACTGCTCACTCTTCCAGGTTGATGGGATCCTTCTGGCCCAGTTCTCAGAGGCTCCTTCCACTCTGTGCACTGTGCAAGCTGCTCCCATGACTGTCCAAGCTGCTTCCATAACTCAAGACAGAGAATTCACAAAGCAGTGCCCTTTGTCTCTAGGTCTCACACCTTCCCAGGTCTGGCCTCCCCAGCCCCAACCCTTGGAGCTTACAGGTGTCCTGGGGCACGTTCACATGGAGTTAGATGGGGGCAGGGTGAAGTTCTATGGCACCACTGATGGGGGCGTGGCTTCAGAGAGCAGTCTGTCTATGCTGCAGTTAATGACGCCTGGGTACTAGATGCTGGTGATGACAGGAAGACAGCATCTACTCATCTACTGGTCTGGGAAGCTCTGGACAGGAGCACTGTTAACTAATGCCCAGGCTTCAGCCCAGGATGTTAAGTGGTCCATCTAGTAACGTTATAGAAATATTTTGCCTCCCTTCAAGTGGTCAAGTGCTTGGCTGCCAACTGAAAAGTTGGGGGACCGACTCCACCAGCTTCTCTGCAGAAGAAAGACGTAGCAGTCTGTTTCATAAAGGTTTACAGCCTTGGAAACTCTATGGAGCAGTTCCAGTCTGTCCTAGAGGGTCACTGTGAGTCAGAATTGACTCCATGGCAAAGGGTTTGGCTTCAGGTTGGCAAAAGAAAGTACTTAAGGAGTCAGTTCTATTTTCACACAGCAGACAAAAAAGATGAATTTGGAGCTGAAAGGCAATCAATCAATAATAGGTACCAAAGGAATTCTTCCTTCCAAGAAAGAAAGGAATTCTGCCTGGACTTTGAGTGGGAAACATGCCTCATTGGTAGGTTTGAGCTTTCCCACTCATCTCCCCCACCCCATCCCCTCACTGACTCACCAGTGGCCAGAGTGTGGGTTTGGGCCCAAGGTGGTGAAGGGTGGCATTTCTGTTAATCTTGGGACATATTTCTGTGGAGCCATAGCCTGGGCTGAGTTGTCCTGTGAAGAATTGGAGAAGCAACTGCTAGTGGCACCATTTGGGGGTGCTGTGACCAGTGGTCAAGGGTTGAGTGCTGGCTAACCAAAGTTAGCAACAGCTGCCTGGTGACCAGCGGAGAGGGCAGAAGGCAAGGTCTAGAGGGATTGACCCATGAGCCCCCTGAGACAAGCCCTTAGGAATCCATCCAAATAGTGGGGACTTAAGGGGATTTTTCTGGAAAGATGGGGAAGGCTGATGCTATAATCAGGTAACTGTCAAAGGCAGGGAGCTCTGGTGGTATAGCACCTAAGGCATTTGACTGCTAACCAGAAGGCTGGCAGTTCAAACCCACCAGCCACTTCTCGGAAGGAAAACTGGGTAATCTACTTCCCTAGTGATACCATCTCAGAAAACCAAGGAGGGGTCGCTATGACTTGGAACTGACTCGATGGTATCAAAGGCAAACATAAAATAATTACATGGTCCAAGGCTATAGAAACACAGGAGATGCATTTAAAAGAGAATATCCTCCAGTTCCAAAGTGTCAGTACAATTACTACTGAGGAAAAAGTTCAGATTCATTTATTTCCTTCCATGTTTCCATGATTTTCCATGATATGGCATGAATCCAGAATCTCAGCAGTAACTTTGGAGTTCCCCATTCCAGCCCACAATAAAGAACTGAAAATAAAAATTTTTCCTTCAAAGCACCTTTCCCTTTGAGCCAGCAATGAGTTTTTAACACGTTTTAAGACTCACATGACATGACTTTTCTTGTGGATGGTAAATTCATTCTTTTTCTAGGCAACCTGATTCTGACACTAACCTGAACTTGACAACTTCCCTGAGCCTCAATTCTTTATCTATAAAATGAGCAATGAGCAGGGGATTAGTTGCTAGAATCTCTTCCAACTCTAATGCTGTGTTATACTACATCCCAGGAAGAACCTGCAAAACTTGGATTTGCAAATTAGATAAATGAGAGAGTAATTTATTTGTTTTACTGATAGGATTCTTCATTTTTCAAATGATTCTCAACAGAACCCCTTTTTTAAAAAAACAGTCTTCGTGTCCAAAATGAACTAGGTCACCATCACCGTGTCAGGGACATGGGCATTAAATAGTATAACTGCGTGTTACAAATATTCAGGAATTAAGGATTTTTGCGTACCTTAATCAACCATAGTCAATTACTCCCTTACACTCGCCCAGGCCGCCTTTCTTCAAATCAACAGAGTGCCCTTGCCCAGTGAAATGTTAGAGACAACAGTGAAGCCCAGGGGAAAGCAGGCAAACAAACAAAAAGCTCTGGTGGCATAGTGCCTTTGACTGGTAACCAGAAGGCTGGCAGTTCCAACCCACTAGCCACTCCTGGGAAGGAAGGTGGATACTGCCTCAAGTTGAAATCAATTCAATGGCATAGTACAACAATTCTTACCTGGTGTCACATCACAGAGACTCTGCTCTTTTAACTCAAGGCTTTGAGAGGTTTTTTTAAAAGCATCTACCATTGGTATGAAATAAACGATGATTTCTTCTCAGCTGTTTACACCTCAGTGTGACTGAGTTAAGCAGTTGCTCTCCCGAGGGGTCTTGGGAGAAAGGCATCCCAAGCTTCAGTTGGAAGCCCAGAGATGCAGAAAGACTGGAGCTGGAGGGAGAGAGGTAATAGGGAGGAGCAAAGGGGAAGTGGAATCATTGGACTTGAACTCCCTTCCTTGATTTATTCCTGGCCACATACGCACCGCCTGACGCATGGGGGCGCTCAATAAATATTTCATGAAAGATTTTGGCGCTGCTTTGCGCAAAGCTGGCTGTGTGGCGAGGTTGGATTTTAAGAGAAAGCTGAGTTGTCACCCTCGCGCCCACGCGCCAAGGAGGGCAAATTTGCGAGTGGAAGTAACGTCCGGGCGTCGGTAAGACCTCGGATTCCACGGTTAGCTGGAGAGGGCTAAGGTAACTGTTTCAATTACTGGCGCGGACCCGTCCGAGTGACAGGAGCAGCACAGACTGGGGTCAAGCGTCTGGCTGGGAAAGAGCCTTCCGCTCTGGGAACTCGGTCCTCGAGGTGATGCGGTGGCCAAGATCGAAGTTCTTCACTAGGGGCAGCCGTGGGTGGTGGCGTTGGGAACTGAGGGTGGGCGCACGTTGCCCCGGGATCACTTTGCGCGCCCCTGAGTCTGCAGGGCGCACTCTTCAACTTGTGTGAGCCCCAGCAGCGTTGCGCGCGGCTAGCTTTGCAGGGAACACTCTCCTCGGTCACTGGGAGCGCGGCCAATTTTGCAGAATATACAGTTCTCGGGGTTGTGCGCGCTACCGCGGGATTTAACTCTGCAAACTTTGTCCAGTGCGCTCTGGCGTGCGCGCACTTTGCAGAGCACACTCTTTGGGGGCGAGGCGCGCTTTCTTCGGTCAGTGCGCGGCTCAGCCCGGGCCACTTTGCGCATGTCCAAGTGTTTTTTTCAGCGCGCGCTCTCTCTGGACGGCACCTGCTCTCTCTGAAGGGTGCGCGCTCTTCCCCGACGGTGCGCCCACTTCCGACCGTGACACAGGACATCTTACGAGCTGCCAACTTGGCGGAGCCCCGCCCGGCTCCTCCCCCTGCAGTGAAGGGGCTTTTACTTTCGCTTTCGCTACAGCGGACCGAGATCCCAGGGTCTGAGGGACTGAAGCAGCTGCTAGTTCCGTCCAACCGTCGGTCTTGGAAAAGGTGACTGCGGCCCCTTGCTCCGACCGCGCTCTTACGCCTTTCCGCTGCGCGCTTCCTCCCTCCCCTCTCCTCTCTCTTCCCCCCTCCCTTCCTCCCTACTCTGTCTCCCCGCGGAGTTTCCGCCGCCTCGAGCGAAGTTTGGGAACCGCCAGACGGGAGGAGGACGGCCTGGACGTCAGATGCTGAAAATTGGGTGGAGGGCTCTCCCTGCTCCTGGCATCGCCTGCCGTGCTCGGCTTGTCCTCCCCTCTCTGAATAACACGGGGCTTGGGATACCGCTTTCATTCGGGATGCGCTAGAAAAGGAGGGATGGAGTTGGAAGAGAAGCAAGGGTGAGCTATTGGGCATCACGGTTAACTGCGAGGGCTCCGGGGTGAGACAGGCCTGGGTTCCAGTCTCCACGCGCCTACTTACCAGCCCTGTCTGTGCCTGTCTGGTAAATGGGAATGACGGGGATATTGGGCTGACTTTGGCTGCGGGCATGGAAGGAACCACAGCCCAAGCTCAGTACGTGCGCGCAACTATCGTCATTGTTGGGGTATCCTGCCAGCGGGGCTCGGAGGGGGGCTTTGAGATGGTGTAAAAGGCCGGCGAGGTTTAGTGCTATGAACTCTCAGGCCGCAGGTGACCTTGCAGCCCTTCATCCTTGTACCCAGCTTTGCAGTTTATGGAGCAGTAAAGCTGCTCGTCGGTGGCTCTGGAGAGCCATTCCCCGCCTGAACACCTGGCTATAGCATACGTGGCCCTGAACGTTGTTTAGTTATCGACTATTTCCTCCTTCGGGAGTCTCTTTCAGCCTGACCTTAGTCCTCGTTATCACAGCCTGGCTTCGTAATCCATTTTCGATATTCCTTTACTGTGAGGCGTTGAACAGGTTCCTCAACCTCTCTGCAGAAACCTAGTTTTCTTGTGCAAAACGGGGGGCATCGCTCCTGGCGGTGCTGTGAGCAGGTGACACAGTGGAGCACTTGGGTGCCAAGCAGAGCTGCCCAGGTGCAGAGGTAAGAGGTGAAGGTGGCTGGCACTCTTCTCTTTGAGCCTTTTAGGAATATTGACTTTATTTTGTCAAGAAGCGTGACACACACGGTATTGTATCGCTTTTTAGGGAAAGCAGCTGCAATCAGTCTGTTTCCTCCTCATGATACAAAAAGAGAAAAATCCAAGTTCAGACAGTGGCTGGGAGGTGATTTCTTACCCAGCCGTTTGTGCCACTTGCCCCGACCTTCCTTCCAAGGAGCGGCTGGTGGGTTTGAACCTCCAGCCTTCTGGTTAGCAGTCAAATGCCTTAGGCACTGTGCCACCAGAGCACCCCCAACATGGAGCCAGTAACTAAGCGCATTTAGAAATAATCGCTAGAGACATTTTTTCTCTCTCCATAGAGCTGTTTAAAATATGGATGTGGTTTTAAAATACTGGTGAAAGTTGACAGTTGAATGTCTTCTTAGTCCTGAGTTCTGTGGACAGTGGTGACAATAGGTATATTTATTGGATGTTCACAACGTGCCACAGTGTACTTAGCATTTTATACGTGTCGTTCCCTTTGCCTTCACAGCCGCCTGGGGCTTAGGTGCGTGGCGTGCCCATTTTACAGATGAGGAAACAGACGTTGAGTGCTTTGTTTAGGTCTGGGGGCTAATCCGTGGAGGGGCTGATTGGACCCCAGGCTGGCTGGTTGCTGTGCCTCTACTCTCTCAACGGCCCTCTTGTTCCTTCAATTTTGTTGTATGTCCTCCATCGGCAGTTTATTCCAACACTGAAGGATTTAAAAATGCATGTCAGCCGTAACACTTGTGAAGACATATTTCTTGAGTGCCTGCTGTGTGTACATGGCACTTTTCTGTGACTGATAAAAGAAAGATGAGTGAGGTAAACTCAATCTGCCAATGGTTATACTGCTAGTCGATGTCAGTATTAATGATGATGGCACAGCTAACAGTGGCACTGTGAGTGCTTTGTATGTATCATATTAACATAGTTAAAGAGAAGATAGACGTGTTTAACCATCGAATAAGCAGTATCCCTCGAGGGCTGCTCTTTGCAGTGGGGGCCTCAAGAAGGGGATAGATAGAGGGAACTGACGCCTGCAGGCTGTCTCCGATGCCACGGCTGACTGAGGTAGGCCTGGATTTTCTTGGTGTGCCGTGAGGATAAACAGAAATAAGGGACCAAAACCAAGTCTTGGTTCTCAAGGCAGCTTCTTCCTTAACAGAAGTGA
Source organism: Orycteropus afer afer (assembly GCF_000298275.1). NCBI lineage: Eukaryota > Metazoa > Chordata > Mammalia > Tubulidentata > Orycteropodidae > Orycteropus > Orycteropus afer. Next base: position 7,984,922 of record NW_006921669.1, read on the forward strand.
TGTGGCCTGTGATTAGGCACTCCACTCACTCACCTCCCCTACCCCCACCCCCACCCCCGGAGTCTAAATGCTCTTTGGATATTTCTAGAAATCAAACTCAGCCTCTTGGGGATAAGAATGTAACTGAATGGTTAGCCTTGCAGATTCAGACGGGTAAAGTACCACTGGACTTGTCTTAGAAATCTGCTCTGGCAGGACTGGAAAGAACACTTTCTGCTCCCCAGTGTTCAGCACCAACTCAGAGGGAGGCTGTAGGTTTCAAAGAGACTCTCAGGGCCTGGTGTTTGGAGGGAAAGCTTCTCACCATTGGAGCTGTGGAAATCCACCTGAACCGAATGTCCCTGTAGTGACAGTTGGGCAAGTGTCTGGGAAGGAGGAGGGATTAGGTGGATATCTCACCTGGGCCATGTGCAGTTCCCTGTAACTTGAACTGCCCCCTTGCCGCTCCACGTCCTGCCCCTTATCTAGTTAATTCCTGTTAGTTGTACACATCTCAAGGCAGACATTTCCACCCCTGCCAACCTTTCCTGTCTCCTCTGAGGCTCCGTCGGGTCCACTGGTATGACCATGATTAGTTCTGCCCTCGTGGCAGGCACCACAGTCACAGCTAGATATTTACACTGTCCTTTTATCAGTGTCTGTCCTGCTGAGGCAGGACCGCATCACTTTTGCTTCTGGTGTATGCCTGGCTCCTAGCACTATGCTGCTGTGTTACAACTCCAGTGAGCGTTTGTGGGAGAGAGTTAGGGAGAGAGGTGAGTTTCTGAGATTCTGCGCCCCCCCAAACAGTGTGCAAAAACTGCTTGGCTTCTCAGGAGACACTATGCTGAGGGTTGTTTTGTTTTCAAATGGTCACACTGCTTTATGCTCATATATCCTAGATTCAGCCTTCAAGATGAGCTTCAGTGAAAGGCTCAAGGCCTAAACACTGCGTGTATCTTTTTCTGGTGGATTTTGTATAACTCTAACTTCCTGATTTTGAAAACACATGAGTGCTTCATTAGTAGCAATGCACACAGAGAGTAACTGAGTCTATATAAAGGGAATAAAATACAAATTCTGAGTACTTCCTACGTGCCTGGCCTTGTGTGTGCCTCCTCTGCAGATGGAGTGTCTCTTTTTTAAGAAACATTTTGGGTCTTAATCTGAAAAGTCCATTCCCAACTGGAAACACAGTGGTGGTGATGTGAGGTTGATGATGTGTTAGGAACAAGATGGCCGCCTGACTTCTAACGGTCATTGTAGAGATCTGGCCATGGGACTCTACTTCCCTCTCGTTCCTCTCCCTGCTGCTCAGGTAAGCTGGAGAGTGATGTGGCAATGCCCCTTGGAACTTGAGGCCACCGGTCATCATCTTACCTCCTTAGACACCTCCCCCATCCTGAATTCCTTCTCCTTCCTATCTCCAAAAGTTTACGAACCTTGGCAGATGGCCGGTAGTTTCTTGTTCCAAGTGAATATTTAACAAAATGGTGGATGCTAGACTAAAAGTTCCCTGAGGCCATGAACTTTGTCTGGTTCCCTGCTGCACACCTGGTCTCTGGGACAATACTTAGAATATGGTGGGCACTCAGACATTGGGTGAACCAATGATGCCGTAACCCTGGAGCCTGAATTTGCTAAACTGCTCACCCCTAGGCTTAACTAGAGTCTGTGTCAGGTAATGAGTTGTATTTAAAAATGTCACAAGATTGGTGATGGCCCCTGATACTGATTTTCTGGTGCCTCTTTCTCTCCCAGATGGCAGATGACCAGGCCTGTGTTCTGGAGCAGGGAGTCGGGGACTTAGCAGAGTCAGATGCAATCGACGCCAAGCCAGACCGGTCCTCATTTGTCCCATCATTCTTCAAGTAAGTCATCTTCCCTGCTGGTTAATCAGGTCACAAAATGGAGGGCAACTACATCATTATGTAACTGACAGATTACAGCATTACAGAACTGCCAAACCCCTGAGAATCATGGCCCAGCCAAATTGACACATAATCTTAACCATCACAGCTAGCATTACTCTCGCCTTGCACCTTGGCATTCATTGCCAGACATATGTCATTAACACGCAAAATAGTTGGATAGTAGGTTTTTTACAGTTGTTATAAATGTGAAACATCAGATGATGAGATAGTTGGTAAGTGAGGAGCAGATGTCCTTCTGGAAAGTTACTTATTGGAAACACTGTGGAACACAGAGGTACTCTGGGACATGTTGTCACTAGGAGTGAGGAGTGACTTGACAGCTCAAGAGCAGTATAGCCTTTGAGAATAACCAGGGTGGGAAAGAGACAAACTCCTTAAACAAGATCTGTCATCATCCCCATATAAGTGAACCTGGAACATCCCAATGCAGGCTCAAAGACCCCATTTCTAATGTCTAATGCCTTTTGAAAGTCATAAGTAAGCAGGAACCCCCGCCACAGTGACTCATGGGTAGTGATATTTCAGTTGTCCCTTTGTTAGACGCCCTAGGAGTTTCCCCATCGTGTAAGATTTAGGCTGAGTAAGGAGAAGTGGGAGAAAGGAGACCAGGATAGGGGAGGTATTATCTCAGAGCAGTTGTAGGAAAAAATACAAATGGAAGCTGAGGGTCTGCTAATAAATTCCCTTAAAATTGAATTGTCTGTGTTTGCATCCTTTGGAAAGTCTTTCAGTACCCATTTGGACCTCTGCCTAAAGGCCTGTATTGTGGCATAGTGGTTTGCTTCCCACTCCTTTTAAAAGGTTAAATAAGCCTGGATAATTTCCTACATTTGGATTCATTGTGCCTTTTTTAAAGGAGCTCTGGTGGTGTGGTGGTTAAGGCATTTGGCGGCTAACCAAAAGGTCAGCAGTTCAAACCGAGCTAGCCACTCCACAGAGGAAAGACGAGGCAGTCTGTTTCCTTAAAGATTTACAGCCTTAGAAACCCAGTGAGGGTCGCTATGAGTTGGAATCAACTAAATGGCTGTGAGTTGGTTTGGTTTTTTGGTACCTTTTTAATAACATGACTAAGTTTTATATTATCAAAATAAACAGTAAGTAACTCTGCAAAATAGTTCAGTTCCATATTCTGAAATGCTTACCTTAGCTGTATGAATTATAAGACATGACTGTTGGGTTCCTAACAATAAACAAATAGCAGTTTAATGTCTTTTTCTTCCAGGCTTATTTATTCCAGGGGCTTATTTTCTCTACCTTTTCTAGGCATACAACTCTACCCACGTGTTAGATGATCCACTAACCACCTATTAGGAATGCAGTCAATATGAATAAAATTCCATTAGGATTTGTGACATAGCTTCAACATGTAGATTTTTTCCTTCCATTTTTTTGCCAGTATTGCCAGATTTAAAATTAACCACTTCAGATGCTATTCCTGTTCACTTATTCATTTTTTAATTCATTTGTTAATTGTTTATGAAGCAACAGAGAAGATTAAATCTTTAAACCAAGTCACATACTTGATAGGTGGCTTGCCAGGATCTGAACCTGGAGTCACCTGCCTCTTAACCACTACCCCGTTGCTGCCTTTAGATGCCAAGCCCAGTTTTGGGCCCTGGGGATATAGTCATGCATAAGATAGGCCCAGTGCCTGCCTCAGACACTTATATTCCCATAGGGGAGGCAACGGAGTAGATTACAGAGGTGCGATGGTGCTAGAAGAAGGGCAGGACAGGGTGCTCGGGATGTAAAAGAAGCTAGAGCACCCACCTGGTTTTGGGCTCAAATAAAGTCCCCTGGAGGAGTGAGGTTAGTGCTGAGACTTGAGGAGGCAGAGGAGTGAGGTGGAGGGCAGCGGTGCATGAAGGCCTAGGACAAGAGACCTCGAGTCATTGTAACTGATAGGACTCTGGGCTGCAGGAGGGCAGGAGAGGATATAGGGAGAATGAGCAGGGGCCGGATTTTAGAAGGGAGTGTTTGGGTGGTGCAAACTGTTAACATTCTCTGCTCCCAACCAAGAGGCTGGTGGGTAAAATACCCATGGGTATATTCGAGGAAAGGCCTGGTGACCTACTTGCAGAAAAATCAGCCATTACAAACACTACTGAGCACAACTCTGCTCTGACCCCCACGGGGATTGGGTCACCAGGAGTTGGAATCTACTTGACAGCAGCTAGTTGAGTTTTTGGAGGTTTTTTATTTTATTGTCTGCAAGTCATGTTAAGAATTTGGAATTCATCTGAAGGATCATGGAAGTCCTTGAAGGGTTAAGCAGTAGAGTGACTTGATCAAGTATACCTAAAAGAACTGAACTACCTGAACTTCAGTGAGGAGGAGAATGGTCCTAAGAGGGGCTGTGGTGGGAGCAGAACTGGTTAGGAGACTGCTGTGGTTGCTTTAGCCTAGAGGTGGACCAGACTCAGTGGAGGGGAGCAGTGGCCACCAGAGGTGTCTGGGAGCTAGAAGCAACTAGAAGGACTTTGTGACCAGGAGGAAGGAGGCTGAAGAAGACAGGGATGATGAGAAGAATGGCAGCTGGGACCCCTGGGGATAGCTGACATTACCTAGCAACCACTGAGCACTCCTGCTAGATGAAGGGTAACAAACCACTGCCTTTCCTGGTTCCCCTGAACATCTCCTCTGCCTCGGTTCTGTTGATGGAGCCCTCCTAAGAAATGTGGACAGTGTTGGGCTTTGTCATAATGTGACATGACTCGAAGGTATGATCCAAACTGTAATTTGAAGCAGCAGGTGAGTGTCTGCTGTTACCCCTGGCCCCTCAAAACCCTATGTATCACCTGTGTGCCCCCCACCCCAGCTCCTTTCTCTGAGGTGGTCAGGATCCCTGTCAGGTAAAGGAGGGGAAGAGGCTGTAGCACCCTGTGTGAGTAATTTCGTTTAGAAGGATCAGCACAAAGCTGGTTCCTACAAGGCAGAGGTTAAAGATGTCCCAAATGTCCAGCTTTTCCAGGCTGCTGTACCACTCCCTCATCTCCAGCGTTGGCTGCTCCTCGTCCCTTCACTACCCTCCCTCCTTCCCATCTTTGGATTCTGCAGTCCACTGCAGTGTCTCCCAGAACGCAGGAACCACCAAGGAAACAACTCGCGGTTGTGCAGGCTAGCAAATCCCAATCCATGTGTCTAGTGTCAGTCTGGGGGCCTCTCCTGACTCATGGTTGCAGGCACTGACAAAGCCCAATCAGAAAGTCAGATGACAGGCCATTGGCTCACAAAGCTCCGGAAGCTGAGAATCAGGTCAGATGATAGGCTGTTGGTTCAAGTCCCAAGAACCGATGGTCACATAATGGCAAGCCAGATGTAGGACCCAGAGCAAGAGAGGACCTGGCCAGAGCACTCATATATATTGGCTGCAGACCATACCCTCCAGGGAACTCTCCTTACCTGAGCAAGGTGGTATGAGGGCGTATAGGGTGGTGACCTGAGTTACACCCTATAGTAAAGCAATGACTCAGGATGCATCTCACCCTAATCCTGCCTCATTAACATAGCAGACAACTCACTCTGATGCACGGGCATAGGGGCTAGGGCTTATAACACATCACAGAATGGAGAACTATGGCTACAAGAGCCATATTAAGTAATTCACTGCGCCGCAGCCCCTTACCCACCTCTGCTTGAGGACCACGGGCTCACATGCTCCCCCTCCCAAGACCTCAAGCATTCTGGGAAGTGGAAAGCAGCCCCTTTTTCCAACAAAAAGCTGGGTGGAGCTCACTGCCGCCACCACCAGTTGACACTGGGTGTGTGTGTGTGCGTGTGTTCCTGTAGGACTGTGCTCCACGGGGTTTTCAGTGGCTAAATTTTTGGCAGTGAATCACCAGACCTTTCTTCCAAGGCCCCTCTGAGTGGCCTTGAACCACCTTTTGGGTAGCAGCTGAGCGTGTGAACCCTTTGTACGCTAGGGGACTCTGGGACTCAGTGGCCCCAAATTATTCCAGGTCCTCATGAGTTGGAATCCACTGCTAGCAATGAATACGAGCTGACACTGTTGGCTGTTTGGTCTCAGTGCCACCAGATGGCAGGACAGCATCATTTTATTTCTGTTTCAGGGTCCCTGACTCCTGTAGACTATTCTGGAATTCAGTGTTTGGGGGGGTTTGGGGTTTTTTTTTTAATTGTTGTTTTCTGATTTCTGAAGAACATTTGGGAAACACAGAAAGGCATAAAGGAAAAATATTTATGATATTATTTTTAAATTAGGAAAGCATTTGGGCTTTTAAAATTATTTAAAGGAAATAAGAATGGGTACAGTCTGCATGAGTGAGGAGTCACAGTTTATAGGCTGAAGCCGACTGTCATCTGTGGATAGTTGAAGAGGGATCTCTTTTTTATTCCTAACTTTTATTTATTTTGTTGTTGAGGATGTACCCAGCAAAACATACACCAGTTCAACAGTTTCTACATGGATGTTTTAATGACAATGATTACATTCTTCGAGTTGTCCAATCATTCTCCAGCTCTTTTACTGAGTTGTTCCTCCTTCATTAACATAAATTCACTGCCCCCTAAGGTTCCTATTTAATCTTCCAAATTGCTGCTATCAATTTGATCCAATACAGATAGTTCTCAGGAGCTCTGGTAGTATAGTGCCTAAGGCACTTGATTGCTAACCAGAAGGCTGACAGTTCAAACTCACCAGCCACTCTTTGGAAGGAAGGTTGGGCAATCTACTTCCGTAGTGATACTACCTCAGAAGCCCAAGGAGGGGGTCACTATGGGTCGGATCCAACTCGACGGCACATAACAACAGATAGTTCTTAAAAGAGTACAGTGCTCAAGGCAGACTTTTTTTTTTTTTTTTTTTTACCATTTAAGCTAAACTGTTGTTCAATTATGGAGCTCTGGTGGCATAGGAGCTAACACATTCAGCTGCTAAAACCAGAAGGTTGGTGGTTCCAACCCACCAGCTGTTCCAAGGGAGAAAGATGTTGTAGTGTGCTTCTGTAGAGATGTATAGTCTTGGAAACTCTATGGGGAATTTCTACTCTGTCCTATAGGGTCACCATGAGTCAGAATCAACCCAATGTCAGTGGATTTGAGTTTGGTTTATTGTTCAGTTTTGAGAAGACTTCAGGGGATAGTTTTGGTTTAAAGTTTGAAGATTATCTCAAGGAAATGGTTTCAGGACTTCATCTATCCTCCAGGGCTCTAGAAAGTTGAGAGTCCGTGAGAATTTGAAATTTGATGGCATAGTGCCTAAGGCCATTTGGCTGCTAACCAGAAGGCTGGCTATTCAAACCCACCAGCCACTCCTTGGAAGGAAGACTAGGCAATCTACTTCCATAGTGATACCACCTCAGAAAGGAGCTCTGGTGGCGTAGTGCCTAAGGCACTTGACTACTAACCAGAAAGCTAGAGGTTCAAACCCACCAGCCACTCCGTGGAAGGAAGATGGGACAATCTACTTCCGTAGTGATACTGCCTCGGGAACCCAAGGAGGGGTCGTTGGGTCCGACTTGATGGCAAATAACAACAACAATACCTCAGAAACCCAAGGAGGGGGTCACTATGAGTCAGATTCAACTCCACAGCAGTGAGTTTTGGTTTTTTGGGGGTTTCTTGGCCTGTGTTTTCCCCCCTTTTGATGAGGATTCTTCTGTGGAATCTTTGATCAAAATACTCAGTGACGGTAGCTAGGCACCATCCAGTTGTTTGTCTCGTGGCAAAGGAGGCAGTTGTTAATGGAGGTAGTTAGCCACACGTTCCATGTCCTCTCCTATTCCTAACTCCTCTTCCTCTGTCACTCCAGGTGAATACCAAGTCAAAAACAAACTCGGTGCCATCGAGTCGGATCTGACTCATAGCGACCCCTCCCTGGGTTTCCGAGGCAGTATCACTATGGAAGTAGTTTACCCAACCTTCTTTCTGAAGAGTGGCTGGTGGGTGTGAGCCACTAGCCTTCTGGTTAGCAGTCAAATGCTTTAGGCACTACGCCACCAGAGCTCCTTCCAGGTGAATAGAGACCAATTATTGTGCCTTGGATGACAGTGACAGAAGGATCTCTCTTTATGTAAAAGTTACCCTTGAGCAACTATGCAGGTTACTTGCCATCCAAGGTTAAGGTGTGATCCCTACCCTGGGTCCAAACTCAAATCGTTATGGAGTGCCTAGGCACAGCTACAGAAAATACTAATCATAGAAAATAAATCGCTGCTGGATTTACTTAAAATACAAACTAGGAGCTGTGGGAAGCCTGGGAGGGGCAGGATGAGGGATGCTGGAGGAGGTGTTGAACTTGAGTTGTCAGAGAAGAGGCAGTGGGCTTATTGGGACTGGAAGAGCCTGTTTTCCAAAGACAGGGTGGGAATGATGGTCAGGCCACACCATGTAGCACAGAGTCTAGGAAAGCATCAGAGGCCTTTGGGCAGGCAAGTGTGGCCCTGATGGCTCAGGCCACAGAGAGCCATTGTAGGTACAGGACCACGTCCTGGCAGCAGCCTGAATGGTGTTCCCCTCCCAGGATTACATCATCTTCAGAATCTGAGTCTCCTTCCTGAACGGAAGATGGGCTTTCCAACAATGAGGTCCAAGTGCATGTTTCAGGAGCCATGGGCCACAAACCCTTGAAACATACCCCAGGATTAGAAATGTGGGAGCTGTAGCTTCTCCATGTTCTAAAAGGGGGGAGAGGGCGATCAACCTTGAAACTAAAAAGAAAAGTAAAGGAGGAGCAGGTTTTCATAGTAACAGAAATTTTGAAATGCTATTATTGTTGGTAGGTGCTGTCGAGTCAGTTCCGACTCATAGCGACCCTAGGTCAGCAGAACGAAACACCGCCCGGTGCTGCACCAGCCTCACAATCAGTGCCAGGCTTGAGCTCATCCTCTCAGCCACTGTGTCAGTCCATCTCGTTGAGGGTCTTCCTGTTTTCCTGACCCTCTCATTTGCCAAGTGTGATATCATTCTTCAGTATTACAAAAATTAAGTCTGGTAAAGGAATTTTGGTGGTGTAGTGTTTTAGGCACTGGGCTGCTAATCAGAAGGTCAGTGGCTTGAACCCACCAGCCATTCCGTGGAAGAAAGATGAAATGGTCTACTTCTGTAAAGATTCACAGCCTTGGAAACCCAGTGGGTATTGCTATGAGTCAGAATTGACTCAATGGCAATGAAGGTTTTTCTCTTTATTAGAGAAATGGCAGAGAGACTTGGCAATCCACTTGCAGAAATCAGCCAATGGAAGCTCTCTGGTTCACAACAGTCCAGTCTGCAACCAATCATAGGGAGGCACAGGGCCAGGCTCGCATGAGTCGAGGGCTGACTTGTGGCAGCTAACGGTAGAAAGGGACTGTGCAAACCTGGTTGGTTGCTTCCCAGGAAACACAGGATGTGGCACTGCTTGTTCAGACTGAGCTTACGGTTTCTGTGCAACATGCATCTGGGATGCTTTGATGAGTTTGTGTACTGCTCAGCTGAAGGTAAAACGGACAGATGACGTGGTTGCGTAAGAATGAGGACTGAAGTGTGTTAACACTTCTGAATTCTGGATCCTGTAGTCATATTACAGACACACCATTGTATCTTCTATTAATTCTACTGTTGCTGGGCGCCATTGAGTCGGTTCCTCCTCACAGGGATTCCATGTGCCTGAGTAGGACTGGTCCGTAGTATTTCCTTGGCTGTCGTCTTTATGGACACGGATCACCAGGTCATCATCTGGGTGGGTTGAACTGCCCCCATTTCAGTTAGCGGTGCGTGCTTAACCCTTGCCCCACCAGGGCTTTTCTAAATCTCTTATGCTATTTACAAATAATCCAGTCCTTTATTTCCCCCAGTTGATGTTTTAAAATGACCTTTGTTAATTTCTATTGTCAGAGGTCTCTTTTTGGGGGGAAGAAGGGAATGTGAGGGCTGATATTCCTTGGGGAAGGGATCGCTGCTTCTCCTTAGCCCATTGTAAACTGAATTTGTTTCCCAGCCTACGTGTACTTTTGCAAGCTGAACTTCAGAGAAAAACATATGCAGCCAATGTTCTCTCTTGTTCACTGACCCAGGGTTGGCAAGTGATGAGGGGGTTTGCCCAGGATAGTGGATGTTGTAACCTCACTTCATCAGCTTCACACCTTTCGTTGACTGACCGTGAACCAGGAAATTGAGGAAAGCATTGTTGAGCAATTTGCTTAATAAGTGTTTGCTTTTCACTTGTTCACATTTTCCTTGCTGCTTGGAGAGTGTTGAGGTGGTACAAAAAGGGTGCAGGGGGGCCATCATCTGACCTTCTCCAACCTCCCAAGGGGAAGACAGGATCACCGTCAGTAGCCCAAGGCTTATTACTATGAGGCAGCCAGCCATGTCACCACTCTTCAGCCCTTTCACTAATTCTAACACCAACCATTCCCCCCATGGCACCCTACGTCTACTGGGTTCAATAATTCATTGCAACGACCACTCAATTATGGGGCTCATTAGGGAAATAACAGGTTCAGGAGTGCTCAGGAAACAATTCCTCAATTAGGACATTCTTCCTAGGCCATCCCAGTCGGCATGCCTCTCCTTGGTCCTTGGCCTCTTGGCCTGGCCTCTGCCCTGCTCTGGCAAGCGTTACAGAGCTCTTCTAGCTCTGCCAATAGGTCCACCCCACTCCACCAGCAAGCCACCTGCCCCAAAGCACTCAGCTTTCTTGCTCTGTGGGCCGGCGAGCTCGCCGCTCTGTCTCATACCAGTCTCTCGGTTCTGTGGCCTCTGCTTCTGCCATCTCTCTGCCATTGTCTCAGCACAGGTCTCGGGTCCAAGGATATGCTCCACTCTCAGCTCTTCTGTGTCTTGATGGTCATAAGACCCTCCCCCCCTTTCTGCCTCTAGGAGGGCTCATTTTAAGCCTAGCAGGATGGCAGAACTAACCAATCCCCACATTAGGGTTTCATACACCGTATTTCCATGGTCCCACCCCTACAAGATGCCATGTACCTTATTTACATTACAACAAGCTATCCATCTCCTTGGTGGACCACAAACACCTTACATTTGCATAAGTCACAAAGATCATGACTAGAAGAACTATATTAAGTAGTTCACTGCACCCCAGGTGGGAATCTTAAACTTTATTGAAGATCATTGAAAATGTTTATATACCTCATTCAAAAATGAAGAGACTTGGCTTGCCTTTATAGTCTTTTGATTGTTGTTTTATAGTCCTTAGCTTAAGCACATTATAAGGAAAAAAATAACATAAAGAACTTGAACTATTTGATTTATCGCAAACTCCCTTCCTATTTTTGTCCATTTACTTACACATAAATTTTATGTATTTTGCAGTTCACTTGTGTATTTTGCAGTTCACTTGTGTGCTACTTAGTAGCCAGCTTTGTAGGTACAGCACTTCCTGCATACTCATCATTTTAAATCCTGTGCAAACCTATATTCTGTTGATATGTGGTCTCTTGCTTAGTCATTCCCCTGTTGTTACAAAGTTAGGATCATTCCAGTTTTTTACTCTTGAAAGGTGTGCTATGTCTTTGTGCAAATTTGTTGTGTCTTCCCCCCCCTCTTTGGACCCCATGCTTATAGAGTTGGGAGCCGGTCTGGGATGGGGGATGCAGCATGTGGGGCCTGGCCATTTCTGCCAGTCAGCAGAGATGGGTGAGGCCAATGTGACCTTCCCAGCCCTGGTGTGAATGGGCCTATGGAAAACTCCAGCGTGCAGCTCACTGTTGATTCAGTCACAGGCTGAACCCTGAGCATGCTGAGCTTTTACTATTTTAGAGAAGAAGGGAACTCGCTCCCTGTCCTCGCAGGGGGAGGCCTAGTTCTGATGCCGAGGGGCCTGCTTTCGGATGGAGACTCTAGGTACCACCTTCCCCTTCCCGCTGTCTCTCTCCCTCTGTTCCTTGCTCTGGACCTTGGTATGTTAGGACCGTGGGGATGCCCTCTGTTGAAATGTTGAAACCATGAATGAATCTTCCCAAAAATATTTAGACAAAGTCGCTAGGAAAACCAGAGCTCTGGTTCCGAATGAAGCTGCCTTGTGGCTGTGTGTGTCTCGTAGTGTTTACTTTCCTGCTGCTGAGGGTCTACAAACAGTTAAAGCTGCTAGGAGTCCTGTTCATGGATACAGCATCCGGGTGGATGGTGGATGGAAAAGTTCCTCGAGTACTTTCTGCTGTTTTTCTTTTCTTTTCTTTTCTTTTTGTAAAGTAGCCTGAGTATTTTTATTCTATACCATTTTCTGATCTGAATTGCTGTAGGCTCTTCAGGGAAGCTTTTTTTCTATAAATAGCCAGCAGACCTTAGTTGTAATTCTTGGCTCTTGACTTTGTTGTAGTGGAAATGACAGTGCTGGCCCTGCACTGTGAAATGTGAGTTTCCAGAGAAAGTAGGAGGATTCAGTTTCTTGGTAGTCAACAAGGCTCCAGTGATCTCCACTCATCAGAGATTTGAGCTTAGCTGAATGCATCTGGGGAGTAAGGATGATGGTCCTTGTGCACGTGGATGAGGAAATGCAACACCAAGAAATAGAACGCTTAGGAAACATGTATTCAGCCTACTTTTGTAAATGGAAACATGTATTCAGCCTACTTTTGTAAATGAACTGCCCGTTGCCTCTTAGTACACGTGTAATTGCGCTTCCTGAGTCATTCTACCAGGAGATGGTAATAGTTGTAGTTTTGCCTGATGACCCTAAGCATAGTAATTTAGTGGCCAGGTTTATTATTTTTCAATCTGCAGCCAGTTGTGGAACACAGGAGCTTTTAAGAGAGTTTAGAACTTTGAATTCACTAACCTGTTTTAAAGGAGCTCTGGTGGGCAGAGGTTAAAACATTTAGCTGCTCACCAGAAGGTTGGCAGTTCAAACCCACCAGCTGCTCTGCAGGAAAAAGATGTGGCAGTCAGCTCCACAGAGATTTATAGCCTTGGAAACCCAGTGGGGCAGTTCTACTCTGTCCTGTAGTGTTGCTATGAGTCCAATCAACTCAATGGCAGTGAGTTAGTGGGTGGATCTGGTTTTTCATGTAATTTGCACTTAAAAACAGCAGTTTGCAAAACAAGAATTGAATGTCTCTTCTTAGCATAAGGAGCTCTGGTGGTGCAGTGCATAAGGGATTTCACTTCTAACCATAAGGTTGGTGGTTCAAAGCCACCAGCCGATCCACAGAAGGAAGATGAGGCAATCTACTTCCATAAAGATTTACCACCTTGGAAATCCAAGAGGGGGTTGCTGTGAGTCGGAATTGACTCAATGGCAGTGGAATTCTTGGCGTGGTGATCTTGGCAGAAGTATTTCTTCAGAAGGTAAAAAGGTCAAGATAAAGGCTAACATTCCAAACTAAACCCAACTCACTGCCATCGAGTCGGATCCAACTCAAAGCCACCTCTCCTTGGGTTTCCGAGGCTGTCGCTACGGAAGTAGATTGCCCAGCCTTCCTTCTGAGGAGCGAGGAGTGGCAGTATGAAATTAGCAAAGCAGGACAAAAAAAAAAAAAATGTAGAATGGGAAGAGGTGGACTCTGGCTCTAAAAAAATAACAGTGGCCGCTTTTATTTGCTGTGTCTTTCCTGCTCTCTCTGAACTTCGCAGACTAAATGGGGTCCTATCAATGCAGTAAAGCATAAAACACTAAAAATATTAATGATGGAGAAACTTGGGAGTGAATAAGAGTGTGGTTGAACAGCATGATGAACGTAATTAATGTCACTGAGCTCTACATGTAGAGATTGCTGAAATGACAGCTGTTTTGTTATGTGTATACATTTACCACAAGAAAAAATAGCGAGGATGTTTGTTGACGGTGACACCAGCACTACCTAAAGTGTCCCTCCGCTGCTGGCCAGGGGCATGGAGAAGGCTTGTTTTCACTGGTCTGTACCTGAGAGCAGCTCAGTGTGCTTTTCTTTCTGCCCCTTCCATTGGGCACTGTGTGACAACAGTTCTCACATGTTCCAGAACCTTCTGCAGGAAGGTCAGAGAACAGTCACTTACAGAAAATTGTAACCCTGAGGAGAATCCCCATCTGAAGAAGTTTCTAATCTGGACCTTTGAAAGCTGCTTATTCCTCTTAGTCCCTCCCCGCCCCCTATCTCAGGGAGACCCTACTGCTGGGCTGTGGAAAGTTGCTATCTTTCTGCAGTTGGCTGATTAATTAGCAAAATCTCTTTGGAGCCCTTGAGGCCCCCTTTTTTTTTTTTTGTCCAATAGCAGTGTTTATCTGATGATCTGCTTGGCTCCAGCAATTGATTTCCAAACAGATGGTAACTCTTTAGTAGCTGCTAGGACTGGCACCGCCCTGTGTGTTTACTCCCCCTCTCCTGACAGTGTTACAGTGAGTTACTGCTCACACCAAGCATGACCACTTCCCCGGGGATTCTCCAGTGGTTTGTTACAAACAAGAAAGAGTAATGATGACATCTCATGCACAGAAGTGTTTCCTGGAAGCATCAGGGTTGTGTTCCTAAAGCAATTGAGGTTTTATGTTTGGTTGAGCTGTCGCTGCTAGGGCATGGTCTTGCAGTTTCCACAGAGGCATAAACGTCACACATGCCCCCTGAATACATCGTGCTGCTACCCAGCTGAGTTTTCTGGAAGGCATGCTTCTGAAGCTGCTTCTTTCAACCTTCTGCCCAAGAGCTAAGGGGTTGGAAGGCCGGCTCGGAGACGGTGTTTGATTGGGCAAGTGCATGCTCTGTCTGCTCCCACGGGAGTATGAATGCCACCTCGAAAGACCACCATCTTTTCTGCTTCAGATGGGCTGTGGAAGTAGCCAGGGGTCTTCAACCAAGAGCAGAGACAGCAAAGGTCAAGGCCAAGAGGTCACTGGCAGTGTGCAGACAGGGTCCTGTGTAAGCTTGAGAGCCTGTGAACATCTCCAGGAAAACACCCAGGTCTGGCCTGAGACTCTGACTCAGCACGTGAGGCCTGGGAATCAGAATTTTAACTAGCACTCTGGGTGATTCTGCCCCGACTCTCTGTAACACAGGGAGACACTTTACTAATAGAAAATACTAACATTAGTAACGATAACAGCTATTTATCACTTACTGTAAGGCCCAGCCACTCCTTGGAAAGATTAGGCAGTCTACTTCCATAGAGATACCACCTTGGAAACCCAAGAAGGGGTTCTCCATGAGTTGGAATCAACTCCATGCAACTGGTTTTATGTGCCGTGTACCATTCTAAGTGCTATGTGAGTGTTAACTTATTTACAATAGGAAACTGAAGCCCAGAAAGATTCAGTAATTTGTCCATGATCACTCAGCTACATGGTGGAGTGGAATTCAAATCCAGGCACTCCGGTCCTGGAATCCATGGTTCTATCCACTACCTCATCCTTCTGGAGTCTCTGTATGCAAGTACAAACATACATAAAAAAGTAGTTTATTTCCCCCTTAGTTTTCCCCAAAAGGTAGCACAGTCAATGTTCTGCACCATGATTTTCTTCTACATTTAATACCATTTATCAGAGAAAGGGCTGCCTCAGAACAGAGCGAGCTTCCTCATTCTTCTTTACAGTATTGAATAATTGTCATCAAAGACCCTCCCTTTGTGGTTCAACCAGGAAGTAAATAAAAACTAAACCAGTATTTTGTTTGAACCCCACTGCTTATTATGAGAGAGTGATTTATTGGATTAACTGATTGCCTTTGGACTCTGTTAACTGAAGTGTGCTGTTAAGGTTCAGAAGGAACATTGGAAATGAGGGAGGCGGGACGGAGGTAAAGGGAAGAAAACTTGTCAGCCCCAAAATGTTTCTAAATAGTGTTAGGTCTCACACTAAAGCAGAACAATTGTCCTTGTTCCTGCAGAATCGACATCTGGAAACTACCCTAAAATCGTTCCCTCTCGGAGATTAGTTCCTTCCTAAGTGTGGTCTTTGAGCCTGAGGCTGTACGTACATAGTTAATATTTCAGTATCACCATGTACCATTAATTGGCAAAGTGGAAGTAATGACCCCAAAGTCCCCCTTCCATCACCTACCTCGGAAGTGCCTAGTGGTCCACATGTACCAGCAGCTATGTTCTAGGTGGTCTGTGCCTTGGTTAAATTGTAGCTGCCCGGGGACTTAGCTCGTGAGAGTTCCTCAGCCTGAAACTCTCTTCATCCCTTCGCTTATGTTTTGAATAAGTGATATTGTCAAATATAATTTCAGATGGTAATTATAATGTAGTAATAATCCTTCCTCCCGCTCTTGCCTGCTGTCTGGCTCCCAGCCCCACCCACAAAGCAGGTGGTAGTTGTTAGGTATGTAAAGTGGATTTTTGACTCATAGCAGCCCGTGTGACAGAATAGAACTGCCCCATAGGGTTCTCTAAGCTATAGTCTATACACATCTCCAGGTCTTTGTCTCTAGGGGCTGCTGGGTGAGTTCAAGTTAGCAGCCAAGTGTTTAGCCATTGCACTACCAGAGCTCCTTCCCAAAACTGTAGGTAAGTGCTGTTAATGATACTCTGTAATAACAGCAGTACACCTGTTCCTTACTCACCAACTATCTTGTTATCCAACATTTTGCATTTACAACAATAGTAATAAATCTACTATCTGACTACTTTGCATGTTGGCGACATGTCTAGTGGTAATGAATGCCAAGATGTGAGGCAAGAGTAACATGATCTGTGATGGTTAAGGTTATGTGTCAGCTTGCCTGGGCCATAATTCTCAGTGGTTTGGCAGTTATGTAATGATGTAATTCGGCAATTATATAATGATGTAGTTATTCTCTGTTTTATGATCTGATGTGATCATCCTCCATTTTTGCATGATGCTGAGTTTTACATAACAACCTGGTCTTTGGAACCTAACTGTGTCAATACATGAGAAGTGAGCATAATAATAATAACATTTACATATCACTTACTGCATTACCAATAAGGAGCTCTGGTGGCATAGTGCTTGTGGCATTTTACTGCTAACCAGTTGGCAGTTCAAACCCACCAGCCACTCCACGGAAGGAAGATGGGGCAATCTACTTCCGTAAAGATTGACTGCTTCGGAAACCCAACGTGGGTAATTAGAACCCATCAGTAATAATCGTGGTGGCTCTGATCCTGTCTAGGGGAGCACTTCACAGGACCAGGGCCAGAGAGGCTGAGGGGATGATGCAGGATCTTTGGGGACCTGGAAAGAGGTTCCACAGGGAGCCCTGAGGGTCTGAAGCAGAATCGTCAGGATCTGGCTTATATTTGTTAAGGATCACTCAGGTCCAAGAGCCGACCCTTTTTCCCACCATAGTTCCCAAATACCCAGGGAAGAGGCATGAACCAGTCAGTGATGGCCAAGGATGGAAAATCATTTTCTACCAATATGCTGGCTCTCATGACAGCCACAAGGAGAGAATAGGGGTGAAGGAGATGATCCCCAGGAGAGAGAAGGGGCCCCAAAGCCTCACAGCTGTTAGGCAGTAGACAATAGGCAATAGTCTAAAGAAGAGTCTCTTTAGACTCTCATTCTGGCAGAATATGTGTGGAGTGGATTTTATTTTATTTTCCCCTGGTGCTGTCTCCCTGATCATTTCTGAACATTCATTTCCGTTTATTTCTCTGTCTCTGGGTACATGCTTTAAGCTTGTCGTCAGGGTTTGCTTCCACAAGAAGTTATACATGGAGTTGTCAAGGCCAGCTCTTCTCAGGAAGATAAATTCAGTGGGATTGCATTGAAAATTTCTCCCAAATATGCATCTGTGGCCCGGGAAGATGTGTTTAACAAAGAATTATTTTGATTAGAAGGAAAAACTGATACTGGCTGACTCAATTCCAGAAAGAGGAAGCAGATCTTAAATTTACTTTATAAAGTAGGAGTTCAATTCAGGGGCAGGACGGGTAAGGGAAGTTCCCTTGCCACCCTTTGGAGATACTGAGTGAAGATAAGAACGATTTTTCATGTTAAACTTTAAGGTACTTTTCAGAGCTGTGGCAAGTGTTTTCTTTGAGCTGTGTATCTTTGCTCCCCTATAGTGTTTACTTTTCTTCTTTAACTTTTTATGCTGATTTAGGTGAAGATTTACAGAGCAAGTCAGTTTTCCACTCAACAATTTATACACATTCTGTTTCGTGTCACAGGTTGCAGTCCCCACAGTGTAACAGCACTCGTCCCACTTCCACCCTGCATTTCCCATTTGCATTCCTCCTCCTTTCAACCCTTCCTGCTTCTGAACTTTGTCCTTGGGCAGATGCTGCCCTTTTGATCTCAGACGGTTGATTGATCTAAGGAGTGTGTACCTCCCTAGTGGTATGGTTCACTTTGTAGCCCTGTCTGGTATTTGGCTGCAAATAGAGCCACCGGAGTAAGTGCAGTTCCAGACCTGCATTGCTTGTGGCTAAGGACTCTAGTCTCAGGGATTCCACCAGTCTCTATTCAACCAGTAAGCCTGGTCTTTTTTCATAATTTTGAGTTTTGTTCCACATTTTTCTTCCATTCTATCCAGTACTTTCTAATGTGGTCCCTTTCAGAGCAGTAAGTAGTGGTAGTTAGGCACCATCTAGTTCTTCTGGTCGCAGGTTGTGGAGGTCAAGGCTCATGTGGTCTATTAGTCCTTTGGACTCTTTCCTTATGTCTTTGATTTTCTTCACTCTTTTTTGCTGCAGACTGGGAGAGACCAACAGTTGCACCTTACATGGCCGTTCACAAGCTTTTAAGACCCCAATCTCTACTCACCAAAGTAGGATCTAGAACATTTTCTTTGTGGACTGTTTGTGGCAATTGACCTTGATGTCCTCTGAGACTGTGGTACTGAGCCCCGAGGCCCAGCAACTCATTCTGTCGGGGTTTTTGGTTGTGGCTAAGAAGTTTTCGTAGCTTTGCTCCCTGTATGTTCTACATATCCTCTATCAAAATACATTCTTGGCTCTAGTCCCCTTCTCCTTCCCACTCCTATTCAGCTTGCGTGTGTCTATATTTCACTCTTAGATTATCGTTATTACTGTTACTGCAGGATTGTGTAGGTAATAGTATTTGTCTCTGTTGCCTTTAACTCGTGGCTCCTTCCAATGTCTTCCTTTGACTTGATCACTTTGTGCCGACCTTCCTCTTATTGTATATTGCCTTTTCCTTCACCCAAGTTAATACATCTGCTCTCTACTGAGTGCTTTACCCTCCCTTCTCCTACAACCCCTGGTAACCATCAGAGAATATTTCTTTTTTGTGTGAAGACCTTTTCTTTTTGTGCAGAAACCTATTCTTTTTATAATTAGTGGTCTCATGCAATATTTGTCCTTTTGTAATTAACTAATTTCACTCAGCATAATGTCCTCAGGGTTCATCCACGTTATGAGGTGTTTCATAGATTCATCATTATTCTTTAACATCGTAACATTGTGTGTGTGTACCATAGTTTGTTTATTCATTCATTCATTCATCCTTAAACGGGCACTTGGGTTTTTCCATTTTTTTGAACTATTGTGAACAGTACTGTGATGAACATGAGTGTGCATATATCCACTCGTATCACAGCTCTTATTTCTGTAGAATATATCTAATAATGGGAATGCTGGGTCATAAAGTATTTCTATTTCCAACTTTTAAAGAAGGCTTCATACTGTTTTCCACAGTGGTTATACCGTTTTACAATTCCACCAGCAGTGTACAAGGGCTCCAGCCTCCGCATACCCTCGTCAGCATTTGTGTTTTCTGCCTTTTGAACTCTGGTTTTTATTGACTATGCAAAGGTGTTTGGCTGTGTGGATCATAACAAATTATGTATAATGTTGTGAAGAACAGGAATTCCAGAACACCTAATTGTGCTCTTGAGGAACCTGTACAGAGACCGAGAGGCGGTCGTTGGAACAGAACAAGGGCCTACTGACTGGTTTAAAGTCAGGAAAGGTATGTGTCGGAGTTGTATCCTTTCACCATATTTATTCAATTTGTATGCTGAGCAAATAATCTAAGAAGCTGGATTATATGAAGAAGAACACAGCATCAGGATTAGAGGAAGACTTATTAACAACCTGTGATATGCAGATGACACAATCTTGCTTGCTGACAGTAAATTTTACTTGAAGCACTTACTGATAAAGATCAAAAGGCTACAGTCTTCAGTATGGATTGAACTTTAACGTAAAGAAAACAAAAATCCTCACAACCAGACCAATAAGCAACATCACGATAAATGGAGAGAAAATAAAAATTGTCAGGGATTTCATTTTACTTGGTTCCACAATCAACACAGCAGCAGTCAGGAAATGAGACATCATATTGCACTGGGCAAATCTGCTGCAAAAGATTCTTTAAAGTGTTAAGAACCAAAGATGTCACTTTGAAGACTAAGATGTCCCTAACTTAAGCTATGGTATTTTCACTCACCTCATATGCCTGTGAAAGCTGGACAGTGAATAAGGAAGACCAAAGAAGAGTTGATGCCTTTGAACTGTGGTGTTGATGAAGAATACTGAAAATACCATGGAGTGCTAGAAAAATGAACACTTCTGTCCTGGAAGAAGTGCATCCGGAATGTTCCTTAGGAGAGAGAATGGCCAGACTTCGTCTCATCTACTTTGGTCGGTCATGTCAGAGGGGACCAGTCCCTGGAGAAGGGTGTCATGTTTAGTAGAGTGGAAGATCAGTGAAAAGGAGGAAGACCGTCAACGAGATGAACTGACACAGTGACTGCAACAGTGGTCTCAAGCACAGCAAGCGTTCTGAGGCTGGTGCAGAACTGGGCATCGCTTCATTCTGTTGTACACAGGGTTGCTTTAAGTCAGTGCTGAGTTGGTGGCACCTAACAACAACAACATTAATGCTGGGAAGAGGTAATAGCTAGTTGTTGTTTTGATTTATGTCTCTCTAGTACTGGGAGCTCTGGTGGCATAGTGCCTAAGGCATTTGACTGCTAACCAGAAGGCTGGAGGTTCAAACCCACTAGCCACTGCTCAGAAGGAAGACTGGGCAATCTACTTCCATAGAGATACCACCTCGGAAACCCAAGGAG
Source organism: Orycteropus afer afer (assembly GCF_000298275.1). Lineage (NCBI taxonomy): Eukaryota > Metazoa > Chordata > Mammalia > Tubulidentata > Orycteropodidae > Orycteropus > Orycteropus afer. Next base: position 8,005,707 of record NW_006921669.1, read on the forward strand.
GGGTCACTATGAGTTGGATCCCACTCAGCGGCAGTGAGTCTGGTTTTGTTTTAGTGGCTAATGGTCGTTGTCTATCGGAATTGACTCCCTGGCAGTGGGTTTGGTTTTTTGGTTTAATCTAGTGATCGTGAGCATAGCTTCGTGTGTTCGTTGGCTGCCTGTTTACTTTTAGTTTTGTTTTGAGCCTTTTATCATCATCATTGTTATTATTATTATTATTATTTGTAATTTGGGTGAAAGTTTATAGAGCAAATTGGTTTTCCATTCAACAATTCAGACACATTTTGTTTTGTGACGTTCATTGGCATTTCCCAGTTGTTTTTCCAGATTCCATTCTGATAGAAACAGAGTTTTCGTTTCTCTTTTATGTAACTTACGTCTTTCTTAAGGAGCTTTGATGGTTTAGTACCTGAAGCATTTGACTGCTAACCAAAAGGTTAGCGGTTCAAACCCACCAGCCACTTTGTGGAAGGAAGACTGGGCAATCCACTTCCATAAAGATGTACCACCTCGGAAACCCAAAGGGGGTCACTGTGAGTTGGAAATGACTTGACAGCAGTGCGTTTGGTTTTTGTTTTTATATCTTTCTTATAAAAGATGCTGGCTAGTTTTATTTTGGTCGTCATTTAGAATAGGCTAAAAGCTGCTTAGAAAACATCATAACTTGTTTATCACTTGGATACTGTGGTTTTAAAATAATCCTTATTACAGAGTATAGAAGTAGAATTATTTTCTCTTGAATAACTATAACCTATAAACTGACCTCTGCCTGCCGTACTCAGTGCTGTTCTATTGGGGTCTTTGAACGGCCTTGAGTTAGCTACAGGATTGGGGAATAGTGCTTTGATATATAGAACAGCTGTTGTGTTACAAACCCCACTTCACCTGTTGGGTTTTCTCTCCTTTTATCCCGTTCTGGTGTTTTCTGAAGGGTTGCGGATGATGCTGGATAAAGCCCATCCTGCAGCTGCCTTTGTTGAGGGCTCCCTCCACAGAGAGAGCAGGGCCAGGTGAGGAAAGGTCACAGGTTACACTGCAACTTCCCTGGAAGTAAGCTGGAAGAGGACCAAATCCTGTGCCCAAATATTAATGTCAAAGATGGTGTTTGTTCAGAGAACCAATGCAGTGCAGTAGAGAAATCACACACCACGGAGCCAGATTACAGGGTTCACATCTCAGCATAAACTTGAACTTGCTTATCTGCAAAACTGCAGTGTGGCTGTGAGGACGGGTGATGACTTCATTAAGCTCCTGGCCCGTATATGCCAGACACATGTAGGTTTCAGAGTACTTTCACACACTTTATCCCATTTGATCCTGACAGTGCTAACTAGACTCATTTTTGTAGATGAGAAAATTGAGGCTCTGAGGAGAAAGGTTGGCTTTCCCACTGCACTGTGGGTAGAGCCAGCCAGGCCCATTCAGTGGGGCCCTGTGGAGAGACAGTTCCTACAATGCATGGCTAAATGGACTTCCTCTGGAGGTCACCTGGCCACTGTCCTGTCAGTCCTGGTGCCAAGAACACAGGACAGGATGACTCTCTGGAGACACATGACCAGTTTGGCTTTGTCTGGAAGCTCATCACCAGACTATTTTCATCTGCAGATTCTCCATTGCCCAGTGGGTAAGAGGATGGCTTCTGGGGTCCTGCTGCCTGGGTTTGGGCCTGCTGCACATATTGCCCCACCCCAGCCCACACCCGCTGTGACCTGGAGTCAAGAACTTAACTGGTCACCCATAAAGGGGCTCACGATAGTGTCTGCCTCCCTCTTTGGGGTGTCAGGATCCATTGAGAAAATGTGTGTGAAAGCTTTAGCTCGATCCCAAGTCCGTAAGGGTGGACTTTAGATGTCGTCAAGTTGATTCTGACACATGTGTTACAGAGTAGGTCTGCCCCATAGGATTTTCTTGTCTGTATCCTAACAGAAGGAGCCCTGGTGACACAGGGGTTAAGCACTTGGCTGCCAACTCCAAGGTCAGCAGTTGGAACCTACCAGCCACTCTGCAGGAAAAAGATGTGGCAGTCTGCACCCTAAAGATTTACAGCCTTGGAAATCCTAGGGGCAGTTGTGTTCTGTGCTGCAGGGTCACTGGGAGTCGGAATCGACTCCACAGCAACAGGAATTTAATGGAAGCAGGTCCCCAGGGCTTTTCTTCCCTAGCACTGTTGGGCGGGATCAAACCTGCAGCCTTTAGGTTAGCCAGCGAGTGCAAACTCTGTATGCCACCACGGAACTTTGTGGCCCCCAGTAAGCACTGACAGATGTCAAGTTTATTATTATTATCACCTATAATGGTCCCAGTTGTGCCATCTGTAGTTACCTCAGAGGTGTCCTCTGGAAACCAAAAATGTTATGTGCATGTGAAAGACTGCGAAGAGAACACTGTCAGTAAATGAGGGTCATTGACAGGACAGGAATGAGGAACTAAATCCCACTTCTCCGGGAGTGGCATGCCCTTGCATACAGAGACTTGCTTTGCTGATACTCTTCTCTTAGCTTTTATGGTGGCCTGAGAGCGAGGGGAGAAGACAATTGTATGGAACAGGAAGTGCCTGCTGCCACAAAATCTCTGATCTATCTATTTTGGGGATAATTCCAAAACACTTTACCTACTGCATGGGAAAACTTTGTTTTCTAGATGAGTGTTCTGGTTACCTAGTGCCACTCTGACAAGAAAATACCACAAAT
>NW_006921669.1:8008996-8009692 GCF_000298275.1 Orycteropus afer afer
AGAAGAATGCAGAACGTTGTCTGACCCCAAGTCTAGCACACTGTTGTGCTGGCCCTTGGCAGAAAGGACTGAAGAAAAGCTGGTGCCACATAGCTGCTGAGGCTGCTTATGTGCAGCCAAACACCTCATGGGATTGGGTTCCTTGGAGTGAATGTTTAAGGTCATGGTTTCAAGGGACACCCCAGTTAATTGTCCTAACAACATATTTAGCACTTCTGTTCTACTTCCTAGTTTGTTGTATAGTGCCTGGGCTCTTAAAAGCTTGCATATAGCCATTTAAGGCAGGACAGTTGGTCTCTATTCACCTGGAGCAAGGGAGGAAGAAGGAGAGTCAGGAGTAGGAGGAGATATGGAATGTGTGTGACTAATTGCCTCCAAGAACAGTGACCTCTTTTGCCATGAGACAGAAGAATAGGATGGCACCCAGCTATCATTACTGGACATTTTAATCAAAGATTCTGTAGAAGAATCCAGATCAAAAGGGGGGAAATGTAGAACAGAATTTCAGATTCACATGGACGCAGACTTTCTAGAGCCCATAGGGGCTGGATGAATCCCTGAAACAATTTCCTTGGTATCTCCAGAACTTGAGCCAAAAACATCCCCTGAAGTCTTCCTAACACTGAACAGTGGTTTAGCTCAACTAGTAGAGAATGTCTGTCCTGAGCATTGTGCTCTTTCAAGAACTATCGGTGT
>NW_006921669.1:8035607-8038462 GCF_000298275.1 Orycteropus afer afer
GTATATCTCCTTCGAAGAACACTGCAGTTCCTTTATTTGCTTTGCTTAGTGACTCAACAGAACATGCATTCATTCATCCATCACGTTATTGAGCTCCTCACACATGCCAAGTACAGTTCTAGAACACAGCAGTGAATGATACACACATTTCTGTTCCAACTCAATAGGTGATCTCTGCTTTGATTTTAGGCTTGCCGTGGCTCAGAGTTGGATAATGGGATCCAGGCCGACTCAGGGACTGTCAATGACACAGATGCTAATCCCAAATACAAGATTCCAGTTGAAGCCGACTTTCTCTTCGCTTACTCCACAGTCCCAGGTATCCAGTCAAATCCATTGTCTGCCAACCATACCATTCCAATCCGACATCAAAATCCAGTTTCTCATTGCTGCTACAGTAAATTACAGACATGGTTTGAAACAACACAGATTTACTATCTTAGAGTTCTTTAGTTCAGAAATCTGACACAAGTCTCACTAGACTCAAGTCAAGGCATTGGCTAGACCATGTTCCTTTCTCTAGGGCAGACTCCATTTCCTTGCCTTGTCTGGCTTCTAGAGGCACCCTCGTTGGCTGTGGGCCTTTCACTCCATCTTCAAAGGCAGCAGCCTCACATTTCTCTGGCCTTTCTTCCATCATAGCATCTGTCTCTTTAACCACAACCAGGAAAGGGGTTCTCTGCTTTTAAGGCCTCCTGTGACCAGTTTGCATAATCTCCTCATCTCAAGGTCCAGAAGCTTAATCACATCTGCCAAGTCCTTTTGCTGTGCAAGGAAACGTATTCACAGGCTCCGATTAAGGTGTGGGCGTCTTTGAGGGGCATTGTTTTGCTAGGCACAGGGATGTATTCACTTTTCTTTCCAAGAAAGCTGAGTTCTCTCACTTATCACTGTTGCTATAGTTTATTACAAGAATAGCATTTCTGTAGCACTTGGAGCTCACCGAGTGCAGTTCATGCCATTGACCTCATATCATCCTTACAATAATGGCAGATAGCTAAGAAAAGTATTATCGTGGTCCTTACTTTACAGATGGGGAAAAATTTCATTTGAGTGAGCTTAAAGTGATGTGCCCAAGGTCAGTTCAGGATTCAGTAAGATTTCGGGCTTAGACCAGGATTCCTGACTCTAGTCCTGACCACTTTATACTGAAATTTGTCAACAGATACCAGAAAATGCCAGTCATCAGCAAGTGTGCTCATTATTTACCAAACACCATGTTTATCTAAGCATCCAGTGAAAGTCCTTCCTTTGTTGTGGGTGAAAACTGGCATCAACTTTGAATTCTTCCAGCTGTAATAGTGGTTTTGTCAAGCGCTTGCTGGATACACAAGTTAATGGGTCAATGTGTTTGGAAAAGTAGCTCTAGCAGGATCTTCACATGGGATTCAGTGAGACTGATAACTTCATGAATTTTAAGGATCTTCTAAGCTTGGTAGGGGCAGCTCTGGTAGCATAGTGGCTAAAGCACTTGACTGCTAACCAGAAGGCTGGTGGTTCAAACCCACCAGCCACTCCTTGGAAGGAAGGTTGGGCAATCCTACTTCTGTAGTGATACTGCCTCGGAAACCCAAGGAGGGGTCGCTATGAGTCGGGGCTGACTCGACGGCACATAACAACAACAACAACAACAACAAGCTTGGTAGCATAGTGCCTAAGGCACTTGACTGCTAACCAGAAGGCTGGCGGTTCAAACCCACCAGCCACTCCTCGGAAGGAAGATGGGGCAATCTACTTCCATAGTGATACCGCCTCGGAAACCCCAGGAGGGGTCGCTGTAAGTCGAGTCTGACTTGACAGCACATAACAACAACAAGGCAGCGAGCACTGCTCCTGAGTCCCTGGGTAGGCAAATGATTAACATACCCAGCTGTTCACTGAAAAACGTTGGAGGTGTGATCCTCCCAAGGGTGCCTCAGAGGAAAGGCCTAAGATCCACTTGTGAGAAATCAGTCATTGGGAACCCTAGGGGGCACAGTTCACCTGTGACACACACAGGTCATCGTGAGCCAGAATCTACTCAAGGGCAACTGATAGATTGGTAACTGCTCACAAAAAGGGGGGTGGATAGTGTAATGGAGCCATATATTTGTTTAAAAAATAATCCAATCAAGCTGTAGGTCCTTGAGCAGTCACATGATTAAAGCTGGGTGCTTTCCTGAGTTCCTGGGCCCTGGCTCCTGCAGTTCCTTGGCCTGAGGGTTTGCATCTCCTTCTAGGGTTGCACTGTGGTTCCTTCCTCAGCTCCTGGGCATCCTCTGGGGTGTATGTCCCACCTCTTCCTGTTGAGGTCTCCTTGCCCTGCCTATTGGACAGGACCCAGGACAGCCTGAGAACAAGCATCCTCTGCCATTGACATCCCTTGTCTTGGCAGAGCTGGCCAGCCAGGGCAGCAGGTCCCCAACCCTAAAGTGTGTGGTCACTTAGCCCATGTCTTGCCTCTAGATTTCTTCAGCAAAGGCCAGGCTCTGATTTTCTATATTCCCCAACAGCAGAACGTATGTTTAAATTCTCCAAGTGGTCCCCTGCAAGTTTCTTTCTCCATGCTTGGATTAGAAAGTAGCATTCATCCTCCTAGAGGGTGGTGAGGAATTCCAGAGTTCTGGACTAGGTTCTGTGCTATTTCCTAGAGAAATCTCCATGTGCGGATTTATCTCATACGCTCTTAGGTATCACATGGGTGCCTCCATCAAAATTCATAGCATTCCCTGCAGTATCCACCACACTGGCCCTTATGATGTTGTATGTTGTGGAATTCCATGCTGGTAGCATTTGTTGAACATCTTTATACAACCCTCTCTGGTAGCATAGTGCCTAAAGTACTTGACTGCTCACCAGAAGGCTGGCGGTTCAAA
>NW_006921669.1:8038722-8044555 GCF_000298275.1 Orycteropus afer afer
CCAGCCTCGTTCTCGGTGCTGAGTTCCAGCCCTGGCCCATGGTTCTGATCCTCTCTTTCTCTCCTATTAAAGGTTATTACTCTTGGAGGAACCCAGGAAGAGGCTCCTGGTTTGTGCAGGCCCTTTGCTCCGTCCTGAACGAGGAGGGGAGACGTCTGGAGATCATGCAGATCCTCACCAGAGTCAACTACAGAGTGGCTAGGGACTTTGAATCCCAATCTGATGACCCCCACTTCAACGAGAAGAAGCAGATCCCGTGTATGGTCTCAATGCTCACCAAAGAACTCTACTTCTGAAAAGTGACCATCCTGTGGTGCTCTCTAGCCAAGAAGCTGTGGATCATTCCTTGCTGAATCACAGTTTTCTTTTTTTTAATCATTTGAGGCTCTTGAAATATCCAAAACTTCTCATTTTAATTTCAGGAAAATTTATTGATACAACAGGGAAGAAACTTTCTGGTACTGTCTTAATGTGTCTCTGACTTTTCAGGGACTCATTTTTTATAATGTCATTCCTTTGATAACTTTGCAGTTTCCTCTTAAGATTAATTTCTGTTTGTATTTCTTTTACATTGCTATCAAGCTTAGAACATAGAGAAAGATTGACCTCCTGAGCTGACTCTTGGCTGTGTCCACTGTGATTGGTGGTTTCATTGGTAGCAAATTGGATTCATATTTGCACCTGGCAAAGAGAATTCCAGTACTTGACAAAAACAGCTAAGAGGCTATTCATTCACCTATATTGCAGGAAATGGGTATTGAGTGTGCTTTGAGTGATTTTTTTTTAATTGGCTTAAGGCAGATCCTCATGCAAAAATGCTCTGATAAGTTAGAGAAAAAAATATTTAATGATTCTAATATGTGAAGGAATCGAGACAAGAAAACAAATCATTCCAGTTGTTTCAGCAGAAGGAATTTAATACGGGAAATTGATTTCCATTAATGATAAAAGAGAAGCTAAACAGCAGAGAACTCTTACCATGCCTGTGGCTATAGGATTATGGGAGGAGGTGTGGCTCTCAGAGTTGAGAAGCTGGGCCCATCCACAGGAGCTAGCATCCTGATAGAAGTGTCCCAGTGGGAGATAGGACCATGGAAGGAGTGGAAAATGGAGCCATGACAGGAACAAAGCCACTGCCTGCGGTGAAGCCAGTGCAAAAGTCAAATCAGATATGGAGAGATAACCTGGTTTTACCCCTTCTGCCCTGTGGTCTTCCACCAGTGCCTTATCAGCCCATCCCTACCAGGAAGCCATGTGGCACAGAGCCTGGGGAATGTGATTTCCTGTGGTACAGAGCAGAGCAAGGGATAGTGAGGCAGGGAGAAGCAATAAATGGCTGTCAACTTGGCACATAATGGGAATATCAATAATCACTTTCCTTGATGTTCATCAAGTCATCCATGCAATCATTTTATTCATTGTCAGATATCTGTGTATTTCCCACCATGTGAAAAATAATCTGCTTTAGCTTTAAAATATACTTGGAACATTTTAGATTATTCCAAGCCTTATACTGAGTAAATTTTTATTATTTCTAATTCTATAAGTGGGTAAAAGTTTATGACAGAGATTCTTCTACTTTTGTTTCTAAGGTGGTGTTCTCCTTTGAATTCTTGATAAATTATTATTTTATTCTGTTAACTGGTTAGTAAGTAAATGTTCATATTTATTGATTAAAATGTGGTTGCTTTATTCTTAACTTCAGTTTGCTTTCTTTTTGAAGTTATTTATGGCAATAAGGAAATGAGAAAACAGACTGAAAAGTAACCTGCTGATTTGACCTCAATCCAAATATAATACTTTTTCTGTTGAAGCTCAAATACTAATAAAGTAACCAGTAAATATAATCATTTAGGAAGCCTACACTCTTCGCATAAACTACTAATCAACTTATAAAGCTGTTTGTGATGGGCTGCTATTTATTACCTGGACAACAAAAGCAGATGGTGCGAATGTCTGTCAGTCTGTCGTACTGTGGTGGCTAGCATGTTGCTGGGATGCTGGAGGCCATGGCACCAGTACTTCAGCAGGGTCGCCCCTGGTGGACAGGTTTCAGGGGAATTTCCAGACTAAGACGGATTAGGAAGAAGGACCTGGTGGTTTACTTCTGGGAAAACTAGCCAGTGAAAACCTTATGAATAGCAGCGGGACATTTGTCTGACACAGTGCCAGAAGATGAGCCCCTCAGGTTGGAACCAAAACAAAAAACCAAATGTACTCCTGTCAAGTCAGATCCGACTCATAACGACCCTCCTTGAGTTTCCAAGGTGGTATCACTACAGAAGAAGGTCGCCCAACCTTCCTTCCAAGGAGTGGCTGGTGGATGTGAACCACCAGCCTTCTGGTTAGCAGTCAGATGCCTTATGCACTATGCTACCAGAGCTCCCCCTCAAGTTGGAAGGCACTGAAAATACAAATGGGGAAGAACTGCCTCCTCAAAGTAGAGTCCACCTTAATGATGCAAATAGAGTAAAGCTTTCAGCACCTTCATTTGCTGATGGAGTCTGACTCAAAATGAGAGCTGCAAACATCCATTGATAATCACAATGTGGGATGTACAAAGTGTGAATCTAGGAAAATTGAAAGTAGTAAAAAATAAAAGTGGAGCACATGAAGACTGATATTATTAGGCATTAGTGAGCTGAAATGGACTGGTATTGGCCATTTTTACTCAGACAAATGTACGGTCTACTATGCCGAGAATGACAGATTAAAGAGGAATGGCATCACATTCGTTGTGAAAAATAACATTTCAAGATATATCCTGAAGTACAATGCTGTCAGTGATACGATAATATCAATAGGCCTACAAGGAACACCAGTCAATATGACCATTATTCAAGTTTACACACCAACCACTAATGTGAAAGGCAAAGAGATTAAAGACTTCTACCAATTTCTGCCATCTGAAATTGGTCAGGCATGCAACCAAGATGCATTGGTAGTTGCTGGTGATTGGAATCTGAATGTTCAAACTGAGGAAGAAGGATCACTGCTTGGAGAATATGGCTTAGTGATCAAAGTGATGCCAGAGATCACATGATAGAATTTTGCATGACCAATGACTTGTTGCAATTACCTTTTTACACTAACATAAGTGGCAGCTATACACATGGACCTTGCTAGATGAGATACACAGGAATCAAATTGACTACTTCTGTGGAAAGACGTTGGAGAAGTTCAATATCATCAGTCAGAACAAAGCCAGGGGCCAACTCAATTGATCATATACAAGTTGAAGTTGAAGCTGAAGAAAATTAAGTCCACAGGAGCCAAAATATGACCTTGAATATCCACCTGAGTTGAGAGACCATCTCAGCACTAGAATTGATGCAATGACTAATGACCATACATCAAACGAATTGTGAGATAACATCAAGGACATTATTCTTGAAGAAAACAGACAGGAAAGAAAAACCAAAATGGACATCAGAGGAGACTCTGAAACTTGTTCTTGAATGTAGAGTGCCTAAAGTGAATGGAAGAAATGATGAAGTAAAAGATCTGAACAGATTTCAAAGGGCTGCTCAAAAAGACAAAGTATTATAATGAAATGTGCAAAACCCTGGAGCGAGAAAATCAAGAGAAGAACTTGGTCAGTAGTGGGGGGAGAGTCGCCAGGGCTGAGCTACTGCTGCTGCTCAATCAGTGGAACAGCGGGTGGGACTGGGCACTCCGCTCCCTCCTTGCTCGATTCCTCTCCAGCACCCTCTCAAACACAGCACAGTGACAAGAATGACTGGAAGCGACCCCCCATAAGGTTTTCATATAGTGTCCACACAATGTCCAAATTATGTAATGTGCCATTTACAGAGGAAGCAGGAGCCAGGGTTGATGGAGCTGGAACAGGTTAAGGGGAGAGCCCACAGACAGGAAGCAGGAGCCAGGCCAACAGCCGGAGCAGGTTAGAAGAGAGCCCCAGGCAGGAAGCGGGAGCCGGTGGACAGAAAAGGGGAAGGCCAGGAAGTGAGCAGAGGGGTTTGGAACAACTAGGGAGATGAACTTGTCTGTCAGTTTGTCGTACCCCAGTGGCTTGAAAGTTGCTGTGAGGCTGGAAGCTGTGTCACCAGTGTTTCAAACATCAGCAAGGTTGTCCATGGTGGATGGGTTTCAGCAGAGCTTCCAGACTGAGACAGACATGGAAGAAGGAAGGGCTCATCCACTTCTCAAAGAATTGGCCAGTGAAAACCTTATGAATAGCAGTGAAACACTGTCTGAAATATTATTGGACAACTTTATGAATAGCCCTGAAACACTGTCCAACACGGTGCTGGAAGATGAGCCCCTCAGGTTAGAAGGCACACAAAATAGGACTGGAAAAAGAGCTGCCTCATCAGAGTAGAGCCGACCTTAATGATACTGATAAAGTGGAGCTTTGGGGACCTCCATTTGCTGATGTGGCATGACTCAAAATGAGAAGAAACAGCTGCAAATATCCATTAATAATCGGAACATGGAATGTACAAAGTATAAATCTAGGAAAATTGGAAGTTGTCAAAAATGAAATGGAATGCATAAAGATTGATATCCTAGGCATTAGTGGGCTGAAATACACTGGTTTTGGCCATTTTGAATCAGACAACCATATGATTATGCCAGGAATGACAATTTGAAGAGGAATGGTGTAGCATTCATCATCACAAAAAATGTTTCAAGATCTATCCTGAAATACAATGCTGTCAATGAAAGGACAATATCCATACGCCTACAAGGAAAGCCAGTTAATACTATTATTATTCAAATTTACACACCAGCCACCAAAGCCAAAGATGATGAAATTGAAGATTTTTACCAACTTCTGCAGTCTGAAATTGACTAAACATGTAATCAAGATGTGTTGATTATCACTGGTGATTGGAATGCAAAAGTTGGAAACAAAAAAGAATCACCGGTAGTGATTTGGCCTTGGTGACAGAAATAATGCTGGAGATCACATGATAGAATTTTGCAAGACCAATAACTTATTCATTGCAAATACCCTTTCTCAACAACACAAATGGTAGCTGTACACGTGGACTTCACTAGATGAAACACACAGGAATCAGATTGACTACATCTGTGACAAGAGGCAATAGAAAAGTTCAGTATCTTCAGTCAAAAGAAAGGCAGAAGCTGATTGTGGAACAGACCCATTAACTGTTCATATGCACATTCAAGTTGAAGTTGAGTTTGATGATGATGTGTCTTGGTGATTTTCTTTTGGGGTCTATCCTGTTTGGGGTTTGTTGGACTTCCTAAATGGATATATCCTCATCTTTCATCATATCAGGAAAGTTCTCCTCCAGCAAATCTTGGACAATTTTCTCGGTGGTTTTGTTTTTCTCTTCCTGTTCTGGAAATCCAATGACACGTAAGTTATTCCTTTTGATGGTATCCCACATGAACCTTGGGCTTTCTTCATTTTGTTTTGATTTTTTTTCTGATTGATCCCTTTCCAAATAAGTATTCAGGTATTTGTCTTCAATCTCATTAATTCTGTCTTCCATCGCATCAATTCTACTCCTTTGCCCTTCCAATATGTTATCTGTTTCTGACAATTTAGTAGTAATCTTTTGGATTTCTATCTGTAGATTTAGAATCATTTCTAATTTTTTCATTTATTTTGTCATTTTGTTCTTGTATTTTCTTCCAAAATTCTTCTAAAGTTTTTTCTGTGTTTTCTTTGATATGTCTCTCAATCCTTTGAAGATACCTAAAGATAATTCTTTTGAATTCCTTATCAGAGAGTTCCAATGCTGCTTCTTCCTCAGCGATGTGTTCTGAGTCTGTATCTTGCTCCCTTGTTTCTACCACTTTGTCCTGCTTCTTTGTGTGGACTGTGATGGCCTGTTGT
>NW_006921669.1:8045104-8045712 GCF_000298275.1 Orycteropus afer afer
CTGAGCACACAGACTGTGATGGAGTTCCTCTGGGCACAGAAGGTAGGTGGTAGTGGAGAATGGCTGCATCTCCATTCACCAAGCAGGTGTGGGGTATAAGAGTAACAAGAGGTATGTCATACCTTTTCAGTCTTGCGGGTCCGGAGTGTCCTTGGGGTTGCTGGAAAGCAGAACATGTTCTTAAGCCCCAGGAATCCACGAGAGCGTTGTCTCTTTAAATATCCAAAATCGTCAAGCTGCTTTTAAACCTTCAAAATGGCAGTGTCCTCCGGACCGGCAAAAGTCCACAGCTCAGCCCACGTTTCTCTTCACCTTCTCTGTTTATTCCCCAGCCACCAGAGCAGTCCTCTGTGCAGTTCCTGGCTAGCAGGGCTGATTCCTAGGCTAATTCTTAGGTCCTACCACCACTTGGGAATCTCCAAGCTGTCTGTGCCATCAGGCTCACTCAGGATCACTGCCAGACCGCAGCTCCGTATGTCTCCTCTTTTGGTATTTTCATGCAAATTCTTCTGCTAGTTGGGGTTTATCCACTTCTATATCCTTCCCTTCAAGGCTCAGGGGTCCAGGATTATCTTCTGTGTCTGTGTTAATTGGTTTCCCTTTTCTTT
>NW_006921669.1:8047452-8048675 GCF_000298275.1 Orycteropus afer afer
CTATGCAAAAGCATTCAATTGTGTAGATCATAACAGATTGTGGATAACATTGAGAAGAATGGGAATTCCAGAACACTTAATTGTACTCATGAGGAACCTGTACATAGACCAGGAGGCTGTTGTTCAACCAGAAGGGGACACTGCATGGTTTAAAATCAAGAAGGGAGTGTGTCAGGGTTGTATCCTTTCACCATACTTTCAGTGTGTATGTTGAGCAAATAATCTGAGAAGCTGGATTGTATGCGGAAGAAGGTGGCATCAGGATTGGAGGAAGAATATTAACAACCTGCTGTACGCTGACAACACAGCTTTGCTTGCTGAACGTGAGTAAGACTTGAAGTACTTACTGATGAAGATTGAAGACTACAGTCTGCAGTATGGATTACACCTCAATATAAAAAAAACAAAAATTCTTACAACTTGACCAATAAATGGAGAAAAGATTGAAGTTGTCAAAGACTTCTATTACTTGGTTCTACAATCAACGACAATGGAAGCAGTCAGGATATCAGATGACATATAACATTGGGCAAACCTGCTGCAAAAGCCCTCTTTCAGGTGCTGAAGAGCAAAGATATCTCCTTGAAGACTAAGACGCACCTGACAAAATCAGTGTATTTTCAATCGCTTCATATGCATGTGAAAGCTGGACAATGAATAAGGAAGACTGAAAAAGAGTCGATGCTTTTGAGTTGTGGTGTTGGCAAAGAATGCCGAAAGTACCATGGACTGCTTAAAGAACTGTGGTGGTTATGTTTGTGTATCAACTTGACTGGATCTGGTTGAGTGGCTAGGCAGCTGGTGGTAGTTATTCCCCATGAGAGTGGCAATCAACTTCATGGTGGGATCTACCACAAGCAGCTGAGTAGCTGCCTTAGGGAATGTGGTCTGCTTCCTATATATAAACAGAAGCCTTGGGGAATGGTCTCAAGCTTATGGCACCTTGAACCCTACATGTAGCCATGTCATTGTACAGCAGCCTGCCATGCTCTGCCGACCTGGGGACTTACAATGGACTTGAATTAATGGCCTGCCATGTGGTTTGGTAATATCGGGACTGTGCCTTGTTACTTGTCAACCTTGGGCTTAGCAGCCTCAGCAGCCAGCAGCTGTCTGAGTGAAGAAAAGCCTCTAACTTCAGTGGGCCGGGAGCTGGAAGCAGAGCTGAAGCTCAAGGCTGAGGGGCTTTCACCCAGCCCCTAGATCTTGGCACTTTGAACTTG
>NW_006921669.1:8049220-8054427 GCF_000298275.1 Orycteropus afer afer
CCACTCTTAAAACTGCCTGATGTTTTTGAACAGAAATTCTGATGATAAGTTATCCTAAAGGAGAACTCAGTGTGTGGTGAGTATTGATCCCTCTCCCTGCCATTGAGTCAGTTCTGACTCATAGCAACCCCTCCTTGGATTTCCGAAGCAGTGTCTCTGTGGAAGGGGATTGCCCGGTCTTCCTTCTGAGGAGTGGTTGGTGGGTTTGAACCACCAGTCTTCTGGTTAGCAGTCAGATGCCTTAAGCACAACACCACCAGAGCTTCCTATTTCTCATTATTTAGAACCCAAGTTCTGCTTTGGGAATTACAGGTAGAGCCCACTGTTGCTATGTGAGTGCCTGTGGTGTCCTCACTAGTTATTATGGGCTCAAACCTGGATTTCTGGTTTTGTTTTTTTTCAAAGTACAGTAGCCCATTTTAAGTGGTAGCTATTAATACACACTCATATTCCTTTTCTCTGAGCAAGTTTCCATAAACCACCATAAGCCCATTATGTTTATGAATTGCCCAAAATAAAGTTATAGGGTGCAGTGTATCCACACGGTTCAAAATCTCCAGGAAACCTAGGCCTCTCTCTCAGAAAGAAAATGACATCCACTAAAAAGGCATGAATGCCAGTTAAATAGTATTTTGTCCAGTCTCATAACCTGAAATCTTTTGCTATCAGCTACCTTGGTGACCAAAGATTACCTTTTGACTTCTAGGAGCACACTTTCCATCCAGCTTTTCACCTTGCAGGCCGGGTGAGAAGCTGTGGTTGCCCACAACGTATAGTGGCAAAATCTGCCTGTGCTGATAGGCCAGAGACAACAGTAAAATCTGACTCATAGCAACCCTATAGGACAGAGTAGAACTGTCTCATAGGGTTTCCAAGGCTAGAAATCTTTATGGAATCAGGCTGCCTCATATTTTTGTGGAGTGGCTGACGGGTTAGAACTGCTGACCTTTTAGTTAGCAGCTAAATGATTTAACCACTACACCACCAGAACTCCTAAACAATAGCCTAAAACCAAAACTCACTGCCCTGAAGTCAATTCTGACTCATAGCGAACCCTTCCACCCCCCACCCTGGGTTTCCAAGGCTGTGAATCTTTACAGAACCAGACTGCTTCATCTTTCTTCTCCGGAGCAGATGGTGGGTTCAAACCACACAACCTTTTGGTTAGCAGTCAAATGCCTGAACCACTACACCACCAGAGCTCCTTAACGGTAGCCCAGGTATCACTAAACTTTGGAGAAATGTGAGCCTGAAAAGGTCTTCAAAGATTTGCAGAAATCTAAAGGATCTTTTACACTGTCTGTTTCGTAAACGTTTTCACATCTTGCTACACCAAGTGTGCGCAAGGACCGGCAGTATCCCTGGGGAGCTTGTCAGAAATACAGAATATCAGGCCCCACCCAGACCTGGTGAGCAAGAATGTGCATTTAACCAGACGCCCACCTGGTTCCTATGTAATTACAACTGGAGAAGCTCTGCTTTGAAGGTAAAGACTACAAGTTCCATTCTGCACTGTGCACAGCTGGTGGCATAGTTTTGTAGTGCCAAAGGCATTTGACTGCTAATCAGAAGGCTGGCGGTCTACTCCTCCGAAGAAAGATGAGACAACATACTTCCATAGTGATACTGCCTGGGAAACCCAAGGAGGGGTCACTATGAGTCGGATCCAACTCGATGGCAGTGAGTTTGGTTTTTGTTTTGGAAGGAGAATTAGTGAAAGCACTTTTGGAAATACATTTTGGAACATTCCAGGAAGACATGCTTTCAAGCATCTCTTACCTCTCAGCAAAGCCCCCTTTTAAAACTACGTGATGCAGAGGGAAAAGGGGTCCAGAAGAACTCTCTGCACTGTAGACACAACCACTCTGAAAAATAATGTATTAAAAGTTAAAACAAGTGGCAACTTCTTGGCCACACCAGCTACCCAGAGGAAGTGAGTAGTTGGAGCTGTGGGCTCAGGACCATGGTCCCAGGGGATGTCAAGCACAACTGGCATAACATACTACACAAAAACATTGTTCCACATGCTACTTTGGTGAGTAGTGGCTGAGGTCTTAAAAGCTTGCAAGCGGCCATCTACATACAGATGGGTCTCTCCTTGTCCAGAGCAAAGAAGAGTAAAGAAAACCAAAGACACTTAGAAACAATTAGTCCAAGGGACTAGTAGACCATGTAATCCTCAGTCTATACAACCATGAGATCAGAACTAGATGGTGCCCGGCTACCACTGTCAACCACTCAGAGTGGCATCTATGTAGGAGATCCTGGATGGAGTGGGAGAACAATGTGGAATAAAACTCAATATCATTAAAAAAAAAAAAAGACCAGGTTTGCTGGTCTGATAGAGCCTGGTGAAACCCCTGAGACTATGGCACCTCACTGCACTTCAGGTCTGGAATTAAAACCATACCTGTGGCTTCCTGCCAAACAAAGGACAGGCATATGAACTGAATATTTACATTAGGTAGATACACTCTTTGGAGAGATCAATCATGGGAGGATAGAAGGGCTGTGTATGCACAGGGAGACATCTTGGGGAGCAGGAGTGCATGGGAGGAAAGGACACAAGTGCATGGGGAGGAAGTGGGAGGGGAGCTGTTGCATTATGGGAGATTACAGTCAATGTCATGAGACGAAATGTGTATGAACTGCTGTATGGAAAAGGAATTGCTCTGTAAACTTTCACCCAAATCACAATAAAATTTTTTTAAAAAAGTTAAAATAACAAAAAGCTATAAGATGCCCTAGTTTACATGGCATTGTTTCTACTTTATAAAAAGTAGACACTATTAATAAATTTTTTCCACTTTAAAGGAGCCATCTGCCGAATGAGATAATAGAATTGTTTATGTATTCTCAAAGTGTCTGAGAATGTGAATCACAGCCTTTAAAATGTCTTCATAAACAAAAGGGAATTTGGGAGCCATTCCTTGCATGTTTTCATTGGCAGCAGGGGCTGCTGTACATTGAAGCCTCAGAGTATATGTGTCGTCACCTGTCCTCAGAGTCCCGTGGACACCAAAGGAATTCTGTCTCCCTGCCAGTGTGCCCTCAGGCCATTGGCCACCCTTTTGAGAGTCCTCGGGGCTTTATTTCAGATCTGACGGCAAGTAATTCTTTTTGAGTCACAAATCATCAGCACAAACACATCCACGATGTATTTGGAAGGGCCCAGCCACCACCAGAGTACTAACGTGCACGTGGAAATTCCATTAGCTTTTAGGTTCATGCCTGAACAACTCTCTAAAAGTGCGTGACCAATATTTGAAAATGCAAAAGCCAAATAATGATGAGTTGGCATCAGCCTGGGTTTTGGTTTATGTGGCATTATAAATATTTATAGAATACAATTTTCTAATATTTGTCCAAGTATTTGAGTTGGGAAGGCACATTTGAGATTTATAAGGCTAAGCATTTCTTGGGTTTTGATGGTCTGACCCAGGGAGACAGCATGAGGTTCCGGAAGGATTTGGGAAAAAGAGGCCAATGTAAACAGCCCGATAGTTTGATCTAAATCGCTACTCCCAGCTTAAGTTGTTCAGGGCATAACTCAGCCGGCTCTGCATCAAACCTTAGTCTCAGGATCTCGGGCTAGCAGAGCTGCTTTTAACCGTTAGTGTTTACAAATTAGCCTCTGAGTCTGATCTGAGTTCTCATCCCAACTCTACCATTTGACCCTTTAATAATACTCGTGGACCCTTGGGAGATTCTCATGCAGCTTCAGTTTCCTCATATGACACACGAAGACAGTGATGTTCTGAAGATCAAATGAGATAATGCGTGTCAAGTGCTCAGTGCAATGCTAGCACAAAGCGCTTAATAAATGGTAAGTATCCAGGATGATGATAAGACAATGACAATGTGAGTCTCAAGGAAAGATTTGAATGGAAGATGATGTCCTGGACCATACCCACCATTCACTCTTTGTGCCTCAAGTACTGTCTGCTTGAGCATGTCTTCTAGCTGATGCCTTTCAAAATGAGGTCTCCCAGAAGTCCAGGAATCATACCAAAGACTGATTTATGCAGCAAACGTTTGAAGAGTCCCAAGTTTGAAGAGTCCCAGGAGTCCATGGGTGGTACAAATTGTTAACATGTTCAGTTGCTAACCAAAAAGTTGGAGGTTCAAGTGCAGCCGAGTCACCTTGGGAAAAAGGTCTGGAGATCTACTTTTGAAAAAGGAATCAGCCGCTGAGAACCTTATGCCACAGAGTTCTACTCTGACGCACATGGGGTCATCATGAGTCAACTGGTTTTTTGTTTGTTTGTTTACTAAATGTCAGGTATTGTGTTAGAGTTGGGACTAAAAAGATGACCAAGAAAAGATGCTTGCCTGTGAAGAGGTAAGTAAACCATTCCACTAAGATAATGGCCAATGCTCTAACAGAGTTGCATGTACATTGCTCTGGAATACAGAAGAGGGAGTGTCCTCTTACCTGGAGATTCAGAGAGGATTTTCCAGAATAAATATCTAACCTTCTTCCATTTCAGCCTCCCAATAAGGTAGAAGGGAAGAGGGAATTAGGTTAATAAGTAGAAGATGCCCTTTGTTCACTCAAGTGATTCTCAAGCTTTGGAGCTGGGTGCCTGAGAATCCCGGAGGACCTGTGTATCAAGCACATTCCTGTGCCCCATCCCAGCCCCTTGTGATGCACCCGATCTGGGTTGGAGATGAGGAATCTACACGTATAAAAAGCCTGCTTGGAGATTCTGACATAAGCAGTCCTGGAACAATGATACCAAGAGGCTCCTTCCAGACCAGCATGCATGGCAGTGAAAAATGAGTTACACAGCTAGAAAAGACCACCAAAAGGACAGCAATCCATGGGCTGCTGGTGGACAAGACTTGTCACCCTGCCCCAGAGCAAATGGCCAAGGATTCAGAGCTCAGAGGTGTTCGGCTAACAAGGGGCAAAGTTGTGATAACTTCTTGGCCACAGCCAGCTACCCTAAGGGAGAGAGTAGTTGGACCTATGGGCTCAGGACCATGGTCACAGGGGACATCAAGCTCAATTGAAATAGCATACTACACAAAAACATTGTTCTACATCCTACTTTGGTGAGACTAGGGTCTGAAAAGGAGCTCTGGTAGCATAGTGCCTAAGGCACTTGACTGCTAACCAGAAGGCTGACGGTTCACACCCACCAGCCACTCCTCAGAAGGAAGGTTGGGCAATCTACTTCCATAGTGATACTGCCTCAGCAACC
>NW_006921669.1:8055396-8071231 GCF_000298275.1 Orycteropus afer afer
TATGTGCCGTCGAGTCGGCCCCAACTCATAGCAACCCCTCCTTGGGTTTCCGAGGCAGTATCACTATGGAAGTAGGATTGCCCAACCTTCCTTCCGAGTCCAATAACATAGGCAATCATTTCTAGCTAAGATGGGCCACTCATGTTTCCCCTCCTCCAATACTTCATAGGTGCCACCACGCAAAATCCTCCCTTTAATACTAACAGCATTTTTTTAAAGGAACTTTTCTCTACATCACATTTCATAATTAATATTATTTAGGTTAGTGTGTTAAGTAGGGAAGGGAACAAATAATTCTCAAGTGAATGTTTTTTATACCAGGGTATAGGACCAACTCTTAAAAGCTTAGGAAAATCAGCTTTTGCAAATTATCTTTTCTAAAGCTTCAAGTTGTATTAAGTGCTGACAGTTTTTAAGCACTGAGATGAAAAAGACAAATTATTTTTCTTTTGTGTTGCTAATTACAATTTTGCTTGGCGTTATGAAGCCTGCTCTCCTCTTGAGACATTTGCCAGCATAGATTAATTACACAGATATTTACAGACTGCTAAGACACAGGGGCTGCTTATACCAAAAAAGATGTGGAACACTTTTAAAAAGCCTCTTTGACACATTGTATTTGTGGTCAGTTATAGCATCAACTATTTGGCTCTAAGGCTCAACAAATGTGTTTAAAGAACATTGTCCCTGAGTTGATTTAGTGTTTACTTTGCTGGCAATGGTTGCTGAAGTCTTTCTTCAAGAGCCTTGAGGGTGACACTTCTTTTTTCAGGGTTAAAAATAAGTTTTCTAAGAATATGGATGCATCTTATGGCTCACTCTATTGTCAACATTTTTAATCTCCCAAACCACCCATGTGTGATGGAAGAGGTTTATCCAATGGTTGTTCCAAATCCCAGGGCCTGCCGAGAGCCACGTTGAATAAGTTGGAAACTTGATTAGCAAAGCCACAAGGCTCTCAGTACCATCTCCTGGTTTTCAGAGCATGCCAGCTGTGAGCAAAGGCTCTGGAGTCGACCCCAGGTTCAGATCCCAGCTTTGTCACATCCAAGTCGTATAACTTTGAGGAGTTGCTTAACCTCTTGAAACCTGTGTTTTCCCATCTGTAAAATGGCAACAGACATGATACTGACCTCAAACATCTTATGAAGAATAATGAAGTCATGAGTGCAAAGCATTTAACACAATGCCTGGATCACAAATACACCAATAAATGTTTGATCGTGTTTTTAAAGCAGGCTGACCTTATAAGTAATTTAGAACACAGAAGATTAGGAAGAAAAACCAGGAGATAGAAGTGAATTCAAATATCCAGAAAAGGCTCTTTTTGCGGACAATGGAGGGATGGATTACCCAATAAACAAAGTGAAAAACCAAAACCAAACACAGGAGTCGGTTCTGACTCCTAGCAACTGACTCCTAGCAATAGGACAGAGTAGAATGGCCTCATAGAATTTCCAAGGCTGTAAATCTTTACAGAAGCAGCCTGGCTCACCTTTCTACCAGAGTGGCTGATGGGTTTGAACTGCCAACCTTCTGGTTAACAGCCAAATGCTTTAACCACTGCACCACCAGAGCTAAGCAAAGTAAACACAGGACTGCTTGAGATGTGGTGAAAACTCTAACTGCTACAGAGTAAGTAAGCATAAGTAAGCCTGTGCTTACCTTGCTTACTGACTACTCCTCCTGTCAGAGACTGTACATTTGACAAGAGGCATTGATTCTGTAGAAAAATACCGTGAGGTTGGGATAAAGACAGATGCCAGCTCTACCTAAAAGGAGAATCTTTGATGTGGTGAGAAAGGTGAAAATTGTCACTACAGATTAGTAAGTAAACACAAGCAAGCCTTTGTTTACCTTGTTTATTGGGTAATCCAACACTGAAATGGTTACCCATGCAGAGAAGAGAAACCATGTGTACCGAGAACTGAAAATTTCAAGGAGCTGGCAAGAGAATAGCGTGGCCATTAGCCTGACCTTCCAAAGAGGAATAGACCCTGAATGTAGGGGTTCCAGGTAAAATACAGGACGCCCAGTTAAATTGGAATTTCAGATAAACAGTGTGGACTTGTTTAGTATAGGTAGGCCTCAAATACTTCATAAAACATACCTATACTAGGATATTATCTGCTGCTTATCTGAAATTCCAGTTTAACTGGGCATCCTGTTTCAGTGGGGTTTTGTTCCTGTTTTGCTAAACCTGGCAACCCTAGCGGAGTGAATTCAGCAAGTCATTGCTCCAGCTGCCTTGTCCTCATTTTGGCTGTGAATGCCTACCTCCCAGCAATGTTGGGGGGAGTCAGAGAAATAGTAAGTGGAAAAAGGCTTTGCAAATTCCACAGATCTATAAAATCAAGTAAGGAGAAGCTTCCTTTAGTGGGTGTTATGAAAACGCTGAGTCATCAAGTAAGAGCCAGGTCTTTGTTAACTCATGGCAAACGGTTTGTGCTTCACGTCTATTCTAAAGGATGGAAGTTCAGACCCACTAGAATCCACTAGACAGAAACTAATAAAAACAACAAGGACAATTTCAAGGATTCTGGGAGGGCTCGTTCACAAAAGGGGTAGGTACTAAAGACGCAATTGAAAGGGACTTTTTGTCATGGTTCTCAACCTTGGCTATATATTGGAATCACTTGAAGACCTTTTATAACCTCAGTGACCATCCTGTTCCCCAAGACAATTAAGAATCTCTGATGAATGGGACCTAGGAATCCGTATTGCTCAATCTCCAATTTGCAGTCAGTGTTACTAGCCAGTGGTAGAAAATTCTTGGGAATGGATGAGTTGAACAGCTTTGAGGCTGGAGAGGGTCCTAAGGATTAGATAGATCCTTTACACAGTCTAAGGAGCTCTGATGGTACAGTGGTTAAGGCATTAAGCTCCTAACCAAAAGGTTGGTGGTTCGAACCCACCGTCTGCTCCAAGGGAGAAAAATGAAGCAGTCTGCTTCCATAAAGATTTACAGCCTTGGAAAATCTATGAGGCAGTTCTACTCTTCCTACAGGGTTGCTATGAGTTGGAATTGATTCAATGACAGTGGGCTTGACTTAGTTAGAGAGGCCAGATTATAAAAGGGGAAGATGAAAGGGGGACGATAAAAAGGAGAAGAGAGAAATTGTAAAGATAAAAATGTTGTATTTGCATTAAAAAAAGAAAAGAAAAGAAACACACCTTATATTTTAAAAGATGTTAAAATAACGTAAGTACTAAAGGCAAAAAGTAAGAATTCTAGATGAGAATTAGGCATAATTAACCAGAACCTAACAGCCACATACCCAGTGGGAATGGTGGTCCCTGTCATTTGAAAGGGCAAAATGACCCATTAGTGACTGGAAAGCAGTAGAGGATTTGTGCATTCATGAAATCACAGTCCCCGGTTTCCCTTCCAGCTCACAACAGGATTTGTGAAAGCTGGAGATCAGTCTGTTTCAGACGTAAACGTATCACAGGTGTGGGTGGTTCTGTAAAGATGCCCTTGTTCTAAGAGACATCTACCACCTGTCTGTCACACGGTGGTAGCTTGCCCATTGCTGTGATGCTGGAGGCTATGCCACCAGTACATCAAATACCGGCAGAGTCACCACAGTTAACGGGTTTCAAAGGCATTTCCACACTATACCTGGCCATCTCCTTCTGCAAATTAGCCAGCAAAAACCCTATGGATCACAACAAAACATTGTCTGATAGAGTACTAGAAGATTAGCCCCTTGGGTGGGAAGGCACTGAAAATACATCGTGGCTACAGCAGTGGCCTCAAACCTGCCAGGGACCATGAAGATGGTGCGGGACCAGGCATCATTTCGTTCTGTTGCACGTGATGTTGCTGTCAGTTGGAGCTGGCTGGAAAGCAACTAACAAGAATAACAAGAGGAAACACCTTGACAAACTTGAAGTGTAATCAGAGAAGAGGATCCAGGATAATGAGAAAGTCTGAAAAGCAACATATAAAATCAAATATCCTGAAGTGAGAAGGCTTTGTATCCAGTATGGTGAACAAACATGATTCCAGACACAATAATAATAAAATTTAAAAATACCCAAATCCATGTTCCAAGGAAACCACATTGATGTGGGGAGCCAACACTTGTCCTTGATTGTCCATGACATCTAGAAGAAAATAAATACTTATATATATATATATTTTTTTCAGTCAAGATATATGTTGAATTATATGCCTAGTGCTTGACATTGGGGATGGGGCAGGGAACAAAACAAGCTCAGACTTCCTAGAACTTACATGTCAATGGGGAAGACAAATTTCTAATATCATTTTACATAGTGACTGGCGTTATGAATAAAGATAAAGCGGGATAACAGCTCCAGAACAGTGGTTGGAAGAGGGGCAGGCTGGGAAAGGCCTCTCTGAGGAGATTACATCTGAGCAGAAACCTGAGTGGAGGGAAGGATAGACCATGGGACTATCTGAAGGAGGAGGTTCTAGGCAGCTCAAGCAGTGAAAGCAAAGGCCCTGAGGCAGCCCCCCCCCCCCCGGGCCAAGTCAAGAAACACCAAGAAGCCCAGTGCAGCAGAGCAGAGTGCTGAGAAATAAGGGTGAGAGGTAGGCAGGGCCCCGTCCTATAGGGTTTTCAGCCAGGACGCGAACAATGAATTTCATTCTACTGCAATGGCAAGCCATTGGAGGGATTTGAGCAGGGGAGTGATAGGATCCAGTACACTCTCGTAAAAAATATTGGGGAATGGAGTAAAGAAGGAAGGAATGGAATCAGGGATCCCAGATAGGAGGCTGTTTCAGTAGCATATAAGATCACTAAGAGAAACATCTGTGTTTACTTCTTTTTTTTTTTTTTTAAATTCTCAATAGTGCCTGTTATGCAATTGGTGTCAATAAATGCTAAAATAAAATGTTCTTCCTTATTAACTGCCTTAATCTTAAACAGGAAGTAAAAAGGATAAAATTTGTGTGTGTGTATGTATATATATTACATATATATGATTCTTTTCTCCCCTCCCAGGACCAAAGTCATAAAATAAAACACAAATGGGATATGCAATGTGATTTTTGGGGTTTGCTGGCTTGCTCAGATTTATGATTCCTACAAAATCCATAGAGAACATGCTTTCTTCTATAGGTCCCAGAAATGAAAGATGGTTCTTCTTCTGTTGCTACAGAAGTTGAAGTACAAATGAATTTAGCAACTCTGAAATCCAGAGCAGCTGGGAAGCCCCATCACAGGCTTACAGGGAATCTAGGAGTCTTAGGGTGGTGGCAGCAGCACCTACATCCTCTACGTGGGTGGGCTTTTAGGAAAGAGGCCACTGATGAGTCCCTACTGGGTAGGGGTCTCCCCGCTACTCTGCTTATTCCCGTATCTTCACTGCTTTTCCCTACTGTGAACCACACTGCCATCCCTACCCTGCCAACCCTGACCCCAATTTACCCAGTACCAGCTAGGTTGGTAATATTAGGATTCAGGGCAACAAGTGGAAAGGAAGGAAGGAAAAAAGAGGAAGTCCTCCCATCTGTCCCCTAGCCCCTGGGGTTCTTTTTGGTTGTGTCTCCAGCCCTCAGCCTTGAGGTGAGCCCCTATCACCTATACATATCCCCTAAGCCCCAGAAACTAGGCCTGAGAGTTCTTTAGAAATAAAGAGGATTCTGACTTCAGTCTTCTGTGGATCCAAAGGTGTTCCTTTTGGACCTATGTTTCTCTTTGCTTTTACAAATGAGTTCAAGTACAAAAAGAGACACTGCTGTATATGTGTTGGGGCAGGTGGGTGGAAATGGTTACCTTTATTCTATTTCTCATGTTTTTCCATAAACTGGACCTCCACATGGATGACTAAACACCTTAGCCTTTTAGTTCCTTGATCTCATTGCCAAGACCTTCTTTTACACCACAGCTCAGATCACTCAAACGCTCCCTCCAAGCACTACCTCCTATCTTTTCAGCCAGCTTCCTTATTCCACCTGTCTTTGATCTCACCAGAACTCCCTCCCCAAGAGCCCCCTCTTTCCTCCGACTCCATGCTTCATTGTTTGGAAACTCTTTGCAAGCATCCTAAGTTTCCTTTCTTCTTTGCCCTTCTGTGGCATTTCCAGCCATAAAACAAAAATGCTAACTCTGAATTAGCCCCACCCCTTGGTCCCCCCATTCCTGCTCCTGAACAACAGTGCAGCAGATAAAATCATACACATGGGACATATGAGAGGAACCAAGTCAAATTTACAGTCACCAAACTCAACGGACCCACAGAATTGCGGGTATTGAGGGGAAATGCTTGCAGAGTGAGTAAATATCTAAGGAAGGGACTCTGGGGATGATGCTTGCTTGCTTCACTCTTCTGCAGTCTTCCTTATTCATTGTCCATCTTATGCACGCATGTGAAGCTATGGAAAACACCGCGGCTTGGGTCAGGCATGCCTTGATCCTTAATTCCTGACCATAAGGAAAAGGTCAAGAAAATCAGAGACATAAGCTCAATGTTCCAACATCACCAAGTTGTCAGACTAATTCTGGAATGGCTTAACATCTAGACATCTTTCATAAAAACTCACTGCCATTGAGTCAAATCCGACTCATAGTGATCCCTCCTTGGGTTTCCGAGGTGGTATCTCTGTGGAAGTAGATTGCCCAGTCTTCCTTCCAAGGAGTAGCTGGCTAGCAGTTAAATACCTTAGGCACTATGCCACCAGAACTCGCAGACATCTTTCATTGTATATGGTAATTAAATTATAAGTGACTATTGTGGAGTTTTTTCTTTTACTTGCAACCATAGAAGAATAATATGTGTGTGTGTATTCTTTCTATTATGTTCCATATATATGTACATACACACTCACACAAAAAAAAACATATACATATATGTATGTGTGTATAAATAAATATATACAGATATTTTCAGTCCCTTTCTCTTTACAAACTTAAGATGATTCAGACTACCACCTAATAAATGGTATTAAACTCACTGCCGTAGAGTCAATCCAACTCATAGTGACCTCCCCTTGGGTCTCCGAGGTGGTATCTCTAAGGAAGTAGATTGCCCAGTCTTCCTCCTGAGGAGTGGCTGGTGGGTTTGAGCTGTCAGCCTTCTGGTTAGCAGTCAAGTGCCATCTGCTAACCAGCCACTCCACAGAAGCAAGACTGAGCAATGTACTTCTGTAAAGATTTACTGCCTCGGAAACCCAGAGGGGGTCTCTATGACTTGAAACTGACTTGATGGCAGTGGGATTGTTTGTTTGTTTGTTTTTATCATTTTGACATATTCTAAAAGGAATTTATTCCTATTTCTATCAAGCTTTCTTTTGAATTCTTTGTTCTAGAGAAGAGGCACATCAACTCAAGCACTTAACTACTGAGCCACTTGGTGTTGTTGTTGTTATGTGCCGTCAAGTCAGACCCGACTCACAGCGACCTCTCCTTGGGTTGCCCAGGCAGTATCACTACAGAAGTAGATTGCCAACTTCAGTGTAGCCATTTCCTCCTTCCCGCTAACAATTTGCAATGTAAATGAACATGTACTTAAGGCCCTTTGGTGGTCAGATACCCATTCAGCAGGTCTAAGAATTCAGGGTAGCTTGCTTATTGTTAAGAGTTGTTGGATGGTTGTCCTGGACATACCACCCTACTGATGATAGCATCTCCATTATGGATGAATGAGTAATGCTCCCTGGAAACCCTTGGCATGTGCAAATGTGTTACAACACTTGACACATCTCCCTAGGCTTTTGTTTCCTTGTCTGTACAAAGAAATCCATTCTCCCCTTCCCAGGATGGCATTATTAGAACATGCATGGGTGGAAGGCAAAGGAATTGCCTCAGTGGTAATCTCTGTGGGAGGTCAAGTTTGGGCTGCTTTGTCTTCAATAAAATCCTTGTGACTATGGTCCAAAGTCTGGCTGGAATTTTTTCTGTTTGCTTTCATATTTTGGTGCTAGACAGGAGGAATTCCAAGGGCAGTTCTGTGCCAAACCACAAGAAGAATGAAAGCCCAGGACTTCCCCTTGAGCACCAATTTTCATTTCAGCTTGGGGCAAGAGTAAACTCTGCCAAAAGTAGTGGTTTAGGAACTTCCTGCTGGTTCAGATTTCAGAGCTTGTACTTAATCCTCCCCGTGACACCCAGAGCACAGAGTGAGTAAAGGTGAGTCCAGGAGTCCCAGGGACAGGACACTTCCTGAGAACTGAACCAGCGATCGCCTGGCTTCCAGTAAGTACTGTGTGGTGGGACTGGTTTAGGTTCTCATGACGGTGGTGATCTGCAACCTTAGTTGAGCAAAACTGCTGTGAGAGTGCTCTCTTCATGAGCTTCTTAGGCTGCAGAGTCAGAGAGGGCTCTTGGTAATATATTCATCAAGTCCCAAATGACATTACATTCAACAGGTTAGACAATGACTGTGGGTAGATTCTCTTGAATGAGCTCAAAGAGCTACATCTGAAAGGTGGTTTCTCCTCTGGGGGCAATGACAAGAAAGGCAAGAAGAACTATGAAAAGATTTCATTCTTCTTTTTGAGATAGGAGGAAAAGCAAAGTGGTTAAGACCCCAACTCTCAAGTGAGACTGCCTGGGTTAGAACTCAGGCTCTGCTTCTTTTTAATTGTGTCATCAAAGGCAAGTTGCTTAATCTCTATGCTAACAGCTTCCTCATCATTAAAATGGGTATTGTATCATTGTAAAAATAGAGCTTTATAGTATTGTTGATGAGGATCAAGTGTGAATATATATATAGGAGCTCTGGTGGCATAGTGCCTAAGGCAATTGACTGATTGCTAACCAGAAGGCTGGTGGATCACACTCACCAGCCGCTTCTTGGAAGGAAGGTTGGGCAATCTACTTCTGTAGTGATACCACCTAGGAAACCCAAGGAGGGGGTCTCTATGAGTTGGATCTGACTTGACAGCAGTGAGTTTGGTTTTTTTATAGATATACATATACATATAGATAATATATATAGATAGATATAGATATACATATATCTCCATTAAATGCACATATAAAAAAGCAAAAACCAAACTCACTGCCATGGAGTCGGATCTGACTCATAGCAACCCTTCCCGGGGTTTCTGAGGTGATATCTCTATGGAAGGAGATTGCCCAACCTTCCTTCTGAGGAGTGGCTGGTGAGTTTGAACTACCAGCATTCTGGTTAACAGTCAAATGCCTTCAGCATTATGCCACCAGAGCTAGGATATCTATTTTATATAAATGCTTGGAATGTATTAGTACTCAATAAATGCTAGCCATTATTAAACAATCATAGAAATCTGAGCTATGAAAGAACTTACAACTTGCATTTATTGAGCACTTATCACATACTGAGTGCACTTTGCCAGATTATCTCAATTGATGCTCATGGGCAATCCTATGAGATTGATAATATTATAAGCTACATTTTACAGGCAAAGAAATAGAAGTGTAAGAGAGGTGTTATAATGTGTCCAAGATCATGTAGCTCATAAATGATAGAGGTGAAGTTTAAACCCAGATTTCAGAGTTTATTCTCTAAACCATCATGCCCTACTATCTCATCTGTCACCTCATGGCAGGTTGGAAAAGCAGGAAAGAGTGGGCCCTATAAGTGACTTTGGAGGCCTTCATGGACACTGGAAGGACAGAGATATCCCCCAAAGTACACTTCCTCACTGTGCAGGGAGCATGATGTTGTTGGGGGCATCTGTGAGCACCAGCATGGCAGTGTGTGGCTCTACCAAGGACCACAGCCCAAGTCCATTTGGCAAGTGACTCTTTCTCTCTCAAATACAGCATTTCATTTGTGAAACAAACTCTCACGTAGACTAGTTCCAAGACATGAAAAACGTAATGTATGTGAACTCATTTTATAAACTGTAAAGGGTTTATAAATAATTAGTATTTTATCAAAAGAAGCAATGAGTTTTGACTTTTCAATAAAGAGCAGCCAAAAATAACTTGTGTGAATGCATGGCCCTTAAAATCGATCGTCCATGGCTAATCCATGCTGCCCAGCCCTGAGATGTGATCCTGGAGTGTCATCCCTCACCCGACTGAATGAGGGGTCCCAAGTCCCACAATGAATGGGTGGAGGTGAGGGTGTTGGGCTCAAATCCCTGGTTTCCAATTCTGCTTCTGGCAATGTAATTCCTGGAATTGGAAAGAACCTCATAGATTTGATACAAAATCTTAGGGATACATTTTTCAAACTTGTCTGTAGAAGGTAGGTTATTTTTCTCTTCCTTGTGCAGAATTGCTTTCCCAGTGAACAACCAGCTTCAGCCTCAGTAGCTTGGCACCTCTCCCAGTTATTAAGGCTCATTGCATAGAGCTGAGTGTGCATAGAGCTGAGTGTGAGGGCTAAGGACACCAATTTGTTAGCAAACATCTTTAACATATATATATGGAAATGTTACAATTCGTTCAAATAATCACTATTGTTAGTGTAAAGGGATACCTCATCAGAGAAAACCTTTCTCATGTCAGGGAAGGTGTGATTTCAGGGTCCAGGAAAGCCCCCACCTTCCAATAGCTCCTATGTGCTCCTTACAAGCTTGTGGTGGCAAGGTTAGAACTTTGATCTCTGTTAAATTATACATATGGAGACATAGCACATTGCTGTGAGTCGTTTATACCATAGGAGCAAAGAATGAGTTTATGCTGATGAAAGGGAGAACCCAAGAGGGGAGGAATCCCGCCACACAGATGGGTATGGTGAGGGCTCTTTGTCTCCTCTCCATTTCATCTGTGACTGTCCTAGCACCTCTCTGTTCAAAGTTTTCCCTCTATTTTGAGAGTCTTACTGAAGGAAGCCTGGTGCTCTTAGATCCAGTGTTGGTCATGGGATCCCTGACTGACTTGCCCAGCACAGGCCTTCACCTCTCAAGTTCAGTTCCAGCGTGTCGGCCTCAGTACTCAGAGTTGGGCAGCCATGGGTGACTGCCTAGGTCCTTTCTCTTAAATTTATCACTAGAGAAAGACAGGTCCTGGCATGGAAAAGGGCTTACCTTGTGTTTTCTCTTGGCCAGAAAGACTTTCTCAATTAAGCAGATCCCTGACATTCTAGTCTCTGCCCTGTCATTATCTCTTCTCCTCAGTGTTGCTATCCCCTTGTGGCTCTCTTGGCAGAGCCATTTATGAAACGGGGACATAGAAAGTCCAGGGAAGGCTGCTTCTTCAGTCATCTTTGCAATACTTCCACAGAACTGCCCATTTGGTGAGCAGAAGCTGCTTGGACATGTCCTCATTACCATAACTACCATCAGGACAGGAAGAAAGATACTAGAGAAAGAAAGGAAAGGGGGAGGCTGGTACCCCACCTCACCAACACTCCTGAGCACCACCCCAATACTTAACTATTCAGTGGCTAATCAGGAGCTCTGGTAGCATAGTGCCTAAGGCACTTGACTGCTAACCAGAAGGCTGGCGATTCAAACCCACCAGCCACTCCTTAGAAGGAAGATTGGGCAATCTACTTCCATAGAGATACTGCCTCGGAAACCCAAGGAGGGGTCGCTATGAGTTGGGTCTGACTTGATGGCAGTGAGTTTGGGTTTTTGTTTTGTTTTGTTTTGTTTTTCAATCAGCGAATCAGCTTTTTGGGGACTAATCCTTAATCTTTCTTTTCAACAGGTGAGAACAGGCAGCTATAATGTATCTCAAATCTCAGAAGAGTCCAGGTACCTAAGGGGCATAATCTCAGAAAGAAAAATATTTTTTATCAAAAATGACAATTCTCATCTAGCTAACCAAGTACAGAGGATTTTAATGGTATAATGGCGATATTCCAGGACAATGATCCCTGGTTTGAAGAATGTAGAAAAGGCTATTGAATTCAGTTGATTATTTTGTAAGAGCTCATCTGTCTACAAATTTAACATTTTCTGACTTTAATGGGAAGGTTGGGCAATCTACTTCCGCAGTGATACTGCCTTGGAAACCCAAGGAGGGGTAGCTATGAGTCAGGTCTGACTCAACGGCACACAACAACAACAACAATGTTCCATTTTGATGCTTAGAGACAGTGCTAATAAACTACAGCCCAAGAAAGGCTGGCTAATATTTCCTTCACTTTTTATGAAATTCTTACTTAGCAAAACTGTCTAAATTGTTATCAGGTTTTATTGTGAAGGTAGCTCCATGCTGTAGAGTCAATTCCAACTCATAGTGACCTTTATATGACAGGATAGAACTGCCGATCACCTAAGGTCTTTTCTCCCACAGAAGCTAGTGGGTTTGAACCACTGACATTTTGGTTAGCAATAGAGCTCTTAACCATTGTGCCACCAGGTTTCCTTATGGTGAGGGTAGCTCAATGCATATTTTTCAATACTTTTGCTTATGTCCACATAGCTCATAGTAGGTAAGTAGTAAGAAGTGTTGGAGCTTAGGATGAAACACATTAGAAGTCAAATGATCTGATTCAGCTAAAAAATATTTACAAAGCATCTCTTAGGAGTAAGTCACTGCTGCATATTACAGGGATATACAGATAAGTATGTAAGAGTCATTGTCCTCAAGGAGTGTATAAATCTCATTGGGAAGTTAAACCCACGTAGCTAGATTTGTTGGGAAAGCAATATAAGTGCATACCACCAGGCTATGATTTTAAAAAAAAAACAATGGACTGCCATGGAGTTGGATCCAACTCATAACAAACCCTCCTTGGATTTCCAAGGTGGTAACACTACAGAAGTAGATTGCCCAGTCTTCCTTCCGAGGAGTGGCGGGTGGGTTTGAACCCCCAGCCTTCTGGTGAGCAGTCAAAATACCTTAGGCACTACACCACCAGCGCTCCCCCAGGTGTGATAGGCATCATAAAATAAGTGCAAAATGCTGCAGTATGGAAAAGGAAAAGCATACAAGTAGTTGAGGAAACCGAGAGAGGTTGTATGGAGAAGGCATTTCAGTAAGACCTTAAAGGATGTGTAGCTTGGACAGAGATTGGACATGAAAGGAATGGCATGAACAAAGCCAATGAAGTGGGCTAGAGGCAAGATGGGTCACAGAATTGTGAATATAAGGTAGGACAAAACTCACGGCCTTCAAGTTGATTCCAACTCATAATGACCCCCATTGGATTTCCAAGGCAATAAATCTTTTATGGAAGTAGATTGCCCCATCTTCCTTCTGCAGAGCATCTGGTAGGTTTGAACCTCCAACCTTCTGGTTCGCAGTCAAATGGTTTAGGCACTGCGCCACCAGAACAAGGTAGGACAGGGAGAATAAAAGACGAAGTCACAAAAAGGCAGCACTGTAGTGTGTCAGAACTTGAACTCCATATGACAGGCTGCCCTTGAAGCATTTTGAGCGTGGAAGGGACATGGCCAGATTTGCATTTTAGTATGGTCAGACTTTTTAAATGGTTTTATTGTGATATAATTGAAATGAAATAAACTGCATATATTTAAAGTGTACAATTCAGTAAGTGTTGACATATGTATACACCTAGGTTAAGATAGTGAACATGTCCATCACTCTCAAAAGTTTTCTTGAGCCCTTGGCAATTCCTTCTTCCAGCCTCCAGTCCCACTCCTCATTATTCTACTCTTTGTCACTATGCATTTATTTGTATTTACTGGAGTTTTACACAAACAGAATCATACAATAAGCACTATTTTCATCTAGCTTCTTTCATTCAGCATAATTATTTTGACATTCATCCACATTGTTGGGTGTATCAATAGTTTGCTCCTTTTATTGCTGAGTAGTAATCCACTATGTGATGTGTCACAATTTGTTGATTCAGTTACCTGTTAAAGAGTATATAGGTTGCTTCCAGTCTCTGCTCATGACAAATAAAGCTATATAAACATTTGTGTACACATCAATGTAAGATCATATATTCCTTTGCCTAGAAGTAGAATGGCTGGATCATATAGTGAAGAGTCTGTTTAACCTTTTAATTAAATGTGTCATTTTAATATTTTTTTATTGAGGTATAATTAACATGCATTAATCCAAGATGCTTAAAGTCTACAGTTTGATAAATTTTGACATACATATATAAACCAGTAAAACCGTCACCAACTGAAGATAATGAACATACCCATTGTCCCATGAGTTTTCTTGTTCTCCTCCCTCTTATGCTCCATGCATCTACACTTCCCCAGATAATCACTGATCTGCTTTCTGTAGCTATAGGCTAGCTTGAATTTCACATAAATAGGATCATACAGTATAGACTCTTTTTGTCTGGCTTCTTTCACTCTAAATAATTATTTTGAGATTCCTCTACATTGTTGTATCAGTACAGTCATGTGTCGCTTAGTGTCCACAATACCTTCTGTGAAATGGGACGTTACAGATTTAGACATTACGCAAACACCATTTCTTAGTGTGGTCCTGCTTTTTCTCTAAGCATCTTGAGCAAGCTCCGTGCCTTAGCAGTGACTGCCAAAGTGCTGAGAGGAATTCTCTTTTGTTTGTTACTCAATCCACATCATTAGCCATTTCTCCATATCTGAAATAGTTTCCTCTCATATTTTTCATTAACCTTGTACCTTTCAATGGAGCCAATCCTTTAACAGCTTGGAGAATTTTTTCTTTGTTTTTGAGGATCATTGTGATTGTCAGTGCGACATACCTAAACCACGAGCAATAGAAATCATTGATTTTCCACCTTCATGTTGTTTAATATCCTTTTGTTTTTCTTCCAAATTGATACTCCTTCTTTGCTTCTTGCTGCTGTTGTCACTAACATTGGTTTTGCTGCATTTGGGAGTGATAATGTAGTTCATGGTAATATTTTCAAATGAAAATTAAACAGAGATAATGCTGCTACATTCAAGAGACGTGTGATACACAAGTTGGACGCTGGTGCCTACAAGTTGAAGCTTACACTGTTATACGGTAAACTTTTTAGATAGAAAGTACAATACAATACATACATAAGCCAGTAACATAGGCATTTATCATGATTATCATCATATACCTGGTAGCACAATGGCTTTGTGTACAAGAGACAGGAGATACCTGTGTTGTATGCAGGAAGCTGTTACATTCACTACATCCCTTCCTCTGATCAGGATTTCCGGACTCTGTTATAACCTTTTGGGACCACAGAGGCACATGCAGTTGGTTGTTGCCTGAATGGACCTTGCGCAGGGCATGACTGTCATTTGTTCCTTTCATTGCTGAGTAGAATTCCATTTTATGAATGTATTATAATTTGTTGATCCCTTCACCTGTTGATGTACATCTGGATTTGACCCAGTCTTTGGCTATTACAAATAAAGCTGCTGGCACTCACTCTCACTGTCATAGAGTCGAATCTGACTCATAGAGACCCCTCCTTGGGTTTTCAAGGAGGAATCTCTATGGAAGTAGATTGATTGCCCAATCTTCCTTCCAAGGAGTGGCTGGTAGGTTTGAACCGCCAGTCTTCTGGTAAGCAGTCAGATGCCTTAGACACGATGCCACTAGAGCTCCCATCTTACACATATCTTTGTATGTTCATATGTTCCTTTACCTAAGAGTAGAATGGCTGTTGCATTTTTTAGAGACTGTCAAACTCTTTTCTAAAGTAGTTGCATCATTTAACATTCTCACCAGCTGTATATGAGGGTTCTAGTCACTGCACATTCTTGCCAACACTTAGTATGGTCAGTCTTTTTAATTTTAGCTATTCAATTAGTTGTGTAGTGGTACAGCATTATGGTTTTATCTTGCATTTCCCTAACGACTAATGCTGTGGAACATTTTTTATGTCCTTCTTTGCTATCTATATATATTCTTTAGTGAAGAGTCTGTTCCAATATTTGGCCTATTTTTGAAATTGGGCTTTTCACGTTCTTAGTTTTGAGTTTTGAGTGCTATTATTCTGGATAACCCATGTCACTGAGTCAATTTTGACTCATAGCAACCTGATAAAAACTAAAAAAAAAAAAACTGAAAAAAAAAAAAAA
>NW_006921669.1:8075224-8078381 GCF_000298275.1 Orycteropus afer afer
CCCTCTAATTTGGATTGTTATGGATTGAATTATATCCTCCAAAATATGTGTTGTAAATCCTAACAGCCATGCCTGTGGTTATAATCCCATTTGAGAATAGGTTGTTTTTGTTATGCTAATGAGGCAGGATTAGTGTAGGGTGTATCTTGAGTCAATTTCTTTTGAAATATAAAGGAGACCAACCAATCGAGATGGGGATAAGAGAGATGCCAAGACACAGACATCTCCAAGGAACCAGGAAGCAGAAGCTGAAGAGGCAAAGACGTTCCTTCAGAGCCAACAGAGACACAAAGACTCTCCTAGAGCTGGCACTCAGAATCAGACTTAGCTCCTAAACTAGGAGAAGACAAATCTGTTTGTTAAAACCATGCACTTGGGTAGTCTGCTGTAGCCACACTAGGTAACTAAGACACAGATGCTTTTTCTTTCTTTTTCTTGCCTGATGATAGTGGCTGGAACCTCAGGTGACCTGTTAAAGGGAAGAGGTGAGAACAGGTATTTCTGTCTTGTTCCTGATCTTAGGGGAGAGCAGTCAGTCTCTCATCAAGTAAGAAGTTAGGTAGAGGCTTTTCATAGATGCTCATTGTCAGGTTGAGGAAGTTCCCTCCTATTCCTAGTTTTTTTTGTTGTTTTGTTTTTTTTCCTGAGAATTTTTATCAGGAAGAGTAATGCCTGAAAGTGGGCAAGTATTCCCTCCTCTTCAATCTGTTTTGAAAGAGTTTGTGTACAATTGTTATGTCCTTAAATACTCGGTAGAACTTATGAGTGAAGCCACTTGGGCCTGAAGTTTTCTTTGTGTGAAGGCTTTTAACTACAATTTCTCTAATAGATAGAAGGCTATTCAGGCTCTCTTTGTGTCTTTCAAGTAATTTTTCATTTCATCTAAGTAGTCAAGTTTATTGTGATAAAGTTGTTCATAATATTTCTTTATTATCCTTTTAATATCAGTAGAATTTGAAGTGATGTTATATCTCTGATTACTGATTGTGATCATTTGTTCTTTTTTCTCTATTTTTGCTGATCAGTCTCACTAGAAAGGTTAATCACTTCTATCCATCTTTGCAAAGAATCGACTTTTCGTTTCATTGATTTTTATCTATTATTTCTCTGTTTCCTATTTCACTGGGGTCCTTATTACTTCGTCCCTTCTACTTACTTTAGATTTAATTTTCTCTTCTTTTCCAGTTTCTTAAGGTGTAAGCAGAAGTAATTGATTTGAGACCTTTCTTCTTTCCTAATACAGGCATTTAGTGCTCTCAATTTTCCCCTAAGTACTGTTTAGGTGGCGTCTCACAAATTCTAATACATTGTGTGTTCATTTTCATACAGTTCATAGAACCTTCTAATTTACCTTTGGGTTTCTTCTTTGATCCATGAGTTATTTATTTTGGGATATTTTTCCAGAGATCTTTCCATTACTTATTTCTAATTTAATTCCATTCTGGTCTGAAACCATGCTTTGTAACTTGAATCTTTTTAAATTGACTGGAACTTGTTTTATGGCCCAGAATATAGTCCATCTTGGTAAAAGTTGCATGTGCCTTTGAGAGGAATGTGTATTCTGCTTTTGTTTAGTAAATATTGATTAGTTCACAAATTCAGATTAACAGGCCAATTGTCCTGTGGGTTATCTTCTTCACTACAAGGTCTGGAGATACTTAGTGATCAATAAATACTATCAAGACTTTTGCATCTGGGAGCTGATAGCCAATTGTGAATAATGGGGACACTCTAGAAGTCTCAATACTGTACTACATGTTCACAGTTATTTCCTTTAAGATTATGCTAATTTACTAGAATATCATCTGATACTTCTTAGCCTAAATTTTCACAACCAAATAAAAATAAACCAAACTCACTGCCGTGAAGTTGGATCCAACTCATAGTGACCCCTCCTTGGGTTTCCGAGGTGGTATCATTATGGAAGTAGATTGCCCAACCTTCCTTCCGAGGAGTAGCTCCTAAACTTTTGCAAAGTATCTGTATTTGTTAATCTCTAAATTTAATACCACCAAGGAAGACACTGGTATGTTCAATTGTTTTATATGCATCTGAAAGCTGAATGAGTTAGGAAGGCTGAAGAAGAATCAATGCATTTGAATTATGGTGTTGGCAAAGAGTATTGAATATACCATGGACTGCTAGAAGAACAAACAAGTCTGCCTTGGGAGAAGTACTGCCAGAAGGCTTCTTAGAAGCAAGGATGGCAAGACTTCATCTCATGTACTTTGGACATGTCATCAGGAAGCACAAATCCCTAGAGAAGGACATGATGCTTGGTAAAGTAGAGGGTCAGTGAAAAAGAGGAAGATCCTGGGTTCAAACATCCATATGATTGTGAGGATGGTGCCAGATCAGGCAGTGTTTCGTTCTGTTGTACATAGCGTTGCTATGACTTGGAACTGACTTGACAACACCCAATAATAACAACAAGGAATACCTTATTACAGGTAGATTATAAGTGATTCTGCAAGTAACAAGGGCTGAAAAACAAACAAACTCACTGCTGTTGGGTCAATCCCAACTCATAGCAACCCCTCCTTGGGTTTCAGAGATGGTATCACTACAGAAGTAGATTGTCCAACCTTCCTTCCGAGGAGTGGCTGGTGGGTTTGAACCGCCAGTCTTCTGGTTAGCAGTCAAGTGCCTTAGGCACTACACCACCAGAGCTCCCCACAAAGGCTAAAGTTTTCCCCTTTATTAGTAAGAATGACTAATCTTCATTGAGTCATACTGTGTGCCAGGCCTAGTACTGAGAACTTTTCATGCATTAACTCCTTGCATTAACTCAGCATAAATCTATGAGGTCAAAGCTATTGTCCCCATTTTACAGATGAGGAAACCAAGGCAAATTTGATGACTCATGGTGCTCTACAAATGTTTGTTTAGTAAAGGAATGCATGCACTTGTCCAATATTACACAGCTGTTAAATAAAGGAGCTGGGAACTGAAGTCATACTCCAAAGATTAATCATTTTCCTGCATTGCTTTCTATATTGTCTTTCCCTTTTATTTCTGTATTTTTGCCCCCTTCCTTTTCTTTTTTGTCAAGTAGAGTTGCTGTGGAGGTAGAGAAAACAGTGTAGCTACCTCAGAATTGCTGGATATTAGGCGAATGCTATCCACAATTTGTTATGATCCACACAATCAAATGCTT
>NW_006921669.1:8078751-8099930 GCF_000298275.1 Orycteropus afer afer
AATGGGTATTGCGCAAATTCCTGGAGCCTTGTTCTTTGCCACTTCCTTCAGTGCAGCTTCGACTTCTTCCTTCAATACCATTGGTTCTTGATTGTATGGCCACCTCCTGAAATGGATGAACATCGACCACTTCTTTTTGGTACAGTGACTCTGTGTAGTCTTTCCATCTTCTTTTGTGTTTCTGGCATTGTTCAATATTTTGCCTATAGAATCTTTCAACATTGCAACTCAAGGCTTGAATTTTTCCTCAGTTCTTTCAGCCTGAGAAATGCTGAGAATGTTCTTCCCTTTTGGTTTTCTAACTCCATGTCTTTGCACATTTCATTATAATAATTGATTTTGCCTTCTCAAGCTGCTCTTTAAAATCTGTGCAGCTCTTTTATCTTGTCATTTCTTCCATTTGCTTTAGCTGCTCTCTGTTCAAGGGAAGTTTCAGAGTCTCTTCTGGCATCCATTTTGGTCTTTTCTTCCTTTCCTGTCTTTTTAAGGACCTTTTGCTTTCTTCATGGATGATGTTCTTGATGTCATCCCACAATTCATCTGGTTTTTGGTCATTGGTGTTCAATGCATTAAATCTATTCTTTAGGTGGTCTCTAAATTCAGGAGCGATATAATCAAGGTCATATTTTGGCTCTTGTGGATTTGTTTTAATTGTCTTCAGCTTCAACTTGAACTTTCATATGAGCAGTTGATGGTCTGTTCCACAGTCAGCTCCTGGTCTTGTTTTGGCTGAAGATATTGAGCTTCTCCATAGTCTCTTTGCACAGGTATAGTCGATCTGATTCCTGTGCATTCCATCTGGTAAAGTCCACGTGTATGGCCACCATTCATGTTGTTGAAAATGGTATTTGTGATGAATACTCATTGGTCTTACAAAATTCTATTATGTTAAATACAGATTTTGGATTCCAAATAGAATTCATTTGCTCTCTTCTTTCTCTTTTCCAAACAAATCTAATTTATGCATACCCATGTAACCTTTATAGAATGCTGATCTTCAGATTTAGATAGTGAAAATATCATTTCTGAAACTAAGAGTTGTAAGTAACACAAATTTCCTCCATGTGCTTGTGGAAATCTACCTGTATTTCAGATAGGAATAATCCTGTTTTTCTTTCAAAACTATTTAAAATGCTCAAAAAAAAAAAAATCTATTATGTGATCTCCAGTGTCATTTCTATCACCAAGGCCATATTTTCCAACTACCCAGGCTTTTCTTTGTTTCCAACTTTTCATTCCAATCACCAGTAATAATGAACATATCTTGATTGCATGTTTGGTCAATTTCAGTCTGCAGAAGTTGGTAAAAATCTTTAATTTCTTCATCTTTGGCTTTGGTGATTGGTGCATAAATTTGAATAATAGTAGTATAAACTGGTTTTCCTTGTGGGGGTATGGATATTATCCTATCACTGGCAGCATTGTACTTCAGGATAGATCTTGAAACATTTTTTGTGACAATGAATGCCATGCCTTTCCTCTTCAATTTGTCATTCCCAGCATAGTAGAGCATGTGGTTGTCCGATTCAAACTGGCCGAAAGCAGTCCATTTCAGCTCATTAATGCTTAGGATATTGATCTTTATGTGTTCCATTTCATTTTTGACAACTTCCAGTTTTCCTAGATTCATAGTTCCTACTTTCCATGTTCCAAATATTAATGGATATTTGCAACTGTTTCTCCCTATGTTGACTCTTGCCACATCAGCAGATGGAGGTCCCAAAAGTTTTCTCCATCCACATCATTACTCCATCCACGTCCTGTACTTTGAGGAGGCAGCTCTTCCCCAGTCATATTTTGAGTGCTAAGGGGCTCATCTTCCAGCGCTCTATTGGACAAAGTTGCAGAGCTATTCATAAAGTCCATAATGGCCTCGGGCTACTATATATGCATAATTGTTTTCAGGTTTTTTGTTCTCCACTCCCCCCCATACTGAGTAATCTGAAGACCTTTGCAAAGATAAACAGTGTTTTCCAGCTGAAGCAGTTCTTTTCAGAAATTTACTCAGAACAAACTGAGTCCCATTCACTTTCTTTTAATAGGCACACAATTTATGTTGTATGATGAAAATGAAGTCTGCAAACAGGATTACTTTATTAAATCACCACCCCCTCAGCTTTTCTTTTCCACGGTGAGTATGGTGAGCACTATGATTGAATGAGCCTCCCACTACCCTCATGAACATTTTTCCTTTCTCTTCCCCTGAGTTTAACTGAGATACAAAACCTTTTCATTTTTAGGGCTCTTGGAAAAAACGGTTTTTCATCCTGTCAAAGAGTAGAGAAGCCGGCTTGAGTCTTTCCTATTACAAAGACCATCATCAACGAGGGGCCATTGAAATTGATGGGTGCGTATCCATAGGGAGAACACCTTCATAACAGCAAAAAGTATCAAATCAAATATGAACAAGTTGAATGCAAATAGAAATTTAGATCATTGGTGGAGGAAGCCAAAGGCTTCAAACTTAATGCAATCTATGTTATGAAAAGGGAGCTAAAATTTCAAACACTTTGAAAAGATGATAAAAACCAAATAAATAAATAAATAAATAAAACTCAACCAAACTCACTGCCATTGAGACCATTCTCACTCATCGTGACCCTCTTTCTGTTTCTGAGACAGTAAGTCCTTGCAGAAGTTGATTGCCTATCTTCCTTCCTCAGAGTGGCTGGTGGATTCGAACCACCAAGCTTCTGGTTAGTAGTCAAATGCCTTAGGCAATGCACCAAGAGAGCACCTTGGAAAGATGATAGCTAAATACTTATTTCTTATTCCATATTATAGTTGATAAATTTTTCATTAATAGCATTCTGTTAGGAAGAACTTGATTCACTTAATTCAGTTTCAATCTTCCAACTATTTAAACAGTGTAGATGAGAGACAGCAGATGAAATAATTATTTCATAAAGTCAGCATGTTTTTTTTTTTTTTAATATTTTTTCCTCTCTAAGAAATTGTAAACAGAACAAAATCGACAGAGATGACAATGATTTATGGAACCCGGACTGAAACTAAAAATGGGAATGTTTGACTAAGTGTGTCCAATCAGTGAGTGAACCAGAATCCAATTCCTTTTCTGAAAGTATTGAACAATCTTCAAAATATTTGTCAAATAGCTCTAAAGTTTTGTTCAATTTGGATCCTCCTCTGGTGGCGTAGTGCCTAAGGCATTTGACTGCTAACCGGAAGGCTGGTGGTTCAAACCCACCAGCAGCCACTCCTCAGAAGGAAGATTGGGCAATCTATTTCTGTAGTGATACTGCCTCAGAAACCCAAGAAGACATTGCTATGAGTCGGATCTGACTCTACAGCAGTGAGTTTGGTTTTTTAACCTACCAGCCACTTCATGGAAGGAAGGTGGGGCAACCTGCTTTGGTAAAGATTTACCATCTTGGAAACCCAATTGGGGGTCTCTATAAGTCAGAATGGACTCAATGGCAGTGGGTTTGTTTTTTGTTTGGGTTTTAATACTGTATGTCTATATATAACAGAAATTCCAGTGTAGAAGTTGGCATAAGCAGCCATGAAAAAATGAAATCTGTACAGAAGATGTTTAAATGTCATCCTGAGGAGGTGATGTCCATCAGAACCACTAGCAGGGATTACTTTCTCATTGGCCATGACAGGTGAGTAGTAAGATAGCCCAGAGTGTTTTCTGGGTGCAAACTACATGCATGCATTGTAAATAGACACTTTAAATGAGTGAATAGTGCTCATGCTCTGGACAAAAACCCATGGCCATGACATTAAACGCCATCATGGCAATCCTCATCATTTGTTAAAATACCCTGAAAGATCACCATCACCCGAGACTCATTCCATGTAAAAGAACCCAAGATCCCCACCCACTCAAAGGAATAAAAAGAACTTTTCCCAACACCCCCAAAGAACCCAAGACACAAATATCTATACAAGTCACATGAGGGAGGAATAATGCTCATCCTAGGAGTCTCCAGTTTTTAAGAAAGGCTCCTTTTGCCAGCAGAGATGCCTCAGGTTCTTTAGAGGTGATTATCTGCTTGACAGAGAAGCTGAGGTGCAAGGGCAGGTGCAGAGGCTGCAGTGAATGTTAAAGCCAAAGTGTGAAGCACCTTGATCTGTTCAGATCATTCAAAACACGAAAAGCTGTCTTTAAATTGTCCTAAGAGTCCACAGGGAGAAAGGAAAAAAAGATGGGATATATATGAATTCAGTTCAGACACATTCTTCGTAGATGCAATTATTGTCAGGTAGCCTCGATGGTGACACAAAAATAGCGCTGACTGGTTAGGGGCTTTGCTTAAGAACACAAAAGAAACCAGTGTCAAAGCCAAAAGCCCCAAGCCCTGTGATTACTACTATTGTTTTCTGCTTTTCTTCCCATTTCTCTGTGCTTTCCTCACAGAGGTGGCAGGAGGGTTAATTCTAGCCTGCAAGTGTGGAGGTGGTGAGGAGTGGTGGGTCATTTCAGCTACTCAGGAAAAAATGCTTGTTTCTCTGTTACCTGCTCCCACTACTTGCTCAAACTTGAATAAAAGAATCTTTCATTGGTTCAGAGAGAGTGCAAGCACTATTGTTGCCACATGCCGGCTGAAAGTTTATTCCTATTAACAGGGAGAAGATTAAAGACTGGG
Source organism: Orycteropus afer afer (assembly GCF_000298275.1). Classification (NCBI taxonomy): domain Eukaryota; kingdom Metazoa; phylum Chordata; class Mammalia; order Tubulidentata; family Orycteropodidae; genus Orycteropus; species Orycteropus afer. Next base: position 8,083,365 of record NW_006921669.1, read on the forward strand.
TCTCCTTCATGTCATCATTTTGCCAGGATATAAAGGCAGCACACCAGAATACGGAGGTGACTCTATATCGCTAGTGAAATAACAGGGTGCCCCAGCACAGCCCCCTTTCACAGGGAAACAATGCGAGCTTTTTTTCCCTTAGCAACTGGCATTAATACAAGGAATAAATAAGTGAGAAAACGTATGTACTTGTTAAGATTAATAGGAAAAAAATACTTTTGTGTTTCAAGAGGGAACAAAAAAATACTTTTGTGTTTCAAGAGGAAGCTAAAATACAGACAGTTGAGATTTTTATGTGATGGGGGAATGAAAATTTTTATTGTAGCAATTTTTAACAGTAGCTGAAACTATTCCGTCATTATTATTTAATGTATAACTAAGACTTATAAGTCTAAGGTACTTTCTATCTTATATTTTGAATATAATGTCTCTTTAATGTAAATAGTAAAACTCACTGCCTTCAACTCAGATCGGACTCATAGCAACCCCCCACCTTGGGTTTCTGAGGTGTTATCACTACAGAAGTAGATTGCCCAGCCTTCCTTCAGAGGAACGGCTGGTGGGTTTGAACCATCAGCCTTCTGATTAGTAGTCAAATGCCTTAGGCTCCAGAGCGCCCATGTAAATAGTAATAGGTTTAAGTTTTTTATTTATTTCAAAAGGGCCTTTGCTAATTTACACAAATCCTATCTTAGGGTAGATTTTTGTAAATGGAACTTTGGTCTCTGCCTATGTTTTTTGATATGTTATCTAGGTTGTTTCATGCTTACAATAGACATAAAAGTTAAGCAGAAGGACAAGGCAAGGCACGTTTACAAGTAGAATCAAATGGCTGAAGAACAGGAGATGGAGTGCAGAAGGAAAATGGTTAAAAAGGCAGGGTGAGGGCAAAATCTGGGGTCTCTGCAGGCCAGGCTGAGTCCTCAAGGGTTTGGGAACAGGAGAGAGACAAGATCAGCTGTTGTCTTAGTGAGATAGTGCTGGTGAGAGACTGGGGGCAGGGAGCCCAGAGGGAAGGATGCTGTCTCATTCCAGATGAGAGATCAGCTGGGTCCTGACTGCACGGTTCCTGTTTCCTAACCAGGAGAGTCTCTCCTTGGGTGATAAGCGGCATGCTTCAGACCCCAGCCCTGTCCTCGATCCGTCCAGTACCCTGGAGGCTGCCAGCTTCACCTCATCAAGAACCAGTCTTCCAAACATGGTAATTGGGGTCACCTTGCTGTCTCTCAAGTTCCATTGAAGGAAGTCAGCTATTGTTCGAAATTAGAGTTGAATTTGACACCCTGCCCACCTTCCTCAAAGCCTAAGCTACTATATGAACCCATTTGAGCTTGTTTCCCATATCACAGGCAAGCTTTACCACTTGTCCCTACCTATTTCTAAATGGATCCTTTCACTTTGGATGCTCCTTGACATGCATCTGGCTATATTGGGTGAGAGCCCTTTGGCTAAACAAAAGCCTGGCTGGCAATCTTTTCCTTCCTTCACACACAGGGCACAGATTACTTCTCTGAAAAAGATTCTCAACACACCAGTTGATTTCCTGTCTCACCATCTGTACTCTTTAGGCAAAGGCAGAACTTCTTGTTAATTTCCTTCATTCACTCGGATCAGTCTGCTCCTCCTTAAACACATGGAGAAGTGAAATCGATTGGGGGGAGTCAATTCAATACACTTGACCTTCAGGAGTCCTTTGTATGATACCCTCAACTTTCTGGGATTTGTTCTCTCTCTAAGTCTGGATTTTATTAATTAATGGGCTGAGGTTGGTTTGTTTTTGTTCCTGCAGAGATGCTGTTTCATCCCATAGACACGCAACCATTGACATCCCCTTATCCTTGGGTGCCAAGCACATCTTATTGTGGCGTAGCCTCCTATTTTATCTAGTTGGCGGCTCTCCAACTATTTTTAACGCTTTCTGTAGCCTGTCAAATTCACCAGGCCGAACACCTCATCTCAGTTATTCCTTTAATGAGTACCAAAGGCGGTATGAAATTGGGTTGGGGAGACTGACCCCTCTCAGCTAATGCCTCTTGGTTTTGGCTCCTGCTGCCCCTTCCCGGAGATAACACAACTGCTCTTACATTTTCACATTCTCTATTCAGATCCAGTGATTTTTTTTTTTTTTTTTTTTTTTCCAACCAGCTTGAGTTAAGAGTTTAATTTGTCTTGCTGGGCTTTTGCTGTTTGTTTGTTGTTGTTATTGAAATTAAGTGGTGACCCTTCACCGCCAACTCAGCACGGCCTGGCTTCATGAGCTTGGAGCTAGAAAAATGGATGCAGTGTAAATATATCCTTGTTTGTTTTTGTTTTTAAATATAATAACTTTCTTTCAAGGACTTCCTAGAGAACATTCAGGGTCTTTTATTCAAACAAACAAACAAACAAACAAAACCTGCTCAAAGACATTGTTCCTGAAAGAATTATATTGTACTTACAACAATTTTCCTGCCATGCAAAGCAGCTACATTAGTACAGTATCATATATCTTTTGGGAGGGAGAAGGCAGTAATTGGTTGAACCTAGGTCACCTTGAAGCCTATAATTCATGCTACCATGTGACTAGCACGACCAGATTACATTGCTATGGAAACAATAGAAGTGTGTGAGCAGAACACAAAAGAGGAATGTTGAGCAGGAAAAGGAAAGGTGACTGTCTTGACTCTAAGCTCATTACTTTCTCAGATGGCACTGGATGATAACTGCAACAAGATGGGGCCTGGGGTGGGGACTCTAAGGCAGAACTGAGTGACTTAGAATGCTACCCATGAGAGGAAACCACTTGTTCTGAGTTGTAGCTCCTAATGGTAGAGAACCATGTGCTTAAATCTTCCTGGCATCAGTGGTGGCCCAGGACAGAAGGCAAATTCAAGTTGTGTGGGTGTCTGGATGGAACCTTGGGAGATCCTCTGATCTTCTCACCCCAACTAATCTGTCACAGCTTTTACAAAAAGCATGTGGCTTAATTCTGTCTCTTGCAAAGAAAAAGAAAAGCATTAATTCTGTCTTCATCTCTTTTATTCAGCATTTCACAGAAAAATATTCTCCAGGATTCAGGCAAGCTCATCTTTCACAAGATTTCTCTTCAAAGACTACTCAAGATAAAGAAGAAGAGGGTTATTATATTAATCCCCGGAGTGTTATTTTAGAGGTAACTCCATCTCTGAATCATCCAGTCTTTCAACAAGTATGTCTTGAGCACCTGCCACGTACTATCCCTAAAATACTAGGCTGGGTTCAGTGGGAACTCAGAGGTGAGTTGGACACAGATGCTGTGCTCACAGTGCCAACATTTCAATACGAAACAACCATAACACAAGACAGAAAAGGGCTCCACGCTGAAGAGAAATGCTCACACAATTCCATGGGAATGCTTGAGGGGTGGGGAAGGAAGGATTGACTTCTAGCCAAGAAGACCCAGGAAGGAGATGACATTTGACTTTATTTGAAAAATGTATAGAATTTGGACTTGAAAGTTGATGGAAGACATTCTGGACAGGAAGAATAATATGGACAAAAGTTCTTGGGTGATAAATTATGTAGTACCTATCAATCAGTCTATTAACTGGAAGCCTTCCTAAATGTTTTCTGTGTGTCAGGAACTGTATTGTACTAGGTGTGGTGTCTACAGTAATGAATGTGGCATTGCTCCTGCCTTCAGAGCCCATGTTGTTGTTGTTGTTATGTGCCGTCGAGTCGGCCCCGACTCATACTCTTATCAATTACCACACGATTATGCTATCCAGGAGGCATGGTCAAAGTGCTCTGGAGCAATAGGAAAATGACAGATTTTCTCTCTCCAAAGGGATCAGGGAAGGCTTCAGAAAAGAAATAGCATTTGAAATGTGTGGGTGCATGGTTCACTTGGACTGGGACCTAGAGTGACTGAATGGCTACAGTGGAAAATAAAACAGAACAAGAGCCAGGCCCATGAGGAGTCTTACATACCAAACTGAATGCGTTTTGTAAGCAACACAGAGGCAATGAACTATCTTCAAGTATTAGCCCAAAGACCCCTGGCTGAATAGTGATTAAAGTGCTCAGCTAGTAACCAAAGTCAGTGGTTCAGACCTATCAGCTGCTCATGGGAGAAAGATGTGGCGGTCTGCTTCCATTAAGATTTAAAGTCTAGAAAACTGTATGATGCAGTTCTACTCTGTCTGAAAAGTGTTGGTATGAGTCAGAATCCACTTGATGGCAATGGGTAATATCCTCCCAACAGCTGTATTTGAGATGGACTGCAGAGAGAAGGGGACTCTGATAGCATAGTGCCTCAGGCACTTGACTGCTAACCAGAAGGCTAGTGGTTCAAATCCACCAGCCACTCCTTGGAAGGAAGGTTGGGCAATCTACTTTCATAGTGATACCACTTTGGAAACCCAAGGAGGGGTTGCTATGAGTCGGGTCCGACTCAACAGCACATAACAACAAACAACAACAGCAGAGAGAAGAGAATGAAAATGGGAGGGGCTAGACCAAAATGAGGGAGGGGAGTCCCTGTAGAATCCTAAACTGAGGATTTTTTACAAGATAGTCACATGCATTCACACAAACAAAGTGCCTTGGGGTCAAATAAGTTCTAGAAACACCAAGTTAAACTAAGTTAACTTAACTGCAGGATTCTCAGAGCCTTTAGTATGGAATGGTGAATTATAAATAGCTAAACAGGATGCGACACACAGCATATCCCAACCTCCTTTGACCACAGGACCCTACTTTCTCAGAAAATACTTCTCACACTAGTGAGTCGGAACTGACTCGATGGCAGTGAGTTTGTTTTTTTGGTTTGAGATGTTCCCTGGGACACTTTGGTGGCAACTAGTCCTTTGTGGTAGTTCAACCAATCTGGTGTGTATCAAGTATCAATTATGTGAGTGGCATTTGCTAAGTACTTTATGGGATGCTAGTAAGGTGGGTAATACTAAGATAAAAGTAAATAAATACATAAGGACAAAATGTGCAGTAGAAGTGCAGAGAAGGGCTACAGGAGCTGCAGCTGAAGTGGACAGAAGAGGCTGAAGGACTTCAGCCAGGCCTCGACACAATTTCAACAGACAGGAGAGAAATGAGGCATCCCAGGTAAAGGAGATGGCATTAACATGGGCACTAGAAAAGCAGTTTTTTAAGGGGAGTAGTGAGATTAGCTTGGCTGGAATGAAGTGTTCTAATTGAAGGTTAATGATGAGTGTCAATGATGCTAGTCAAGAGAAAGGTCTGGAAAGTTTTTGATCAACCCTTGTCCCAAATGACTGTCTTAGACCTAAGGGGCTAGTTGAGGGCTTGCAAGGGCAGTATTTTCCAGGACCCTCACAGCCCCCTGAAGCAACTCAGGCAGGACTGTGAGCACAACAGCCTAAGCCAGATGTGCACTGTGTCTGGATCTGTGACCCACCCAGGCTGTGACCCACTGCAGCAGAACTGAGTGGGGGAAAGAGTTCGTGCCTAGGGATGAAGCAGACAGGCAAAGAGCAATATAGTTCAACAGAAACTTGAATCAGGAGCCTGGGGACCCAGGTGAAGAAAGTAGCCTTTGGGTTTGCTAAAAACTTTGCAGGTTCTAATAGGTAAGGTTGGTTGATAGTCCCAGAATGAGCACCACTCTTTAGCCACTGGAGGATGTTCTTGAGAGACATAAGGAAAGGGGTAGTGAATGGAGTAAAAGGGTATCTGCCTTATTGGTAGACTTCATCTTTAAATCTGTTCTTCTTGTCATAGTTGGAAAAGAATATTGATTCCAGTGACTCTGGTGAATCCATTGAACGTGGTAGTCCAGATAAGGTCTTCAAGAGAACTGAGTGTCCTTACATGTCAATGAAATCCTGGTAAGTAAAAGACAAATACATATATAATTAGCTAATCTACTTATGATAGAACAACTACTTCCAGTTCATTCAAATAGTGGATATACTAATGCAAAACACTACTACACATCAAGTTTAACACATCATTTAGTAATCTCAAAACAAGGAAAAGTAGCAATCCAGAGAAAAGCATTAGTAATGTCTTCAGGACATTTTCTGACTCCTGAAAAGCTATTTCTATTTCACATTTAAGTCTCTCACACTCTCACTTCAGTCATCCAAACCCACCCCATGTAAAGGGTTATTTTGATTCCATATCCATTTTTGGAAGAAAAGTTTATTGGATTTGATTCTAGCTATGGCCTTGATTTTAATGGTTGGACATACTTCAAGACATTGCTAACTTTCACATGGCTGTTAGCTACTTAATTCTGATTCATGCACAGGGGAAATTTGTCAGTGAAGATACTAAAAAAGGTTTGTTTTAATGTTTTATATGCTAGTGTTTTCAAAGAGACATCCCATCGGTCTGCTGAGAGCAAAGAGGAATCCCAGGCCCTTTTAGAAACCCAAGATGAGGGGCTTCACCCACAAGAAAAAGACTCAGAAAATGATTTACATCTTTCGCCAGACAATTCAGAAGTACACACCATGAATGACAAAAAAGGATCGACCTCACTAACTGTTGTGCAGTTGTCTATACTGATCAAGTAAAGCTCTAATTTCTAAAACTTTATGGGCCCTGAGACCAAGGCATGTTTTCTTTCTTATTCAGTATTCAAATTAAAGCCATTCCTAAAAATCTCCAAGTTGGCCAGGAATATGAACAACTTTTTGCTTTAACTGAGGTTGTGGCCAAGGACAGTGATCAAAAGAGCTGGTAACAAAGTGCTCCCCTGGGATGTAGGTGGTATTTTCAACTATCTGGGCAAAAAAAAAAAAAAATTCTTTAATTAGTCTTTCAGGTTCTAGAACTTTGGATCCAAACTGCTCTGAGTAGCTTGTCACTCAGATTTTCCTGCATAATTATAGGCACGGAAATTGCATGAAATCTGGTTATAGACCAGAGAGAAATGTGTAGGTGTTAAGTGGTAACAAGACAGTTTGATGAGATTGTTCTCAATTTTAACTCTTCTCAGTATCTTCTTCTATAAAGTCATTTCCAGAAGAGAATATACAAAGTGACCTGAAGTGATGTAGTCAATTTAGTCCTTTGTGGTTCCTTCTCATTGCTTACCACCCATTCTACTACATCTACTACATCCTACGAAGAACACTAATGAGGACTTTTTCAGCAAATTACATTCATATTTTTCTCTAAATATTATAACTGGAAAATATAATATCAGATGTAAGAGGCCAAAAATTTACTCAGAATCCAGAAATTCAACTTCTGGATAAATACCCAAAAGAATTGAAGCAGGGATTCAGAGACTTGTACACCAATGTTAGTTGCATACTATTCCTGAGAGCCAAAAGGTGGAAACAAACCAAGTGTCCATCAACAGATGAACAGATAAACAAAATGTGGTACAAATGTACAATAGAATATTATTTAACTATAAAAAAGAATGAAATTTTAATACATGCGGTGACAACTTTGAAAACATTACATTAACTGAAATAAGCCAGACATGAAAGGACAAATATTATATGATCCCATTTATAGGAAATATCTAGAGTAGACAAATACATAGAGTGGATTAGTGGTTACCAGGAGATGGAGGCCTGGGTAGCTATTGCCTAATGGGTTCAGAGTTTCTGTTTAGGGGATGAAAAAGTTTTGGAAACAAATAGTGGTGATTGTGAATGTGACTAATGCCACTGAACTGTGTACTTGGAAATGGTTAAAATGGCAAGTTCTATGTTGTATATATTTTACCACAATTTAAGGGGGGGAAAAAAAGCTCTACTCAGAAAGTACAGTTCAGTTTCAGGGCTAGCTACCTAATATGACTGGTACAAATGTCTTATGTCACAGTAACATCCCTGATGAATGCCAAGTGCAGAAACTGGATGTGTTCCTTTCCCCTCCTGATGTGATAAATCATCTTGCTCTGATAGAAGCTGCAGGACGAATATGGTAGGTCAGAAATTTAAGTACTATTGATTATAATAGCAAGTAGGAGCTCTGGTAGCATAGTGCCTAAGGCACTTGACTGCTAACCAGAAGGCTGGTGGTTCAAACCCACCAGCCACTCCTCAGAAGGAAGGTTGGGCAATCTACTTCCGTAGTGACACTGCCTCGGAAACCCAAGGAGGGGTCGCTATGAGTTGGGGCCGACTCAACGGCACATAACAACAACATTGATTACAAACGGGGTTGAAAGATATGAATTACATCTTGAACAGTCTATTTGGCAGCATGGACTGACTGTTGCCCAAACTGTTGTCACAAAGCGTCTTCCGTTGAGGCTGGAGAAAACAAGAATACTGTTGACACTGAATGGATTTCTACTCATAGCTACCCTAATGGACAGAATAGAACTTCCCCATAGGGTTTCCAAGGCTGTAAATCTTTATAGAAGCAGGCTGCATCATCTTTCTCCCATGGAGCAGTTGGTGGGTTTGAACTGCCAACCTTTTGGTTAGCAGCCAAATGTTTTAACCACTGTGCCACCAGAGCTCCTGGGTGGGCATAAGGGAACCCAGAAGTCTGGGAATCAGGAAATTTCTGATTTCTCAAAGAAGGAGGAGTGGGCAGGAAATATGTATGTTCCAAGGAAATCATTCTCAATCAATGCACCATAAGTATCTGATGAATGAATAAAGCCAGTGAATCAACAAAAACCAAAAGTCTAAAAGGAAAAGGCATAATAGGGCCTAAGACTTCCAAAAACCATCTAAAATCCTGCTGATCAGAGGCTCAGGTACAAAAGATTGTGTGCAGAGAATATTCTTACATTGTCAACTTGATTCCACATTCTCTTAAAGAGCTGGCAACTCATTTCGGTGGAAGATGACATTTTTAAAGGAGCATAAACCATTTAACATAAAGTAGCAGTGGTGTACTGCCTAAGGCTTTAGACTGCTAACCAGAAGGCTGGCAGTTCAAAACCACCAGCCACTCCTCAGAAGGAAAATTGGGCAATCTACTTCCATAGAGATACCACCTTGGAAACCCAAGGAGCGGTCACTATGAATCAGAATCAACTCAATGGCAGTGAGCTGAGTTTGAGCAATGTGTTATGTCACACACCTGTCTTAGTTATCTCGTGCTGCTCTAACAGAACTACCACAGGTGGGTGGCTTTAGCAAAAAAAAGTTCTTTTCTCACAATTTAGGAGGCTAGAGATCCAAATTCAGGGTGCTGACTCTAGGGGAAGGCTTTCTCTCTCTGTTGGCTCTGGAAGATTTCTTGTCTCTTTGCTCTTCTGCTCCTGGGAGATCTTCTGGTGACTTGTCATCTCTCTTCCCCCATCTCTGCTTGGTAGCTTTATACCTCAAAGCAGATTGACTCAAAATACACCCTATGCTAATCCTGCTTCATTAACATAACATAAACAACCCCTTCCCAAATGGGATGATAACCACAGGCATACAAATTATGATTTCCAGCACATATTTTTGGGGGACATAATTCAATCCATAACACTACCAGTTGTCCTGTAAATCCTAAGAGGACAGGAAGCACAATCTTCCATTTTTCCAAACTTCTTACAATCTAAGGCTCAATAATTACTAAATTGAACATGAACTTCTCTGTGTCTAAACTTGCTTGTTTAATAATTCATTTATTTGTTTATTTACTCATTGTATAATTATTTTGTGCTCACTTCTAAAAAACACTTATTGAGCACTGTGGTGGTTATATTTGTGTGTCAACTTGCCTGGGCCCGTTTGAGTGGCTGGGCAGCTGGTGGTAGTTATTCCTCACAATGAGACTGGCAATGAACTCCATGGTGGGATCTACCACAAACAGCTGAATAGCTGCCTTTGGGATGTGGTCTTCTTCCTGTATATAAGGAGAAGCCTTGGAAATGATCTTTAGCTTATGGCATGCTTGGACCCTGCATGTAGCCCTGTTGTTGTTTAGTAGCCTGCCATGCTCTGCCAACCTTGGGACTTACAATGGACTTGAATGAATGGCCTGCCATGTGGTTTGTTAACATCGAGACTGTGCCTTTTTATTTGTCGACCTAGGGCTCATTAGCCTCAGCAGCCAGTAGCTAGCTGTCTGAGTGAAGAGATACCTCTAGCTTCAGTGGGCCAGGAGTAAGAGGCAGAGCTGAAGCCCAAGGTCAAGGGGCTTTCACACAGCCCCTAGAGCCTGGCACTTTGAACTTGAACTTAAAGCCTCCAAACTGTAAGAGAATAAACTCTTGTTTGTTAAGGCATCCCATTTGTGGTATATTCTTGTCGGAGCAGCACTAGGTAACCACAACAAGCACCCTAGTTTACTTGGAGCTATGGGGTTATAAAGATTGAAAAAAAAAAAAGGTGGCTCTGCACTTCCAAGGTGCTCTGGGGGCATAGTGGGTAAGGCATTTGGGTGCTAACCAGAAAGTCGGTGGTACAAACCCATCAAATGCTCTATGGGAGAAACATGAGGCAATCTACTTCTGTAAAGATTTACAACCTTGGAAACGCAATTGGGGTTGCTATGAGTCAGAATTGACTCAATAGCAATGGGTTTGGTTTTAGTTGGTTGCACTTCCAGGGTTTGATGGCTTAGTGGCAAAGATGACCACATAAACAGGGAAATATCAAATGCATAATATTTAAAAGTACTTACACGAGGTATTCAGACAGTGCAATAGAAGGTCAGGGCAGAGGAGAGGATGGTAGGAGGGTTTTGTAAAGGTGGTATAATTTGAATTGAGCTATGGAGGAAGGCTCAGGCTTCAAGAGGATTAGTAAAAGAAAGGATAGACCAGACAGAAAAAGGGAGAAATCTACTTCAGATGGAGTGCAGCGTAGCTAAGGCAGCTGAGAACAGCAACAATGGGATAGACAAAGAGAGGAGCCCACACATCCCATCGATGCCCTTGGCTCACCTTTGTGCGGGTGCTGTGTCCCGTTGCAGTGTGGCCCAGTGGATAGGCCCCCCGCACCTGGGATGCTTATTTTGCCATGGAGATCACCTTTTGGCGGTGAATGACCTGAAGCCCCAGAGTTTACAGGAGGTCTCCTTGTTTCTCAGTCGATCCATCCAAAAGGAGGTAAGTTCCTTCCTCCCAGCTCTGGCCAGGGCAAGTCAAAGCTAGAAGGAACAAGATCAAGGTCTTGGTTGGAGTCTGAACTATACTCTGAACACATATGGGACTCTTCTCAGCCACCATGTGTAAATAACAGAATGCTGTTGTAGGACTCTTTCAAAATTCTTTCATATATAGCAGCATTTGGAAAGCATACTGGGCGAGGAGACAGAACATCTGGGTTGAAGACTTGGAAAGCAGCGTAATATGGCAAAAAGACTTTGTTGGGGAACTCATTGGGCTCAGGTTGAATCCCAGCTTCTTAAATAATTTGGACTCAGCGTTCTCTGTAAGATTAAGGATTATGACAGTACCTCAAAGAGTTGTTGGAGTATTTAATGAGATAATGTATGTAACATGCTTACTACAGTGGCAAGCACCCATTAGGTGATTGCTATAGTTACTTATTTTTATTTCTACTGCTACTGGCCGAGGGATGTTGGGCAGTCCCCCTTTCAAGCCTCAGTTTCCTCATCTCTGAAATCATAATAGCCATACCTTCCTCACAGAGTTATGGGAAGAAGAAAAATATGTAGGTGTGTACTATAGGGGTGTTTTTTAAGAGCCTGCCTCCTAGTAAGGTCTCTAAATTGCTAGTTCCTTTCTGGTCTGTTTGTTTTTAATTTCTAACTAGTCATGTGACCTAGGGAAAATCACTTCCATCCCCTGAGCTTCAGTTTGTTCTCTCTAAAGTGAGACAGTTGATTTTCAAACTGTACTTCTTGGGCCCCTGGGGCAGGCGGAGAGAGGGGAGCTAGGACCTCAACTACAGTGGTCCACATTTGTCATTTAAGTTATGGTTCCTTGGCTTAAAATTTTTGAAAATTACTATGGTAAGTGATTTTTCAATTTCCTTCCAGCCCTGAAAGTTTGTGATTTTGTATGTCTTACTATTTTGCAATGACCCTTAGTGGCACTGTGATTAAAGTGCTCAACTGCTAACCAAAGGGTCAGAAGTTACAACCTACCAGCCGTTCCACGGGAGAAAGGTGTAGCAGTCTGCTTCCATAAAGATTACAGCCTTGGAACCTATGGGGCGGTTCTACTTTGTCCAATAGGGTCACTGTGTGTCAGAATCGAATTGACAACAATGGGTTTGGGTTTTGGTATCTCTTTCACATTACACAATAACCTTGTTGGTTAGAAAAATTATACTGTTGCTATTATGTAAATAGGGAAACCCAGCAAGGATGAGTGAGTTAAGATATATAACTAGTGGTGAGAGAGCAAGGACTAAATCCAGGCATCATTCATTTACCATTTATTGAATATTTACTCTATGCTGTATACAGTGGTAAGCTCTAGAGTTACAAAGTGGCCTCAGCTTAAGTTCAAGGAGCTCACAGATTAGTGGGTGAAAGAGTCATGTTCAATGCTAGTTACAATATAGCCCGTCATCTACAAAAGTCACCATGGGTTTCCTCTTCTCATATATTGTAGTTCAGCAAAGGTTGGTCTTCAAAGACAGCTTCTGAGAGTGTGAGGGAGAGACTAAGAACAAACACTCCAAAGGATAATCTTTAGTCATTTGATTTTCTTATTTCTTCTGTTTTAGAAAATAAAACTCACCATCGGCAGGATCCCAAATTCGAAGAAATTCCACGCTATCACCTGTGCATGCCCATTAAAATACCAGGTAGTTGCACCTTTTCATCTGGTTAAGCCTGGACTGGAAAGGGCACCAAAGAAGACTCCAGCCATCAGAAAAAGCCAGCAGAAAGAAACTGGACAGTAGCTTACCAAGGACCCACCACAGTGGAGTGGGGATGGGGACCTCAATTCTGTACCAGGCTCTGTCTCTTACTGCCATGTGATAGGGGCACACCCCTCTGAATTTCTGCATCTCCATCCTAACAATGGGTTAACCACCCACTCTCTGGCTATTGTATCAGGGGGGATGAAAGGGTCAAGTATGATAATGACTATGTAAGACCTTATTATCTCAGTCTTTGTCCCAAATACCACAAGTATAGACTGGATAAGTCCTTCCTCTAAAAAGCACAGCGTGTTCTGCTGAGGTCATGGTCCTCATAATCTCTCTTCTGCTATGGAAATTACACTTGGAAATACTCATTCCAGGAAGACAGCTTCCAAAGAGAGATATGATACCATATTGCCCTGTCCCATCATCCCCATGGCCATAATGCTCAGACAGAGTAATCTCTTGGATTCAATATTTAGCTTGTTTTTCTTAAGGACCAAGTAACTATTCTAGAAGTCAAAGCAGTTTGAGGTTATATCCAGCAAAGATCTGCTTGCTCCTCAAGTAATAAGAGAACGTACTTAGCACTTCTAAGTTTGAAAGGTCTTTAAATGCATTAACTAATTGGTCCTGGAAGACTAAGAGAATCAACTTTTTCTCTCATACACAGGAAAAACAAGGTAGAAGGCTAACTCACTAATTACAACAGAGAATGTTAGAGCAAAAGTGGGCTTCAGAAATCATATTTTAACATGTGTTCATTTTGCACAGGAAGACATTAAGACCTTGAAAGATGCGTGATGATGCCTTCATAGCTATTTAGCGGTAGAACCAAGAATCTAAAACCAGCTCTGATAAACAGATGTCTGGATGCTCAATTTGTGTTTGGATTTAGGTTTGAAAAGACTTCCAGACTTAGAAGAGACATTCAAATGCAATTCATTTTCTGTTATCCGGAAAATGCTTAAGTCAGTTATGATGACTCCGTATCATTGAACACTCTGCAGATAGAAAAATGTTCTGCATGTACAGTTAGAAAAAGATGTTCACAATCATTTAAAAGTGAAAGAAGCAAATGGCAGTAGAGTAGGAAAAATAGCCTTTTTTTTTTTTCTAAAAGAAATTATTAGTGTTTGTGTGTATGGATATACAGATATAAGATTTCCTGAACCCTAGTACCTCACAGAACTGTTGTGAGGTTTAAATGCATTCAGGGTTTAGCACATCAAGCTCCTACTATGTAATAAGCACTCAATTATCTGTTAGCTATGCTTCTGCTGCAGCTGAAGACGCTTTTTATTTTATTTTTTGTTTGGAGTTGGTCGTGCAGGAAGAGATACGTCTGTAATGTTTGCTCTCTTTCTTTCTTTTTTGCAATGAGCACATGTCACTTTTATAATGAAAAATAATAAAATACAAGTCTGGAAAATACGCTTAAAATAAATCACAAGTTAGAAATCAAGCCACATTAATGAAGGAAATAAAAAATTAAATAGGGTAGAACCATCTGGCAACCAAAAACCGATACATGACTAAGAGGCCCACGATCCTTGGCCTGTTTTGCTCAGGAGGCCTCACTGCAATGCCAGTAAAGAAACCTAGAATGGACTAGATGAGAAAGCTGAGCCTCCAGGTCCTTCAGCCTCCTCACTGAGCTGAAGAGGAGCCCGAGGTCTAAGGAGCTGACTCTTTAACATGGCTCACAGCAGGACTCCTACAAGAGCACAGGACTCCTACAAGAGCACAGGACTCCTGGCTCCTAAGCCCACACTCTTTCCAGTACCACAATGACACCATAGCACCTGCTCCTTGGCCCTCTCTGAATGTGAGAACTTTGTGCCTGCAGCAGAAGCATCTAAGTCACTTGTTATAAGAGCCCTGCCCCAGGCAATTCTCCCACATCAGAGGTTATGCCCAAAAAGAAGTCTCAGCAGATTCCAAGGTCCTTTAACCTAGAGTCTGATTAGTAGGTCTGGTGGGGGCCCTGGAATCTTCATTCTAATGACCACCACCCCAAACAGATGACTCTAATGCAGGTGGACCAGGGAATACATGTTGGAAAGCATCATCTGAGGGTCGCACGGAGAGGTACATGAGCGTTTTGAAGACTGAAGAGTGTGGGCTTTGTCCATGGGTGTTTTTGAGAGAGTCCATAGTTTCCATTAGATTCTGAAAGAGGCCAGTGACTATCCACCTCTCTCCCCCAAACTAGAACCCTGTTCCTGAGGGGAGAAGCCTTGTACTCACACATCGCTTTCTGCCACTTGCAGGAATGTTATAACCAATGACCAGAAAAAGAACACTGACTGACTCTATGCCACCACAGCCATTAGGTGGTTGAGGTGCAGATAGTGTTTGGGTGGAGAAAACACCTGGGAGGCTTTGACAAACCAGGCTTCATCAACCAGTGAATTGGAGGTGCCTCACCTTTTCTAGAGGGAGCTGGAGCCCACATTTTCCTAGGACTCAGGCCCAAAGACCAGTCTAACAATGTAGCCCTAAGGAAAACTCTGAACTGAGCTGGCCAAGTGGCCTAGTAATCATGGCATTTATCCCAGACCCCAGATTTTGGAGTCCTATCCTCTTACTATGGAGGCCATAAGGCAGCCTGCTGAGAGGTGAAGACAGTCACCACCTGCCACTAGGGATAATGAAAAGAATTTTACCTCATACATGAGTAATTTCACCAGAGCCAAGAGGGTAGGAAGGACCCACCTCATACACTGTCCACTCATAGCCACACCCACACCCACACCCACACATAGTGCATAATACCATTTCTGACCTTTCTCCTTCCAGAACTTCCCTTGCTGTTCATTCCAACCTGATCCATGTGGATGACCATGGGTGTGGGGAGGTGAAGATGGGGATGGTGAGTGCAGAGGAATTGGCCCATTGGTTCCTGCAAGTATAACCCTATTCATAATGAGAACGGACTAGAGCTATCCTTGGCCATCTCATCCTAGGCCTGAAGCTGGCGCAGCTTTTCAGTGTTGCTGGGGAAATAAACAGCCCAGTAATGTAGAGAGACTCACCTGGGCTCCCCTACTCTCATGTCTGCCCAGCCCCAGACCTAACACCTTATCTACACTTGTGGAATTTTCAGCAGCAAATTGGAGGTGCCACCTCTCCAGCCTGCTACCTCTTCCTAATAGCTGTCTCATGCTCTGCTAGAACAGATTTTGCAGGGAGCCTATATGTTCTCACTTTATTCTGTCTACTTCAGACTATTCAGAAGGACATCTAAATAGCAGCTGGTAAGATATGCGGTGAATGCACAGGCCTAAATATGTCCACCCCCACTTGAAACATGGACACGTCAGGTGGATTCCAAGAATGCATTCATCTTTTTGTAAATAGCGAACCACTGTATGTTTTCATATACATACATATATGTGTATAGTGTAGATATAGGTCTGACACAGAAGGGAGTAACAAGTTGCTTCTTTTTTACTTTTTACTGTCAGTTGGATGAAAGTTTACATTGCAAATTAGTTTTCCATTCAAC
This sequence comes from Orycteropus afer afer, assembly GCF_000298275.1. Lineage (NCBI taxonomy): Eukaryota > Metazoa > Chordata > Mammalia > Tubulidentata > Orycteropodidae > Orycteropus > Orycteropus afer. Next base: position 8,099,574 of record NW_006921669.1, read on the forward strand.
AGTTTATACACATTTTGTTTCCTGACATTGGTTGCAATTCCCTCAATGTAACAGCACTCTTCCCACTTCTTCCCTGGTTTCCTCATTTCTTTTCATCCTTATTTCCTACCCCGTCTGTCCCCTGAGTTTCCTTTTTAGCCAATATTGCCCTTTTGGTTTCGTATGGCTGATTGTTCTGAGAAGTACATTCCTCCCTGGTCTCACTATTCACTTTATACGCCTGTCTATTGTTTGGTTGAAAGTTGATCCCCTGAAGAGCCACAGTGTCTTCCCCTATTTCCTCCAACTCTTGTATGGAGTGACTTTCCCTTGGGGTGACAAAATGGGTTTGAAGTATCATAAATGAGTCCAAAGAAT
>NW_006921669.1:8101870-8103469 GCF_000298275.1 Orycteropus afer afer
TAAGGCACTTGACTGCTAACTAGAAGGCTGGTGGTTCAAACCCACCAGTCACTGCTCAGATGGAAGATGGGGCAATCTACTTCTGTAGTGACACTGCCTCGGAAACCCAAGGAGGGGTCACTACGAGTCGGGCCCGACTCGACGGCACATAACAACAACAACAACATAATTAAAAAACAAAATTAGTGAACAATTGTGTATTTCACTGTAGATAAATTATATTTCAATATAATGTATTTTTTAAAAAAATTAGTGAACAAGGACCAGATTGGGTGGTGCCAGAGGACTTCAGAAACAAAGGAGAGTGTGGTGGAATGGAGAGTTAATCATGACTAACATTTCCTAAACTCTTTCTGTGTGTCAAACACTCTACTGAATCCTCACAATAGCACTGTCTGTAATGCCTGGACTAGTAATCTCCCCAATTTTCAGATGTGGAAATTAAAGCAAAAAGAAGTTAAACAAATTAAGGCTGTGGATAGAACATGACACAGCCAAAATTTAACCCAGCAAGACTAGTTTTGGAGAGCACAAACCTAACTCTACACTGGGCTGAAAGCTTCCTGAAAGAGGGAGCAATTTGAGTTTCGAGTTCCAGATGATGATAATTCAGCAAGGAGTGGTGGTGTGAGCAGGAACAAGCATCGTGTATATTTTCCAAGTAAAAACAGGGAACTTGTGGAATGACTAGCCTCTTCACACATCTCTAATTTCAGTAACATTCATTCATTATCTGGGTCGCTAGCCTAGGACAACCACAATCATCCACCTTATGGGCCAAGAACTAGGGGAATTCCATGGAGGACCTTATTGTGTCTGGCTAGCTTGTATTATATTCTTTCTTTCAGATGGCCACTTAGTTACATATGATATTCAAGGTAACAAGCAATTAATGGACACTTCAATAACAAAGACGTTTGTCTGGTCCTCTGGAAGGGAGAGGAGAAATGCAGAGTCCTTGATTTTACAAACTTTATCATCAAATAGGCTTAATATAAACATCTCTATAGATAACAAAACAAGTTAGATTATCCTAAATTTTTTGGTGAAGTAAAATCAGTGTTACATGCACAAAAGACTTAGAGACTTGTTCAATCTAATTGGTTCAGGAAAAGCTTCATGGAAGGGATGGTTGGTTGTGTGTGTGTGTGTGTGTGTGTGTGTGTGTTGGGAAGGTGGTTGCACATCTTAAAGAATGAGTAGAATTGAATTCTAGTATTGAATCTGTGTTGCCTAAACAAGCCTCATGTGCTGGGTGTTGTCTAGAACATCTAGTAACCAATCCAGGAAACTTTTGCCTGATCTTAAAGAGCAGGCCAAACACCCATTGCAAAACTATCAGAATGCAACTGGTAGGGCCAAAGAAGTTCTCAAGGGTTCTTTAGATTTCCTTTATCATTACACAATTTCAGCCCCTTCAATTTTCTCCATCAAGGCTTTTTGAGCACCTCCTGGGTTCAGGGTACTTTGTTAAGAAATAGTGATATTCATATACAGGGTTGGCAGACAATGGGCCTCTCAGGGTGCAGAAGAGTATGAAGGGATGGACACTGGGAGGAGGTAACTATGGGGAGGAAGTGGGAGGGGAGCTGCTGCATT
>NW_006921669.1:8104329-8137577 GCF_000298275.1 Orycteropus afer afer
GTTGATTGTAGAACCAAGTAATATGAACTCCTTGACAACTTCAATCTTTTCTCCATTTATTGTGCAGCTGTTTATTGGACCACTTGTGAGAATTTTTGTTTTCTTTATATGAGGTGTAGTCCATACTGCAGACTGTAGTCTTTAATATTCATCAGTAAGTGGTTCAAGTCATCCTCACTTTCAGCAAGGAAAGTTGTGTCATCTATGTATTGCAGGTTGTTGATGAGTCTTCCTTCAATCCTGATGCCATGTTCTTCTTCATATAACCCAGTTTCTTGGATTATTTTTGCTCAGCATACAAGTTGAGTAAGTATGGTGAAAGGATACAACCTTGACACACTCCCTTCTTGATTTTGAACCATGCAGTGTACCCTTGTTCTGTTCGAATGACAGGCTCCTGATCTACACATAGGTTCCTCATGAGTACAACCAAGTGTTCTGGAATTCCCATTCTTCTCAAAGTTATCCATAATTTGCGATGATCTACACAATTGAATGCTTTTGCATAGTCAATAAAACATAAGTAAACATCTTTCTGGTATTCTTTGCTTTCAGCTAAGATCCATCTGACATCAGCAATGATATCCCTTGTTCCACATCCTCTTCTGAATCCACCTTGCATTTCTGGAAGTTCTCTGTCAAGATACTGCTGCAAACGTTTTTGAATTATCTTCAGTAAGATCTTACTTGCATGCGATATTAATGATATTGTTCGATAATTTCCACATTCCGTGGGATCACCTTTCTTTGGAATGGGTACAAATATGGATCTCTTCCAGTCAGTTGGCCAGGTAACTGTCTTCCAAATCCCTTGGCATAACCGAGTGAGTGCCTCCAGCGTGGCATCCATGTGTTTAAACATCTCAATGGGTATTCCATAAATTTCTGGAGCTTTGTTCTTTGCCAGTTCCTTCACTGTAGCTTCTACTTCCTCCTCCAGTATCATTGGTTCTTGATCATATGCCACCTCCTGAAATGGATGAAGATCTACCAGTTCTTTTTGATACAGTGATTCTGTGTATTCCTTCCATCTTCTTTTGATGTTTCCTGCATCATTCAATATTCTGCCCATAAAATCTTTCAATATTGCAACTCGAGGCTTAAATTTTTTGTTCAGTTCTTTCAGAAATGCAGAGCATATTCTTCCCTTTTGGTTTTCTAACTCCAGGTCTTTGCACATTTCGTTATAGTAATTGGCTTTGTCTGCTCAAGCTGCTCTTTGGAATCTTCTGTTCAGCTCTTTTATCTTGTCATTTCTTCCATTTGCTTTAGCTACTTACTCTCTGCTCAAGGGCAAGTTTTAGAGTTTCTTCTGACATCCATTTTGGTCTTTTCTTCCTTTCTTGTCTTTTCAATGACCTCTTGCTTTCTTCATGGATGATGTTCTTGAAGTCATCCCACAATTCCTCTGGTTTTCAGTCACTGGTGTTCAATGCATCAAATCTATTCTTTACATGGTCTCTAAATTCAGGAGGATACTATCACGGTCACATTTAGTGACCAGGCCTTGTGTTGGCCAAAGATACTGAATTTCTCCATCACCTTGTGCCACAGTTGTAGTCAATCTGATTATTCCTGTTTATTCTATCTGGTGACATCCATATGTATAGCCATTGCTTATATTGTTGAAAAAAGGTATTTGCAATGAATAAGTCGTTGATCTTGTAAAATTTCATCATGTGCTCTCCAGCATTATTTCTATCACCAAGGCCATATTTTCCAACTACTGGTAACTTTTCTTTGTTTCCAGCTTTAGCATTCCAGTCACCAGCGATAATCAATACATCTTGATGCATGTTCAGTCAATTTCAGACTGCAGAAGTTGGTAGAAATCTTCAATTTCCTCATCTTTGGCTTTGGTGGTTGGTGCATAGATTGGAATAATAGTAATATTAACTACTCTTCCTTGTAGGTGTATGGATATTATCCTATCACTGACAACATCGTACTTCAGGGCAGATCTAGAAACAGTCTTTATGACAATGAATGCCACACCATTCCTCTTCAATTTGTCCTTCCCAGCATAGTAGATCATATGTTTGTCTGATTCAAAATGGCCAAAACCAGTCCATTTCAGCTCATTAATGCCTAGGATATCAATTTTTATGCATTCCATTTCATTTTTGACAACTTCCAATTTTCCTAGATTCATACTTCATACATTCTGTATTCCAATTATTAGTGGATGTTTGCATCTGTTTATACTCATTTTGAGTCATGTCACATCAGCCAATAGATGTGGTCCTGAAAGCTTTACTCTATCCATATTATTAAGGTCATTTCTACTCTGGGGAGTCAGCTCTTCCCCAGTCAAGTTTTGAATACCGTCTGATCTGATGGGCTCATCTTCCAGCACTATATTGGATTATGTTTCAGGGCTGCTCATAAAGTTTTCCAGTAATATATTGACTAATCCCTACAAAGTGGGTAAAATAAACCAATCACTGGGCTCTCTTGTGTAAACACTCAAATACCCATCAGTTGATGAATGGATAAACAAAATGTGGTCTATCTAGACAATGGAATATTATTTAGGCATAAAAAGAATGAAGTATTGATACATGCTCCACCATGCACTAACCTTAAAAACATTATGCTAAGTGAAAGAAGTCAGACACACAAGACTATATATTGTATGACTTCATTTTTATGAAAAGTCAAGAATAGGCAAGTCCATAGAGACAGAATGTAAATTGGTGGTTGCCAGGGGCTGGGAATAGGAGAGATGTGGAGTGACTGCTGTAGGTAGGGGAATTCTGTTTGGAATGATGAAGATGTTCAAAATTAGATAGTGCTGATGGTTGCACAACTGTAAATATATTAAACACCACTGAATTGAAATTGTAACTTTTATGGTATGATAATTATTTATCAATAAAAAAAAATATAAAAGAAAATTTTCTCCTAGACTGGGTTGGGGAAATTGGGTATTAGAGCAACTCCCACAACACTGGAGATAGATTTCCTTTATAGCTGATGAAGAACAAAGCAGGAGCAGCCTTCCCCATGAACTGATTAAGCAACCATCTTGATAACATCATTTCATGTGAAGCTGGCAAGACTATTCCTATGTAAGAAACAGTTGACTAACTACCTAAATTTTCAATTCCTTTGTAGGTGGTAAGTCTTTTGTTTTGTTTTGTTTTTGTTGTTAATATAATATCTTACTGTATTTTGGATGAAGGTTTAAATAGCAATTTAGGTTCCTATTTAACAATTACTACACAGGTTATTTAGTGACATTGCTTACATTCTCCACAACGCAGAAACCGTCTCGTTATTTCCATTCTGGTTGTTCCATTTCCATTCATCTAATTTCCCTGCCCCTTTACACTCTCATCTTTGTTCAAAGTAATCATTGTCCATTTTATCTTCTATAGGTGATTGTTTTTTAAGGAGCACAATACTTACTGGTGATATTATTATTTGGGGGCCAACTTGTTATTTAGCTATCAGGTGACCTCAGGGGTTAGTTTTGGTTCAAGGTTTGAAGTGTAGGTGGTAATTCTTATTGCCATCAAATCTTAACATAAAAATACTCCAGAGACAAGGAGACCCACTTAAAAGTGCATTTATACTAACTTGTAAATGATTGTCTGAGTCTATGCTTAATGCAGAAGGATGATCAGAAGACAAGAAGGCACTCACTGCCTGTAAGGCTAGAATATACAGTGCTACACTACAGAAAAAGAGGAGATACCAAGACAGTGCTCAAGAGAAACAATACCTTTCTCAATTTTCACTAGCTGCTCCTGGCTGATATGTCCCAGCAATTCTATTGTCTCCACTAAATCCTTCTTCTCAGGAGCTCTGGTAGCATAGTGCCTAAGGCACTTGACTGCTAACCAGGAGGCTGCAGGTTCAAACCCACCAGCCACTCCTCAGAAGGAAGGTTGGGCAATCTACTTTCATAGTGATACTGCCTCGGAAACCCAAGGAGAGGTTGCTGTGAGTTAGGTCCGATTGAACAACAAATAACAACAACAAAGGCTTCTTTCAGGAACTCTGAGAAAATAGTATTGCTATTTTGTTTTCCCACTCACATGTAGGACTGGCAGGATTTTCCTGGGCTCCAAAGAAAGGTAACCCTTTTAATGCCTTTTGCCTTATATGCAATCCAACCCTGTTTTCTCATAAGCTATCTTGCAATCCCATAATTTTGCCACACAAAATATGACCCTATTGTTAAGAAGGTCTTTGCAAGTCCAGCATACTGACCAAATCATGAGACTTCTAGCCAGGAAACGAGAAGGTTTAGCCATGACCTAAGGGGAGAAGCAATAAGGCTCAACCCCATGAAGAAGGAGATAGAGGAAGAAATTGGCCTTAACCAATTACAGATGGCTAGCAAGATGCTGCCAGCTCAAACCAGCCTAGATGCTGTAATCCAGTTTTCTTTAATTAATATCTCACACTTCCAAACAACGTGGGTGAAACTGCAACACTCTGCCAGGATTCCTCCCAGCTTATGCAAGCCAAACTTGAGCTGGGTTTTGGATTTATTAGGCAGTGCTGTGAACATTCTTAATGCAGTATTTATTTACTGAGCTATATAAATAGACTGGATACTAGTGTCTCCATCAGTTTAGGAAAGATGCTTCCCTTCACATGATGTTTTTTTGGGTGTTAGACATTTGACCATTATTCATTATCTTCAAAGCATTTCATACCCGCACCTCGCCCCTCACCCCCAACCTCCTCTCCTAATTTGCTGAACTTGAGAATGTAGACAACAGTTCAGATAATTCAAACCACATCAGAATTGTCTAACTTTCTTTGGTAGAGGATTTAAAGGAAAAGATAAGGGTAAAGCAAATAATAGTGCTTTAAATCATTTTAGTACGATGTTTCCTAATATACTTGACACACAAAGTCCAGCTCAAGGGTCCCTTCCTCTATTTTCTCTTTGTTCTCTTTTTTCTGGCAAAATTCATTGCCCTTCTGTGTTTTCACATCACTTTACATCCATTTCCTCAGTAGCATGTAAATCTATTAAGGTTATTTGTCAATATATCTTATTTCACAAAAGTCTGGGGCTTCTTTGAGAGCAAAGCCAAGTCTTGGTCACTTTTCTATTGCTAGAGTCTTTAAGAGTGCTCCGGATAATAATAATAATAATAATAATAATACAGCTTATCCAATCCTTTGGTGAAACAACAAATTCAGCTTATTTTTATTTGCGCTTTTCTGAGCATTCACCGCACCATTTCATTTTTGCCAATGTCAATAGGTCTCATTTTTTGTTTGCTATATCCTGATGTCAACATAAAATCAAGGTGGTTTCCAGTACCTACTTTTCTTCCCTTTTTGTGAGTTAATATCTAATATCTCTTTTCACTTAATAATTGTCCATTATTCCAAGTTAAATAAATAAAAAACCATGAGAGATGGGCTGGTCAATGAGTAAGCAGGTTTACTTCCTTAGCTCCATCTCACAGATGGCAGCCACATAAAGTATTTTACAGAGACACACTTTCCAAGGATTCTTTAGAGGGACTTAGTTCTTTGAGGCCTTTGTTTTGTTGTCTAAATTTCTTTTACTTTCATTATGCTTAACCAGGAGTTCAGAATTTTATTATCAATGTCATAATTTCTGTCATTGTTGTAATTTGATGTATCCTTTCCTCATGTGTCAACTGATATTTCCCCCCTCTATGGAGAGCTCTGGTAGTGTAGTGCCTAAGGCACTTGACTGCTAACCAGAAGGCTGGCGGTTCAAACCCACCAGCCACTCCTCAGAAGAAAGATGGGGCAATCTACTTCCATAGTGATACTGCCTCGGAAACCCAAGGAGGGGTCGCTATGAGTCGGGGCCGTCTCGATGACACATGACAACAACAACAACAATCTTTCTCCCGGGTTTTTCACTTTCTCACCTCTTTGAGTTCTTTTACTAATACAATTCTTTCTATCTATCATCATATCAGAGGGTTTCTAAATTGGAGGCTTTGGTTCTATCAAATATCCAAGCAAGAATTTCAAGCTAGACTTCTAGTATAGAAAAGACATGATCTGTGAAGTCATCTCCTTACTGACCTCTGCAAAACAGAACATCCAAACACTGAGCTATGCGGCTGCAGTGATCTGAAAATGATTTGGCTTTAAACTGAATCCTTTGGTCAGTGGTTCCTTTTAGGTTCAGAAAGGACTACTCTTTAGATGACCACTGCTGTTTGAAGTATCCACATCTGCTTTTATCCATCTATTGCTGCAAAGAACCAGTCAGCCTGTTACTCAGCTCTATGGCATAGTGTTGGGCCCTCAAGGTTTGAGCTGCCAGCACTTGGAGGGTTTGCACCTCGAGTGTGTTGATGTTGTTAGGTGTGAGGTAGGAGGGACTCACCACTGAAAGACTCAGTAACCGTCAGTGAAGCTGCTACTGTTACACACTGCATTGGCTTTCCTGGGATGACAATGGTTAAACACCAAAATGAAAACCTAGCAAAAGCATAAGGCTTTTCAGTTGGGAAAATTCTGGATCCCATGACTCTCGACATGAAAATTACCATTTGGAAAGGAAGTAAAGTGTGTTGGAAATTGGCATTTCGTAATAATCACCATACTCACTCTGAGCAATACGTACCTGCAGAGGAGTTGTCCTGAGGAGGTGGGAAAGTATGCTTCTAACACTTTCTCCTTGAGTGCTCAACTCCCCCTGCTGCCTTCAAGTGAAAATTCAGCCACCAATCTTCCCATGTGATGTGTATCCTGGAGAGAAAGCTTAGCCAGTCGGTGTCAACCTGCCTGGCCCTTGAAGGGGCCTCACAGTGAAATGCTTACTAACCAAAGTATCTCCTACAGCATAGAATCTATGGTGAAACCACATCACAGGTAATGAGGATAGTGATATCTTTGAAAACAACTGGTAGGTGGAGAGGAGTTGAGTAGCATTTTCCCATATGCTATCTGCTTTTTATTCCACGTCTGGAAATAAAACCAAATTTAACCGTTGCAGCAGGAATGAATAACAATATGTCTATGTGTTCAGTCCTTATGTCGATCCATTCCCAGATTATCATTTGCCAAGAAAAATAGGAGAGCTACACTAAAAACTTCAGTTGCATAGTTCAATGCTACTGTGTAAATATGCATTGAATTCCTACTATGTGCAAGACATCCTGATGATATAAACATAGATTGGTTATAAGCTTCCTTCCTACTGCTATCTCTGGCACTACAAACTGTTAAGTATATGACTACATACCTATATAGGAGCTCGGGTAGCATAGTGCCTAAGGCACTTGACTGCTCACCCGAAGGCTGGCGGTTCAAACCCACCAGCCACTCCTCGGAAGGAAGGTTGGGCAATCCTACTTCCATAGTGATACTGCCTCGGAAACCCAAGGAGGGGTCGCTATGAGTCAGGGCCGACTCGATGGCAAACAACAACAACAACAACATACCTATATGCAGAAGGGTTAGAAAATGCAAATCATTATCAAAGCCGAAATCCTTTTCTTATATCTTATCTACCTCAACCTGAAAGTGGGAATGAGATCTAAGTATTAAATACCCTTTAGCCTTGATAAGGAGGAGCGCTGGTGGCACAGTGGTTAAAGTGCTTGGCTGCCAACCAAAAGATCAGTGGTTCAGACCCACCAACCTCTCCATGGGAAAAAAATGTGGCAGTCTACTTCCATAAAGATTACAGCCTTGGAAACCCTATGGGGCAGTTATACTCTGTCCTACAGGGTCACTATGAGTTGGAATCAACTGGATGGAAATGGCTTTGGGTTTTTTGATTTAACCTTGGTAAATCCTCAAAAGTTTTAGTCCCAGCTACTTGCTAGGCAACTGGAGAAACATTGTATGTTCAACGAATATTTCTAGCACTTATTATATGTCAGAGACTACTCAAAGCACTGGAGCTATAGTAATGGATAAAAGAGGCAAAGATGGCTGCCTTAATGATGCTTATATTTTGGTAACATACCACCTTAAGCTTAGAAAATACGCTTGATCTTAGCCAAAAGCCTGACAGTGATTCAAGCATAGAAATTACAATAATAGATCTGCTTTCCATACATATTTAATAAGGTCTATATACTTTCTGTCAATTTTCTTTTATGAGAAATTTTTGTTGATTGACATCAGTTAATAATAAATTGTTCTTAATAATATTCATACTGGTTACTACTTAAGTTAATTATACCCTTCACTTAAAAATGCTTGGTGTACTTAAAATAAAATGAAGTATAACTAGGCCATTAATTGGGAGCTCTGGTGGCATAGTGCCTAAGGCATTTGACTGCTAACCAGAAGGCTGGAGGTTCAAACCCACCAGCCGTTTCTTGGAAGAAAGGTTGGGCAATCTACTTCCATAGTGATACTGCATCAGAAACCAAGGAGGGGTCACTATGAGTGTATACGACTTGATGGAAGTGAGTTTGGTTTGAGTTTGAGGCTATTAATTAAGCATGTATCTTTAATCACTTGAATTTTTGAAAATATGCTTAATATGCTGACAACATCAAAAACCCTTTTGCATATTTTCTGTTATTCCAAAGATTTCAAATCTTGCAGGGTGGTGCTTTCTGGTGCCAGCATAGTCTTGGCTTTCCTTGTCTGACACATGTATTCTCTAAAATAACTTGTTTTTGTCCTGAGATTTAGCAATTCCACATGTGTAGTCTTGTAAGGGCCCCAAATATTTGTCACTTCATAATTTTGCTGCATTTATGCAAGGTAGTTGGAATGAATCAGACATTTCTTAGCAACATCTTCTGGCTATAAAGAACTTGGGAATTTAATATTTAATTGATAAAGTCCACTACTTAGAAAAAAGCAAGAAAACTTTTAAATCTTTGGACGCTTGCATTTATCAAAAGAAGTAGAAAGAGGGGAAAGGCACCAATCAACTCAAGAGTGGATTTCTAAGGCAGCAGAGTGCTGGTGAACAGTGGGTGATCTGGGTTTAGTCTGATCTTAACCACTGGAGCAGTATACAAACGTAGATAAGTGACACCTTCTCTAGTTCCCCACCTCTTTTGCATTTTAAATTTCCCAAAAATATGATGATGTTTCAGTCAAGTAGATTGGACCTCAGCGAGTTAATTCCATCTAGTTTAAAATAGAACCAGACTGAACAGTTCATTTTAGTGATAATGGTTTGGTTGATACTTGCTTGAAATCTCAGGGATTTAGAACTGACTGTTTAACTTTATTTGACTGCTAACCAGAAGGGTGGCACTTCAAACCCACCAGCCACTTATTGGAAGGAAGTTTGGACAATTTACTTCCATAGTGATACAGCCTTGGAAACCCAAGGAGGGGTCACTATGAGTCGGATCTGACTCAACGGCAGTGGGTTTGGTTTGGTTTTTGGTATTTAACTTTTTATACTAGAGAGCACAGCAATGATTTTTAACAACAATTAAAAATCACATTAGAGCACTAGATCTGTTTTGATGATCAGAAATGGAATCTTGACTAAATTCAAAATTATAATATTGTGAAATCCACAGGACTATTATTTAATCCTGTAGATAAATGGGGCCAAATGTCTGGGTTGTTTTCAAATTACTCGAAGATCACATCTCTCTTTTTGTAACTCAATCTCCAGCCATGAAAATCAATCATTGCCCCACATTTTCAAAACTTAAATCAGGCTGAAATCAGGCAATAAGACTAAAAACAACAGAATTGACTCTGCCACTTCTTCACATTTTGGAAGAGCTATATTTATTGGAGATCTTTTGAATTCAGTGAAAATGTAAGATCTTATCTCATTAGGGAATGAGCTAGATCACATTGTACTTTTTTTTTTTCCCAACAGAAATCCTCAAGGCTCATAGCGACAGCTCCCCTCCACTAGACTGGGAAAAATTCCTTAATGAAAGTCTTAGCTCTCTAGTGCTGCTATAACAGAAATAGCACAAGTGGATGGCTTTAACAGACAGGAATCTGTTCTTTTACAGTTTAGGAGGCTAGAAGTCTGAGTTCAGAGTGCCGGCTCTAGGGGCTGGGTGACCCCTCAACCTTGGGCTTCCCCTCTGCCTCTTGTTCCAGGCCCACTGGAGCTGGAGGTGCCTCCTAACTCAGGCAGCTGCTGGCTGCTGAGGCTGATGAACCCCAGGTCCGCAGGTGACTTGGCACAGTCTCAAGATCAGCAGACAGCATGACAGGCCACTGGCTGAAGTCTAGGAACAATCCCAGGATCGGCAGGCCACTGGTTCGAGCCCAGGAACTGGAGGTGAAGACTCAGCCAAACACAGCATCCAAATGGCCAAAAAGCCAGAGACCTTTCCCAAAGCTTCTCCGTATACACTGCAAGCAGGCCACACCCTGAAGGTAACACCTCTTCCGCTGTTTAGCTGGGCACAGCAGATTCCACCACGGAGGCGATTACAACCTCATCATGGGGAATAACTATACCCAGCTGCCCAGCCACTCAGCACCACGGCTCAGCCAAGCTAAGAGAAAGTCTGAAGGACCAAAAATATCAGGTGGTTGCTTTGTTTTCCAGAAAGCTCACACAAGTTAAGGAGAAATGACGCAGTTCGTTTGCCCCCTAGTATCAGGGTGCCCAGCAGGACAGAAAAGTTAAGGCCACTCAAGTGCAGATAATGATGAAAGACTCTTTGACTTTCTGTCCCAACAAGATGCAAAGCATCTACGAGGGCCTATGTATGTTATATTTTCACTTGGGCTGTGTAAGATTATGGCGGTGGCCAGGGTATGCAGTGCTTCCCAACATGTGGCCTTCTGGGGACACAGGAAAGAAATACTGATTTTAATACATAATTTTTGGAATACTTATTAAATTCAATTCCATGAAAATCAAACTTTTGTCCCTACTCATTTGTAATTTATGAAAAATATATAGGATTTATACATGATTTGTGTGTGTGCATGTGTGTAGCTTATATTATTTTCTCCTTCTGCAGATTTTCAATTTTCTTCATGACTGAAAAGGAATCCAATCTCAAATAAATTGCTCTTTCAATCCACCTACTTGAAAAAGTAAGAAAGTCTCTGATTTCTTAGTTTAACATGAGCTCGTGTGGTAAAGGAATGCTATGTTTACAGGAACATTAATCTGAAATGCAAACCTACTTCTTTCTGAATTATACATTTTTCATAACTCATTTTATTTTTAGTGTTTGTTTATAACTTAGCTTATAATACGAATTGCAATAAAAATAATAAATCTGACTTATTTTAGGCTGGATTCCTGTTTAGTCATGAGAAAAATCCTGAAAGTTTGCAGAGAAAAACAATTTATTTCAATTTTTCATCATAATATTCACAGAGAGTTGAAATGAGTTATAGTAAAGGGTATGGAGTTGGAGAAATGGTCTCGATGTGACAGAATTGAATGCAACATCATTCCTATTAACTGTGCTGGGGAGGTTTTATTGCTCAGGCCAGTGAGTCTCAACTCTGGCTATTAGGACCCTCTGGGCAGCCTTTCAGAAAGCACCGATACACACCTCTCCCCAGGTCAAACTGCTTCACAATCGACAAGGGCGGGGCTTGGGCAGCGATACTTTCGAAAACACTCCCAGAGATTCTAATGCGCAGCCAGGTTAAGAGTCACCAATCTAGGTGTTATGGAGACCTCACGCTAGAAACGTGATGTCCTGAAAGATGTCATTGCAGAACTTCTACCAATAGATAGCAGTAGAGGGAAAGAAAAATACCAGGCCAGAGGCCAACCGTGGTTAACAAGCCAGACCAATGGACTGGTAAGCTCCAAAAGGAATTTCTGAAGGTTGAAAGATTTCTTAAGAATTACTAGCAATGCTGTGTTTTTTGGTCATTTATACTTGAGACCTGATCTGTGGAAAGTTCAGTGCACACACCCACGGCAGGAGTATGACAGTCTGACAAAGGGAAGAGGGTGAGGAGAAAACAAATCACGGAAGAAAAGATTTTTCTTTCTCAAGGACTTCTTTGGCTCAAAAATTGGAAAGTTTTTTGTGGGAATCTCTATCTATGTCTGTATGTGTGTATCTACCTATGTTTTGAACCATCATGACTTTGGAAAGAACGATTGAATTTAAAGGTAGAAGATGTCATGACCATGGGACTTGGAGCGAGAAAAGCTCTCCAACCTCAGTTTCCTCATTTGTAACATGGGGTTTAGATGGGAAAACAATGGAAATCAAATCATTTTGAAATTTTTCAAGTGCACAAGTGTTCACCATTTTCTCTACCTAAAGCTGGCTTTAGGGTATATTGGAATTTGAAGGTTAGTTCCTCAAGTCATTTTTTGAGGGCCTACCATGTGTGGAGGAGTTCTGGTAGTGTAGTGTCTAAGGCATTTGACTGCTAACCAGAAGGCTGGTGGTTCAAACCCACTAGCCACTCCTCGGAAGGAAGATATGGCAATCTACTTCTGTAGAGATACCACCTCAGAAAGCCAAGAAGGGTCGCTATGAGCCAAATCTGCTAGATGGCAGTGAGTTTACAGTGTATGGAGCCCTATAGTAAGCCTGTACTAATGAAGACCCCAACTACATGGGATAAGGAAAGAAAGAGGGTTAAGAATTCTTGCCAAAAATGTAGTCATTTTTCTAAATACTGTACGTGCCTTTGGCTTTTTCTCGATGTCTCAAGAACTAACAGAAAAAGGTGTTGAACATTTAATCAAAGTGACTTAAATGTGACTAAAATAGGACACTGTCTTCTCATAATTGGGAAGAGTCGCTGCTCCATTTGAGATGCTGACTTCTGGAGAACATCTGAGTTTTAAAATGTTTATATCCCTGTGTCCTTATGCCCCAAAAGACTTAATAAAGATTCTGGTTGGAATTAAATTTATAATATGGTGACTGGACATTTCATTTTTACTGAAATGCAATCTAATCCTCACAAAGTATTGTATTTCATCTGTGTAAATATCTACAATTTGCAGATGTCTGTCCCTACTCCAGCAAGTTGCAAAAGACTATTATTACTGGCCTCCCAAGAGCTCATAGATTTGTTTACAAACTACAATCAGTATTATTTTCAAGCTTTACAATCAAAACTGCGAGCCACAGTGGTCAGCCCATTGGGCATTTCATAACACATAGCCTTGTACTGATAAAACTTGACTCTTGTTTGTGTACCTTAACTCCCAGATACACTACTGTTCATGAAGGGTGGGCACAAGGACTTCTGTTTCTTGTGTGTCCCTTTATCACAGTTTCCTGTATGTCTCATTTATAGCAGACACTCAAAGATATTTCATAATACATAGAGTGCTGAGGCTGGAAGGAGTGTGGGAAGTCATCTGATCTAACACCCTCATCTAGAGAGTAAGGGTGAAAGACCTCACAAAAGTTGAAAGACTAGCCCAAGTTTACTCAGTTACTGGCAAAACTTAAGAATTTGAACCTAAGACTTTTAATTTCCAGGTTCAATGAATGAATAAGAACCATTAAGAAGATCTGACGACTTGGATACAAATACTTGAAAGGCTGTCATTGAGAAGACAGAATAAAAGGTGTGGGCTCATTTTCACCTCCTCAGCTCCCTGCAAGTCCCTGTGATGGGAGGACAGTGGGTTGCAAGCCTCAGTAGAAAACACAAAAGCAAAAGTAGTGGCATTTGGGAGGAATATCAGGATACAGGGGCAAAGTGTGAGGGTTCTTCTACCCTAACCTGTCTCTAGAAACTTTCTCAGCCAGTCCAGACCTAGACCTTAAAAGGGAAGAACTGTTTACCAAAATTCTGAGCAAGGGCTTCTAGAATGTCTGCACATCTTAGTCTGGATTTGGATAAGTGAGATGAGTGGAACAGGGATTTGCAAATAATAAAGCATTAGACAAGCAAGAGGGATATTACTGCCCATCATTTATTTTAATCCAAGAAAGGCTTGGCATTCATTCATAGTGCTGGAATTTGGAGGCAGAACAAAACAGCACCAAAAATGTCCCCCGATTTAACCTTGGCTTTAAAACTGCAGAATAGCTACACTTGTTCTCTTCATCACAGGAACGGCCTAACCTGATGTAAGTAAAATTCCCCCGCTATTTCCTCTTTCTGTGGCACATTGGGAAGCACATATCTAAGACAGGATTATTATTTCAAAGGCCAGAGCAGAAGCACAGCTTTGCAAATAATTCTTGAATAACGTAATGACCTCAGGCACTTGAAATTTATGAAGTTAAATATGAGTTTCAGCTAATTTACTTGATTCATGACAAAAAAATCTCTGAGGTAGAGAAGACAGTGAGGGTATTAGAATTATAATTCATGTCTTCCCTACCACAGGACCAAGCACTAAGTGTTGACACAATGCCCAGCATGAGGAGAGTTAGTGACACAGCTCACATGGGGTGTGCTCTTGGGGACCAGGGAAGACGTGGTTTCTTCCATTTGAAGACTGCAACGTACCCTCAATAATGGGTCTCAGGAGTCAAAACCTAACCATGTCAAATCCAAACCCCAGACGGAGTGGAATAATCAATCACCTAAGGGTAATGTGCAGATTAGCTCAGGCCCATGGATTTAGCATCTGAAAAAACAGAATCCCAGACTAGAAGAACTGGAAACTCAAGCAAAGGATAAATGGATGATTCTCTTCTGGATAAAAACCAAAAATATTAATAATCTCTCGGAGATCTAAGCTAGAATTAGTGATTCTTTTATAAATGATCCAGAACTGGAATCTCAAAGTTCGTGGCTCACAGTCTGTTTTGTCTAGAAGCAGAATGCCAAGCTAATAAGGATAAAAGGCAGAAGAGCTCATTGAGTTCCAAAGAGTAGCCAGAATCAATATAGAAAAGTTAAAACAGAGGCAAGAGAACTAGGGAATCGTGCTTAAATAATTATGGGATCCAGCCATCAGTTGACAGGAAAGTTGTCCTTGTGGGCTTTTCTGAAAGCATGAGCTCAAAGTCTTGCA
Organism: Orycteropus afer afer; assembly: GCF_000298275.1. Classification (NCBI taxonomy): domain Eukaryota; kingdom Metazoa; phylum Chordata; class Mammalia; order Tubulidentata; family Orycteropodidae; genus Orycteropus; species Orycteropus afer. The sequence goes on from NW_006921669.1 coordinate 8,119,166, forward strand.
ATGCAAAATAAACACCAAGAAAATGTAAAGTGTCCTCAGGAAAGGCGTGCAAACTGAACTCCACAGACCGTAATGTACCCTGGGCCTTGTAGGCAGTTTCAGTTCCATGTCCAATATCCATTAGAGAAGGATTGGAGCTGCATCTAAAGGGTCTGGGAGCTGCCACAGGGGGACAAACTAAACCTAGCAGGATTCCTCAAGATGGAAGCATGGCGGATCCTTCATGATGGCATTCTGTAAAGTCAGAGCATGGCTGGAAAGGATTAGAGCAAACCTTCTACAATGCTGACAGCACCAGCCCTGTGCTAAGCACCTAGGAGGGACTGAGGCTTAGAGAGGTTAGACAGTCTGATAGCGGGGTGCAAGCATTGCATCTCAGGCTATTTGACACAGGAGCCCTGACTATGCTAAACTGCTTCTCTTTAGGCTTTACATTAACTTTCCTTTCTCCCAAGAGGCCACACTGCAGTAGTCAGTGGCTCCTCCCATTTTGCTCTGTGTCTGGGTAATATCCTTTCTTCTGTGTCTTCCCCTCAGACTAACCTGTCTCCTACTATAGAAGCCCCGTAAAACAGTTTTCTATCCAATTCATTTCTCCATAAAAATCATTCATTTAATCCATTCAAAAAAACAGAAACTAAACCCACTGCCATCAAGTCAATTTTGACTCATAGCGACCACTATTGGGTTTCTAATGCTATAAATCTTTACTAGATTACCTCATTGTCCTCCTTCAGAGCAGCTGGTGGGTTTGAACTGCCAACCTTCTGGTGAGCAGCCAAATGCCTTACCTACTACACCACCAGAGCTCATTATTTAATCCACTCAGCCCAGGCCCACTGCCGTCGAGTCGGACCCGACTCCTAGCGACCTCTCCTTGGGTTTCCGAGGCAGTATCACTACAGAAGTAGATTGCCCAACTTTCCTTCGGAGGAGTGGCTGGTGGGTTTGAACAGCCAGCCTTCTGGTTAACAGTCAAATGCCTTAGGCGCTATGCCAAAAAACCTTAACTCTAGACAATAAAAAATAAAATAAAATAAAATGAAAAACACTATTATTGACTGTTTTCTTCTTTGGATTGTCTGCCTTCATCTTAATTGTTTATTTAAAATGATCCTATTTTTGATAGACATAAATTGGCTTAAGTTTAAATACATATGGGAATTTCTTTATTCTACCCTATTCATGAAAAATGAAGTTTAACATTGAGAAACATGAAATGCAAAGCATTGTTGTTGCTGTTGTTGCTGTTGTTGTTGTTGTTGTTGTTAGGTGCCATCGAGTCATCCTCAACTGATAGCAACCCTCTGCACAGTAGAACAAAACACTGCCCGGTCTTGTGCCAGTCTCATGATCCTTGCGATACCTGAGCCCATCATTGCAGCCACTGTGTCTGTCCATCTCATTGAGGGCCTTCCCCTTCTTCGTTGACCCTCCACTTTACCCAGCATGATATCCTTCTCCAGCGAATGGTTCCTTCTGACAACATGACCAAAGTAGGTGAGACGAAGTCTGGCCATTCTCTCCTCCAATGAGCATTCTGGCTGCACATCCACCAGGACAGATTTGTTAGTCCTTTTAGCAGACCATGGTACTCAGCATTCTCCTCCAACACCACAACTCAAAAGCATCAACTCTTCTTTAGTCTTCCTTATTCATTGTTCAGCTCTCACATGCATAAGAGAAAATTGAAACATACCATGGCTTGGGTTAGGCGCACCTTAGTCTTCAAGGAGACATCTTTGCTCTTCACCACTTCAAAGAGGTCCTTTGCAGCAGATTTGTCCAATGCAATATATTTTCTGATGTCTTGACTGCTGCTTCCATTGGTGTTGATTGTAGAGTCAAGTAATATGAAATCCTTGACAACTTCAATCTTTTTTCCATCTACCATGAAGCTGTTTATTGGACCAGTTGTGAGGATTTTTGTTTTCTTTATATTGAGGTGTAATCTATACTGCAGACTGTAGTCTTTAATTTTTATCAGTAAATGCTTCAAGTCATCCTCACTTTCAGCAAACAAAGTTGTGTCATCTGCATATTGCACGTTGTTAATGAATCTTCCTCCAATCCTGATGCCATGTTCTTCTTCATATAATCCAGCTTCTCAGATTATTTGCTCAGCATACAAATTGAATAAGTATGGTAAAAGGATACAACCTTGACACACTCCCTTCTTGATTTTGAACCATGCAGTATCCCCTTGTTCTGTTTGAACGACAGCCTCTTGATCTCTGTATAGGTTCCTCATGAGTACAATCAAGTGTTCTGGAATTCCCATTCTTCTCAATGTTATCCATAATTTGTTAAGATCTACACAATCAAATGCGTTTGCATGGTCAATAAAACATAAGTAAATATCTTTCTGGTATTCTTTGCTTTCAGCTAAGATCCATCTGACATTAGCAATGATATTCCTCATTCCATGTCCTCTTCTGAATCCAGCTTGCATTTCTGGAAGTTCTCTGTCAATTTATTGCTGCAACCATTTTTGAATTATCTTCAGTAAGATTTTACTTGTATGTGATATTAATGATATTGCTAGATAATTTCCACATTCCTGTGGGATCACCTTTCTTTGGAATGGGTACAAATATGGATCTCTTCCAGTCAGTTGGCCAGGTAACTGTCTTCCAAATCTCTTGGCATAACCAAGTGAGTGCCTCCAGTGTGGCATCTGTGTGTTTAAACATCTCAATGGGTATTCCGTCAATTCCTGGAGCTCTGTTCTTTGCCAATTCCTTCATTGTAGCTTCTACTTCCTCCTCCAGTACCATTGGTTCTTGATCATATGCCACCTCCTGAAATGGATGAACATAGACCAATTCTTTTTGGTACAGTGACTCTGTGTATTCCTTCCATCTTCTTTAGATGTTTCCTGCATCATTCAATATTCTGCCCATAAAATCTGTCAATATTGCAACTCGAGGCTTAAATTTTTTCCTCGGTTCTTTCAGTGTGAGAAATGCTGAGCGTATTCTTCCCTTTTGATTTTCTAACTCCAAGTCCTTGCACATCATTGACTTTATCTTTTCAAGCTGCTCTTTGGAATCTTCTGTTCAGCTCTTTTATCTTGTCATTTCTTCCCTTTGCTTTAGCTACTCTCTGCTCAAAGGCAAGTTTCAGAGTCTCTTCTGACATCCATTTTAGTCTTTTCTTCCTTTCTTGTCTTTTTAATGATGTCTTGCTTTCTTCATGGATGATGTTCTTGAAGTCATCCCACAATTCCTCTGGTTTTTGGTCATTGGTGTTCGATGCATCAAATCTATTCTTTAAATGGTCCCTAAATTCAGGAAGGAGACTATCAAGGTCACATTTTGGCTCTCGTGGACTCCTTTAATTGTCTTCAACTTCAACTTGAATGTGCATATGGGCAGTTGATGGTCTGTTCCACATTCAGCTCCTGGCCTTGTTTTGGCTGAAGATACTGAATTTCTCCATCACTTTGTGCCACAGATGTAGTCAATCTGATTATTCCTGTGTATTCTATCTGGTGAAGTCCATGTGTATAGCCATTGCTTATGTTGTTGAAAAAAGGTATTTGCAAAGAATAAGTCGTTGGTCTTGTAAAGTTCTATCATAAAACCTCCAGCGTTATTTCTATCACCAAGGCCATATTTTCCAACTACGAGCAACTCTTCTTTGTTTCCAACTTTTGCATTCCAGTCACCAATGATAATCAACACATCTTGATTGTGTGTTCTATCAATTTCAGACTGAAGAAGTTGGTAGAAATCTTCAGTATCCTCATCTTTGGCTTTGGTGGTTGGTGCATAAATTTGGATAATAGTATTATTAATTGGTCTTCACTGAAACCTCTCCATCATGGGTAACCCTGCTGGCATTTTGCATCATGTTGGCATAGCCTCCAGCCTCACAGCAACACATAAGCTATCACAGGATGACAAACTGACAGACAAGTTTGTCTCCCTTAGTTGTTCCTAACCCCTCTGTACCTGCCTACCTCAGGCCCAGCCTTAATATAAGGCCATACTCAGGTGAAAAGCAGCCTCCAAGCCCCGTGCCTGCCTACCTCAGGACCCTGCCTTAATATATAGGCATACTCAACCAAAAAGCAGCCTCCAAGCCCCCAGCACAGGATTTTGGTAGTGTTATGTATTTTTTTTCTTCTTTGCTTTGGGTTATTGCCAGATGCCCACTGTTCAGATGCACCAGATGTTGGGTGTTCCACCAAAATATGAGGTGATGGTCCTCTTCCCAGGACCCTTACTTCCTCCCCTGTCCTCTGTGGGTCATTTATAACCATCTTCTAGAAGCTCTTACACATTGATCCCACAGCAGAGAAGTCCCAACAGCATGAGCTTTCATTATGGGGATAATCCAGCTACCTGGCCAGGTGCTAGACCCCAATGTTTTTCTGCCTCAGATTACAGTACTATTAAAAGTCAGCTGCATTTCCTGCACCCACAACATTCAAACTGTGAGTAATGAGCAGTGTGTCCTCAACAAGGCAGTAAAGAGTGCTTCTCATGTGGAGACAAAGCAGCTATGCTAGAAATTCACCACAGTACAGTTGCATCCTTCAGAAAGCAACATTCACTACAGTACAGCTAGAAAGTCACTACAGTACAGTTCATCTCTAACAAAACAACTTTCTTAGTCAAGCTTTGTTCTCAGGTGTGGTATCTTTTGATCTATTTATCTACCTATCTATCTAAGGAGTCCTGGTGGGGCATAAAGGAACTCTGATGGCATAGTTGGTAAGTTTGGCTGCTAAACACAAGGTCAGCAGTTCAAATAGAAAGATGGGACGAACTGCTTCCATAAAGATTTACAGCCTTGGAAATCCAATGTGGATTGCATTGAGTTGGAATCAACTCAGTGACAATGGGTTTGGTTTGGTAATGAGAGGAGAAAAGAATATAGTACCAAATTTCTTTTTCTAGAGGTAATATAGGGAGCTCTGGTGTTGTTATGCCTAAGGCATTTGGCTGCTAAACGAGAAGACCGGCAGTTCAAACACACCAGCCACTCCTCAGAAAGAAGATTGGGCCACCTACTTCCATAGTGATACCACCTCAGAAACCCAAGGAGGGTTCGCTATGAGTCGGATCTAACTTGACGGCAGTGAGTAGTAGGGAGTAGAGCTAATAGGAAGTTTACCAGGTAACTATTTTTAAGAAGATGGAGTAGAAGTGAGATTCAGAACTTCAGAAAAGCCAAGAGACCACAATCTCTAGAGTCCTGGTGTTGGTTAGAAAAAAATTACCTTTCCTACATTTAAGGTGGAGATGGTAGACATGATGTATAATGGTGGTGACAGTAGACATGATGTAGAATTTCCATAGTACACCATTGCCCAGACCTCTCCATCTCTCATTCCACTACACTCCCTATTACCAGGATACTAACTCACTGGCATCAAGTGGATTGCAACTCATAAAGACCTCCATTGGGTTTCCAAAGCTGTAAATCTTTATGGAAGTAGATTGCCTCATCTTCCTCCTGTGGAGCAGCTGGTGGGCTTGGACCTCTGACCTCCTGGTTAGCAGCCAGTGTTTTACCCACTCAAAAAACACACTGCTATCAAGTCAGATCCAACTCATAGCAACCCCTCCTTGGGTTTCCGAGGTGGTATCACTATGGAAGTAGATTGCCCAACTTTCCTTCCAAGGAGTAGCTTGTGGGTTTGAACTGCCAGCCTTCTGGTTAGCAGTCTAATGCCTTGAGCACTATGCCACCAGAGCTCCTACTACAATAGGCACATATATAGCAGTCCCCAGAGTTCCACCAAATTCAAGGCCATCACACACAGGAACTAAGAGTCTACCACAGGACTCTCAGGAGCCACAGTGGAAACCTTCAGGAGCTGCTCATCAAGACTAGTCACCAAGGTAATTCACAGACTAGGAAAGAAGCAGAGCTTTTGAAGTAGCATTTGGGGAACGTAAGTGTAGCAAGAATAATTTAAGAGGTTGTAACCCAGACAAAGCTATTACAAGCTAATTCTTTCATTCTTTTATCAGTGAAGATAACCAGCTGCTCTGTTGATCTTGACACTGCAATCTGAGCAGTGAGATGGCAGTTGGTTAACAACATCCTCTCTCACTAAGTCAGGAAATGATGAAAAAATGTCCCCATGGACCGTTTTAGGAACAAACAGAAGGAAACACCCATTGTCTTTCGATTTCTGGCTGTTGAGTTGGGAAGAAATTAACAATAGTTTTTTAATTCTAGCCTGTCTTTGTACCTATGTTCCTTGTAGTAAAAGAGGCTGTCAGAGACAATAATCATAACAATGGAATTTGATAAAACATAGCTGTCTTCTAGTACTCTCATTAGGGGCCAGGCCTCTGTCTTGTCCTGCCTTGTAGGGAATTATCCCATGTTCTAGCTGGAGCCTGGATATCTAAAATCTAGAGGGGGATCCTGAGAACATGGAAGGGCCTCTATCAAGTTGCAAAGGGTCTCTATCAAGAGCAGGAAATGAGTAGTCCTTACAAAGAAGTTCTGCATGTTTCAACTTCCAATTCTCCCCAAATATATCCTTATTATCAATGCACCTTGGATCATCATTTTCGCTGTTCTATGTGCAGGGCAGGAGCAGATACGGTAGTGTAATGTGAGTCAACCAGAATCAGCAAAGAGGCTGCATAGGCCTGCCAAAGCCTATTAATGCATTGCACCACTAAATTGAACCTGGAAACCACAGTTCTGAATTATAAGTCATTATTGGCAATTGATGTAATGTATTGGTCATACCTTCTATAAAGATTTACCGCCTTTGAAACCCAATGGGGGTCGCTATGAATCAGAATCAACTCGATGGCAGTGGTGTTTTTTTTTTTTTTTTATGGTATTGTAGGTGGTACCAATTATTTGTATCAACACATTTATCAAAATAAACGATCTGCATTCATGGGTTTGTTCTGCTCCTGTGCACTATCTATGCCCTAGGAATGCTGAAGAACAAATGTGCTGTGCTCACTTGCTCTTTTCATTCACTTACTGATAGCCCATTCTGTTAAACTGGCTCCTGGCCTCACTTTACAATTAATACAACTGTTTCATATTGAATATCACTATAAGGGACTGAATTTTCCATTGCACTCCCTCCAAGGTCAGCTGTTTAGGTACAAAACAAATTCCAAAAAACCAAACCCACTGCCATCAAGTTGATTCTGACTCATAACGACCCCCATTGGGTTTCCGAGGCAGTAAATCTTTACAGAAGTAAGTTGCCCGCTTTTGCTTCCACGGAGTGGCTTTTGGGTTTGAACCACCAACCTACTGGTTAGCAGTCAGATGCCTTAGGCACTGTGTTATTGGAGATCCTTACAACGCTAATTAAATAAGTAATAATAAGCAAATTTGCTCAAAACATTTTCTCATCTCACATATTTAAGATTATAGAACAAATCCACTGTGGTAATTAGCTCAAACGATACCATGGCATTCAAACCCCAGAAAAGCAAGAAACACTCTGAGAAAGTAGCATGTGAACTACCAGACTTATGAGATGATAGAGGCATGGCCCCAGAGATCGATCAGCTCTCTTGTTCTAAAGAAGGAAACTAAGACTCAAGGAGGTGAATAATTTGCCCAAGATCACAAATTTAGTGGTAGAATCAGGCCTAAATGATAGTCTCTGGCTTCTAAGTTAAGAACTTTCACTATTACACTTGATACCTAAGCAGTATCTCTTCTCAGAGTCCTGAGTTAATTACAAGTTATGTGATGATGATGATGATGATGATGGGCTTTCGCAGGGCTAGGCCTTAGCACCTGGGGTTATCCTGAAATGGTGCTAGTCTTCCCAGCTCACTTGCCTAATTTCACCTTGTTTTATTGGAGAACTGGCCAAATTCCCTCTTGCTTCGGTTGGTGGTCTTTAGAATCAAAGGACGTCCATCATCTAAAGACCCACATAGTGGGGTGGGGTGCTTCACCCACTCATGTTCATCTTCAAATGAACATGAGGACCTGTCATCCATCACTTTATCCGCTCCTGTCGGGGCTGCCATGGCAAAGATCTCCACTCCCCTGGAGGATGCTGCCCAGTTTTATCTCCAGGTGTAAAAATGGTGCAGAGGCATAGTCTGACCTCCTCTAACTTCACCAAGAGGAAGGAGAGTAATTATCAACACCAACAGCCCAAGGCTGCTTCCTCTGCGGCAGAGGTCAGACACACATCCAGTCTCACCCTTTTTCTAATTCTGACACCAACCTTCCCTTCCATGTCACTCTCTCCATCTCTGCTGGGTTTGATCATTTGTTTTAATAGCTGCACAAAACTTGCAGACGATACTCACGTTTATGGGGTTTATTAAGGAAGTAACAGGCTACAATTCAAGATCAAGAATGACTCAGGGTACAGTTCTGTCAGGACAGCCTCTTCTCAGCCATGCCCGCAGACACACCTCTCTTTGTCCTCAGCCTCTCTCTGGATCTTGGCTTGTTGGTCCCACAGCCCTTGAGCCTCTGCCTTGCTCAGATAATAGCAAACCTCTTTAACTCTGCTGCTAAGTGCCCAGAGGCACCCCACTCCACCAGGTTGGAAGGCGTTCAGCACTTGCTCTGTGGATACATAAACCTAGCTCCATCAAGTGCCCATTGGCACCCTACTTAAAGCCAGCAAGCCTCCTGCCCAATGGTGCTCCACTTTCCCACTCCATGGACTGGGAAGTCCACATGCCATCTCTTGCTGGTCTCCTGCTGGCCTCCTGTCAGTCTCTTTGTCCTATTGCCACCATTTCTCTCCTGCTGCTTCTCACCATCTCTAATCTCTGGTATTACAAATCTCTCTCTCTCTCTCTCTCTCTCTCTCTCTTTCTCTGACTCCTGCATCTAGGAGGTGCACAGGGCAGGGATACTAGGTCCAAAGGACGCACTCTTCTCTCACGTCTCTTTTCTTGGTGATACTGAAATTCGCCCCTTCTCTGCTAGCTTCTCTCTTTTTATCTCTTGTAAGATAAAAGGTGAGACTGAAGTAAGGGCATGACTTCAGTAAGGCGTGAAGAGGGTGACTTGGGTCACACTTTCTAATAAGGTCGGAGCTCTAGTGGCACAGTGGTTAGGCATTCATCTGTTAATCAAAAAATCAACAGTTAGAACCCTCTGGCCACTCCATGGGAGAAAGATGAGGCAGTCTGCTTCTGTAAAGATTCATAACCTTGGAAACCCTGGGGAGGGCGCAGAGGACAATTCTACTCAGTCCTATAGACTCTGTGAGTCAGAATTGACTCAATGGCAGTTGAGTGTAAGAAAAGGCTCAAAATCTTTTCAGCTATTTACTTGCTGCACATGCAGCAAGTAAAGGTGATTGTGACAAAGAATTTGTTGTGATTAGGAGTTGGGTCAGTGGTTTCAAAGAGAGGGCAAATTTACATGAAATTATAGGGGTAAATAGGAACTGTCTGTAAGTTGGACATTCATAACCCGAGAGAGTGCCTGTATATGAAATACAATTAGAAAGCTTTTGCTTGAATATATTACACTCTATCATACAGCAATCATGCTCTTAATATTCCTATGTAATTTACCAAATCACTTATTGCTGCCAAGAGTTACTTACAAAGAGAAATACATGAAATACAAGGTGGGAAAGATTACAATGAGAAGTTTCATTTTGTTAAAGTAGAAGCAAGAAACAGAACTGGCTAATTGTAAAGGAAACATCACAATATTATGGATCTGTGATAACAAGAGAAATAATGGTCACCAAGAAAGGTGGGGGGGAGTTGTATTCAAGAAATAACCATGTGCTGAAGAACACCCTTTAAAAAAAGACCAAACTCACTGCTATTGAGTCTATTCCGACTTGCAGTGACCCTTGTTGGGTTTCTGAGGCGGTAAATCTTTACAGAAGTAGATCACCCAGTCTTCCTTCCATGGAGTGGCTGGTGGGTTTGAATCACCAACCTTCTGGTTACCAGTTAAATGCCTTAAGTACTATGCCACCAGAGCTCCTTGTCTGTTGGCCAAGGCAGTTTGGGGAAATGCACAATCCACAAAGCAATCAATAATCAAGAGTATGATGCCAGCATAATTTGTAATGTTACAAAACCTATTATCCCTTTCTGAATTTTTTTTTTTTTAATATTTCTTCTAAGAAAATGATGTGGAAGTAATCATAAAGAAAAGCCAAGTGTTTGGAAGTTTGGTTTGTAAGCACTACCTTCTGAGCCAGCACAAACAAGCCTCTGTCAGCTTACGAACAGCGTACTAATTACCAATGTGACCAAGTGGAAAAACTTCCCTGCTGCCAAATCATTCTTTGGAACTTTGATAAGAAGGTGACAATTTAACAGCAGGTACAAGTTCAGAGGCTTATTAAAATTAAAGGAGGGAAAAAAAAATGAAGGCAGAAACGGTACTGGATCACTCACTCAGTCTCCTTGACCCAATAAACTGATGCCCGGCCTTCAATCTCCCTGTGTTGTCTAAAACTCCCCACCTGATCGTCACTAACAGCCCCAGCATTCTAAACTCACAGCCTGTTTCTCAGAACGATCTTAATGCTTTTTGGAAGCATTTCTTATTGCTGATTGTCACTTTTTTTGTGACATCCATCCATCAGCTTCTCCCTCCCACTTCTGTTTGCTCCTCTTCATGGTCCTTCGTGGGCCCCTGTCCTGTCATTTGAGAGCTGGTCAGAGGTTCTGTCCTATACTCTTCTCAAGTAGTCACTCTCTGACTAAAAGTAACCTCTGTATGCTGATGACTCTCCAACCTGTCTCTAGGCAGGATCTTCTTCAGCTGGACGTCCAATTGTCCACTAATTGCTGTCACTGGAGAGTGAGCAGCAGGCATCTATACCCTCACACATCAAACTGAGCTCACCGGTCTCCCTCCACTCACACTGTCCCTCTAGTTCCTGCTCAGTGACGGAGATTCCATTCACCCAGGTGCCTTAGTCAGACTTCTGAGCTTCATCTTTGACCTTTTCCTCTTCATTAAATCACAAATCCTTACTGAGTGTCAACATATACCAGAAACTGGACTAGGCAGGCCCCTGGGGTGGGTGGTATGCAAGGTCAAAACTGTCCTTGCCCTCACAGAGTTTACAGTCTTGGACTTTTCTCTCTTCTTCTCTCAGCAATCCTGCTCAGTCTCTATCCTATTGTTCTTGAAAGAGCCCCCTTCTCTGTAACCCCACAGCTACTTTCCTACCTTGTTGTTGTTGTTGTTGTTTGCCGTCGAGTCGGCCCCGACTCATAGCGACCCCTCCATGGGTTTCCGAGGCAGTATCACCATGGAAGTAGGATTGCCCAACCTTCCTTCCGAGGAGTGGCTGGTGGGTTTGAACCGCCAGCCTTCTGGTGAGCAGTCAAGTGCCTTAGGCACTATGCTACCAGAGCTCCTACCTTAGGTATCCGTAAATTCTTGCCTTGGTTTCCTCAACAGCTTCCTAATCTGTTTCTTTGATTCTGGGCCTGCCTTTCCAAATGATTTCCACAGTACAGGAAGAGGGGTCAGTCTTACCACACAACCCAGTTTAGCACACTTCAATGGCTCTCACTGCTCTTAGGATAAGGGTAAAACTCATTAAATGGCTAACAGAAGGGGCTGGACCAAGACCTATCAGACTCCAAGAAGGATGACAACATGCTGTTCTCTCAAACCAAAAGCCTTTACATTTGAAATATTCATTAAACATTTGTTAATCAGGAAAAACTGATTCCATTGATAAAATCTGAATATGCATTTATATCTAAAGTTAGGCATTTGTCACAAGCATTGAATAAAACATAACACCCTTTTTACGCATATGTGTTTATATATACAAAAATGAGATCCTGCTGTACATGTCGGCATGTTGTTATATAACCTACTCTCCATTTGCATATTGTGGAGGTCTTTCCATGTCATTAAACATTCTTCTACCACATCATTTTAATGACTGCACAATATTTAATTGACTTGTTCCTTAGCTTATTTCTAAACTTATTTTTTCCAAGGTGACAGGAAAACATTTCTCTGAGGTGACACCTAATTTGAGCTCTGGATGAGGAAGAGGAGCTGGCAACGTGAGGATTTAGGGAAGAACTGTATTAATTAGGATATGGGTTGGGTGCATGGAACAGCCCCATAACAATGGCTTAAACAAGTCAAATTTATTTCTCACCTATGGAACAGCCTGAGGGTAGACCACCCAGGGGCCCAGGCTCCTCTTCTCTTGCTCCTCTAGTCCATCTGGAAGGTCTGAATGATGCCCACCGCATCCATGTTCCAAACAGCAAGATGGAGCCAGGGAAAAGAGGTGCACAACTTCTCTTATTAGGGCACAACTCAGGGATTTCCTATCTTTTCTGCTCACATCCTTTTGGCCAGAACTTAGTTACATAGCTACATCTAGCTGGAAGGGAAGCTTAAAATACAATTGCACTTCTCAGCAGTCATCTGCTGAACTAAAATTCTGTTACTGCAGGAGATGAGAACGGTTATCAAGGAGCAACTAGTATTCTCTGTCAAAAGAACATTTGAGGCAGAAGGAAGGTCAAGGACAAGGGCCCTGAGGAGGGAAAGACCTTGACTTGTTTAAAGAACAGAAAGGTGGCCAATGTCACTGAACTGTGGTTAACAAAGGAGAGAGTAGAAGCATATGAGGTCTGGGGGGCAGAGAATCTTTTCTGCAGTCACAAACATATCGAAAGGGGAGTCTTATTTTCAATTCTGTTAACACAACTGCAATTAAAAGCTGGACAGACCATGCCCCTCTTTCTCCTCTCAATCCCAAGAATCATCAAAATGATTGTAAATATATTTAAAATAATAGATTAACAGGATTTTTAAAAATAGCAGAGGGGACATTCATGGATGAGATATTTCAGCAAGTTTTGAAAGACAGAAAAAAGTATACTTGATAAATGATAAATGATTTGGAGAATCTGGAAGGAATTGAAGCCATGTGTTTGTGTGCGCAATTACTCGAGTAAAAACCAAAGGCTATTACTAACTGGTTGTTATGTTGTTGTTGTTAAGTGCCGTCGAGTCGTTTCCGACTCATAGTGACCCCATGCACAGCAGAACAAAACACTGCCCGATCCCGCGCCAGCCCCACAATCCCTGCTATACTTGAGCCCATCATCACAGCCACCGTATCAGGAAGTGTCCATGACATAGTTCTGCAACAAACAGCATCTACCTATTCATGATGCTGCTATTATTGTTGTTATGCTTTCTGTGTCGTTCATTTTTTTTGCTCACAGAATCCTTCAGAATTGCAACTTAGGGCTTGAATTTTTCCTTCAGTTCTTTCAGCTTAAGAAATGCCAAGTGTTTTCTTCAGCTTTGATTTTCTAACTACAGATCTCTGCATATTTCATTACAGTAATTTATTTTATCTTCTCAAGTCTACCTTTGGAGTCTTCTGTTCAGCTCTTTTACTTCATCATTTCTTCCATTTTCTTTATGTGTATTGTTCTTTTAAAACTGAGTTCATGAAAAGATGCACATCATCATTAGTCATCCGGGAAATGCAAATAAAAACCACAATGAGATACCACTTCACACCAACTAGGGTGGCTACAATCACAGTGATAAACAAGAATGAGTGCTGGTGGCTTGACTTACCTAGAGGTATACCCTTCTGCATCTTTCACTGCCCAGCTTAGACATCACCTCTGCCTATACCATTCTATTTCATCTGTACTGTATTACGATGTCCTGTTGACTTCTTCATATACTCCACTAATCTGCTAGTTCTATAAAGGCCCACGTTACTGTCTGAGCCAGTTTAAATGTAAATATTTCTTGGATGTATGAATGCCTTTATTCACAAGCAAGCATGTATATATTTGTCACTCTTACCTTTTATCTTCCCTGTGAGTATTCCAATTGTACTCGTGTTTACAATTCCACCTGAAATGCTACCTCATCTTTAATGACTTCCCTAAGGCATCCAGACCCTCTCCTCTGCCCAGCAGTGTTTTCCCATAACTGTTGTTGTTTGTCGCCACTGAGTCGGCTCTGACTCATGGTGACCCCATGTAAACAAAAGAAAACACAGCCCAGTCTTATGCCATCTTTACCACCTTTGATCTCAAGTCCATTTCTCCAGCCACTGTGTATTCTGAGTGCTTTCCAACCTAGAGGGCTCATCTTGCAGCACTATATAAGACAATATTCTGCTGAGATCCACAGGGTCTTCACTGGCTATTTTTCAGAAGTAGATTGCCAGACCTTTCTCCCTAGTTTATCTTATTTGGAAGCTCCACTGAAACCTGTCCACACTGGGTGACCCTGCTGATATTTGAAATGCCAGTGGCATAGCTTATAGCATCACAGCCACATACAAGCCACCAGAGAATGACAAACTGACAGATGGTGGGTGGTGGTACCATAATTCTTATTCAGTGAATATTTCCTGAATGAATGAATAAACAACTATCATTCAATGAGGATTCAAATAAACTTTTTTTTAATATACTCTGTATATAAAAAGTTTTCAAGCTTCTATCATTAACTATTGAACCGCTGAAAGGCTAGCACTGATAACATCAAACACCATTCCTCTCATCTAGTCTTCGAAGCAGACACGTAGCTAAAGATCTTGAATGTTTTCCTCAACTCTTTATTTGGCACAGTAAGAGTAATGTAACCAAATCCATCTGTTTTCTCTGGTCCAGGGACTTCAAACAGTGACAAGAAAATCTTTGTGCTGAACCTTTAATGACTCCTGAATTATCTCACCTGCTGTCAAAAACTTGTTAGTATTTTTAATAAGTATGAATAAATAAACTAGGACACCACCAGGAATGAATATAGACTTATACAAAAGTCACCAGCTTTGAAATAAAGATAAGTTTCTTTGCTGATTATCCTTCTCATGACACATGAACAGCTGAATTGTTTATATAACATTATGCTCTTATTATGGATTTTAAGGGAAAAAAACCTGATATTAATGATATAATTACAGACTGTCCCTGGATTACAAATGAGTTCCATTCCTTTAAAGTCCAATTTGTGCATTAAGTTGGAACAGTTAGGTACAGATTGTATCTAACATCAGTTAGTCAAATGTTTGTCTTACTATATGGTATATAGTGTACCTTTCTATGCATAAAAAAAAAATTAAAGAAATGCTTGCAGTTACACTAAAATATCTTTAACGCAATAATAATGTCTTGATGTGTGTCACAAAGTAGTGCCCGTTTGTTATTACAACCATTGTATGAACCTTGAATTTTTATATTATAAGCTTGGTTCATGTCTACAAGTTGTACATAAATAATAAGACATCCATAATCCAGGGGCTGCCTGTATAGGATTTATGATTGAAAGGACCCAAATAAGTGATCTATTTCATGGTCCAGCTTTTACAGATCTTTAATAACACATGGAAGTTTAACCTTTTTTTAACTGGATAAATATTTACATTTTATATATTCATACCAACTTGGGGGCCACGTCTATAAATGACAGTGTTACCAAAGTCAGCTGGTGTTGTCTACCCTGGTACTTAAAACTCTCGTAACTGAAGCTCTCAATTCCACCTTATAATTATTAAGTCTATGTTGCTTCCCTTCTGGAATCTGGGGTAGAAGTCTAGACAGACTTACTTGTACTTCATACAACCACTTCATGATACATGGAATGCTGCTATACATTTTAAATCCATCTTGTTATTACTTAATTCAAATAATTTTAGACTAAAACTGTAGGCTTGTCATTCTTAAACATCATCAACTCCTAGCAAACTGTATATCAAATAAAGTCAAAGTCTATAAAAGTGACCATTTTGATGAGATTAAAATAATAACTCAGGACCATAGTACTGGGGGATACCAGACTCAATTGGCACAACAAAATACATAAAAGTCTTGTTCCTCATCCTACATTGGTAAGTAGTGACTGGGGTCTTAAAAGCTTGCAAGCAGCCATCTAAGATGCAGCTAATAATGTCTCCTATCATCGGAAGCAAAGAAGAGTGCAAAATAAAAAATCAAGGGCATTTAGAAGTAATCAGCCCTAGGACACAATGGCCTTTGAGACCAGAAGAACTAGATGGTCCCCAGCTACCAATGCCAGCCACTCAGGAAAGGATCAAATCTGGAGATCCTGGATAGAAAGGAAGGAAAACGTGGAACAAAATCCAAAACCTCAATAATGACCAGAATTACTGGTCAGATGGAGTCTGATGAGACCCCCAATACTATGGCCCTGGGATACACTCTTTGTTGTTGTTATGTGTCGTCAAGTCAGACCCGACTCATAGCAACCCCTCCTTGGGTTTCTGAGGCAGTATCACTATGGAAGTAGATTGCCTAACCTTCCTTCCAAGCAGTGACTAATAGGTTTGAACCACCAGCCTTCTGATTAGCAATCAAGTGCCTTACCACTATGGTACCAGAGCTCCTAGGATACATTCTAGACCTGGAATAAAACTCATTCCCAGGGGCTGGTTCTCATCCCAATAGTTAACAAGATGTACACACAGACTACTTAACCCAGGCTGACGCACCCACATACTCTATGGAAATTCATTCCTTGGAGCAGTCGACCATGGGGCGGCAGAGGGGCAATATTTGCATGGAGGAAATGCAGGACACACAAGAGTGCACAACTATGAGGGGCACGGGAGGAGGGGGTGTTCCTGGGGGAGGAGACTGGGTTAGGGCTGGGGATGGTAAATGGGGAGTGAAACTAAATGTACACCTGATGTTGAATATAAAACAAACTGTGCTCTGTAAACATGTACCTAAAGCACAATAATAATAATAAAAATTATTATAATCCTGCTCAAAAAATAATAATAATACATTTTAGAACATCCATTTAATTGAGCTTTCTGTGTGCTGTTCTTTTAAAATAGTTCATGAAAAGATGCACATCATCATTAGTCATTAGGGAAAAGCAAAAGCCACAATGAGATACCACTTCACACCAACTCCAAACTAGGATAGCTATAATCACAATGACAAATAAGAACAAGGCTTGGTGAGGATGTGGAGAAAAATTCCCATCCACTGCTGATGAGAATGTGAAATGGTGTAGCTTCTGAAAACAGCTTAGCCATTCCTTAAAAAGTTGAACACAGAGTACTATATACCCGAGAGAATTCAAAACATATCCACATAAAAACTTGTACACAAATGTTCATAGCAGTATTATTCATAATAACCAAAAAGGTACACAACCCAAATGTCCACCAATGGATGAGTAAATGAACAAATGTGGTTTATTCAGACAGTGGAATATTATTCAGCCAAAAGAAGTGACAAAGTACTGAAATATGCTACAACATGAACTTCAAAAACATTAAGCCAGTCACAAAAGACCACATACTGTATGATTTCATTTATATAAAATGCCCAAACCAAACTCACTGCCATTGAGTCAATTCCACTTATAGTGACCCCTCCTTGGGTTTCCGAGGCGGTATCACTACAGAAGTATCTTCCTTCTGAGAAATGGCTGGTGGGTTTGGACTGCCAGCCTTCTGGTTAGCAGTCAAATGCCTTAGGCACTCTGCCACCAGAGCCCCAGAGCAGGCAAATCTAGAGAGAGCCAAAGTAGATTAGTTGCCAGGGATGAGAGTGAGGAGAACAAGGAGTGACTGCTAAGGGTCATGGTGTTTCTTTTTGGCATGAATACAGTTCTGATGTGGTGATGGTTGCACTCTGTGACTATAGTAAAAAAATCACTGAATTGTATACTTTACACGGGTGACTTGTACAGTATCTGAATTGTACCTCAAAAACTCTAAGAGAGAAAAATGAATAAATAAATAGATAAATAAATAAATAAACATAGTCCAGCACTCTTTCCATGGATAAAGGTCACCAATAAAATAAAACCTGGCTGATTTAGCAAAACAAGGTTGTTTGGCCTTTATTCCCCTTCCAGACACTGCTACTTTTAGTGCATTTACAATTTTATCTGCTTATCACATGTGATATGTAATCAGAACTCAGAGCCTCAACAGGAAGTTCCTAACAGTTCTTTCAAGCAAACTTAGAAAAACAGCTTAGGAACGTTATCTAAGACTGCATTAAAACACTGCTTTGATGCCATTTTATGATCCTAAGCTCCTGCTTTCCATTTGGAAATCACAGAAGGACTTACTGCAGATAATGTAATTTCACTTGACTACTTTTTTCACTTTTAAAGAAGTCCAGCATATTTGAGGCAAAGTAAAATAGCATTCTTCGGTGCTTTAAAATGCTATGTAATCTACAGGGATAGTTCTACAGGGATTTAAACCCAGAAAATGCAAGCCTCAATATAAGAGCAGCACTTCTTTTTTTTTTTATTTTATTTTTTTAATTTTATTGTGATTTGGGTGAAGGTTTACAGAGCAAATTCACTTTCCATACAGCAGTTCATATACACTTTGTCTCATGACATTGACCACAGTTTACCACAATTCAACAGCTCCCTTCCCACCTCCTCCCCACAGTTACCTCTTTCCAGTGTCCATCCCTCCAAGCACTCCTGCCCCCTG
>NW_006921669.1:8139277-8174949 GCF_000298275.1 Orycteropus afer afer
AGCATAGTGGCTAAGGCACTTGACTGCTAACCAGAAGGCTGGCGGTTCAAACCCACCAGCCACTCCTCGGAAGGAAGATGGGGCAATCTACTTCTGGAGTGATACTGCCTCGGAAACTCAAGGAGGGGTCGCTATGAGTCGGGTCTGACTCGATGGCACATAACAACAACGACAGACCCATAGGGAAACTTATGAGTAAGTTCCCCAAAGGCAAGGCCCTGGCCTTAAAGTTCACTACCTCACTGCCTCACACATGTCCTTAAATATGACGTTATAACGTGTTTCTCAAGGCCCGGTTCCTCTGTCAGTCAAGCTTCTGTCAATGAAATACGTAAAAGTATCTATTTATAGGTTGAAATGAAGGATAAGCGATCCTATGCGTGTATGTAAAACCGAACCAGCAGCTCTGTGGGAGAAGGATGTGGCAGGCTGCTTCTCTAGTGTTTCAGCCTTGGAAAGCCTTTGGAGAAGTTCTGCTCTGTCCTCTAGGGTCGCTGCGTTGGAACTGACTCGACAGTAACGGGTATGTATGTATGTATATATGTTATATAACACACATTCACACATGTATACTTTCACATAAAGTAAAATGTTCACTTACACTTCATTTCTAACACATACATGTTCACTCTCCCCAAATCTTCAGGAAATCCCATTTTCTTCGGAATACCCTGTAAACTCTTCAGTGCGGACTTTGAAGGTTTGTGCCATGTTCTCCCAGCTATCCTTTCCAGCCTGAGCATCACCTGCCCACACTCCAAGCTGCTCCGGGTTCCTCCTCCCACCTGATGCCTCGTGTCACGCCTCCAGGCCTTTGCTGGCTCGGACTGCTCCCCAGTGTATGAAAAGTCTGTTCGTCTTTAAGGTTCTCGTTGAAAGTCACCTTCGCTATGGAGCCTTCCTTAACCTGCCCGATCAGAATGAATCCCCCTGTTTTCAGTACCTCCATGGCACTTTGCTTAGCATTATATCACTTCTCGTGGTTTAACTGGTGTGGTTCCTCAGGACAGGTGCTTCTTCCCTATTGAGTCTCTGATGTCTGAGACTATTTCACGTACGAATGAATCCCCTAAAAAAGCACATGCTCGTATCCCCTTCACCTTGAACAGAACAAACACTCAATAAAGCCTTGCTATATTGAATTATTCTTATCATAATTTCTGCATAATACCAAGAACAGTCTGGGCACATAGCAGTTAATCAATACACGATGTTGACTGATAGGGTCAATTCTTGGAAGGAGGATTTAAAAACTTACTGCCTGGTTTTAGTGATAATTAAACTAAAGTGATGTATCTTGATAAAGAAAAAAGATGCAGCTTACTCTCTAAATTGTTCCTACACTGAATTGGACTTAAGTAACAGACATTTTAATGTAACAAAACAAGCAGCTGAGTCTTTAGTTTTAATACATTTTAGTTTGCAGTGATTCTCCTGGAATAAAACTATTCGCACTTGAGGAACACACACACACAAAATATTGGCAGTCAATCCTTAGGGTGTAGACAAAAATTTCACTGTGTACTCAAGACTCAGTTATTTACTGCTTCTTACCGTCTCTGTGCCAGACACTGAAGAGGCACTCGATCATAAGGATGAGTAAGATACAGGCGCTGGCCTTAATGTGTTTATAGTACGCTGGGAATCCAGATCTCAAAGGAATCTGGGGTTTGGCCTTCAGATAAATCGGTACTAATCAGCTCTATAGGAGCTCTGGTAGCATAGTGGCTAAAGCACTTGACTGCTAACCAGAAGGCTGGCGGTTCAAACCCACCAGTCACTCCTCGGAAGGAAGGTTGGGCAATCCTACTTCCGTAGTGATCCTGCCGTAGTGATCCTGCCGTAGTGATCCTGCCTCGGAAACCCAAGGAGGGGTCGCTATGAGTTGGGGCCGACTCGACGGCACATAACAACAACAATCAGCTCTATACTGACGAATCCAGAGGTCCTTTAAAATGTACTTTCTTGAATTCAGATATGTATGTGTCAATACATACAAAACCAAAATTATAACAATATTTTATTTTGAAAATCACTAGGGTGAGGCAAGACATGTGCTTAAGGTACAACATTTTGGAGCGCCCACTCTCAGGGTCATGAAAGTGCAGGGTCAGTCTTTAAAAGCAGTGCCTTTTTCAATTTTCCACCATAGGCCCCTCTCCCGCCCTGCCCTGCTATGATTGTTTAAGGAAATAATGTTTTGATGTTACAAAAAACAACACTTCGTACAAATGTTTTATAAATTACTGATTTATAAAAAGTGGAACCGTGAGGTCATAGGGAAATTAATTATTATGCAAAAAGATGGTTACTTTGGGGAGGAAGGGGTGGGTACTAAGGGGAAAGGTAAGATGAAGTAGAATTGGAGTCTTAAGATGATTACCAAGTTAAAAGCTTCTGACTATTCAGATCAGACACCATTCTACTTTCATAATGATTATTCCTACTGATTTCAAATAACTTCTTTTTTGGTATTTTTCTAAGATCAAAACTAAACGAACTAACGAACCACCAGTTAAGTTATAAGCCATTGTCAATCCTCTCTCAGGACCATTTTGGGAGTTAGTACCTGATGATTCTCTTCCTAATTTCTTAGTCTATTACTGATGGTTGTTGTTGTTGTTATGTGCCCTTGAGTCGGCCCTGACTCATAGTGACCCCTCCTTGGGTTTCTGAGGCAGTATCACTATGGAAGTAGATTGCCCAACCTTCCTTCCGAGGAGTGGCTGGTGGGTTTGAACCGCCAGCCTTCTGGTAAGCAGTCAAGTGCCTTAGGATTAAATAAGGAGATTCTGAATGCATCTAACCTACAGGTATGTAACTGTATAACCGAACCAAGTATCTAGATAAACTAGTTGCTCTGAAAACCCGTGTCATATTTAGTGCATTATTAAATACAGGTGATAGATGACTTAGATTTTAAAAGGCACAGACATTAAGTGAAAATGGCTTTCCTGTTACATCAAAATCATGAGAACTTGAAATCAGCCTATTATTATGCATTATTGTTCCCAGTAAAACAATGGACAATTTCAGGTGAGCGTGTGAAGGAGCTCTTTGAAGAGTTCCGAATAAACATAACAGGGTACACCTGGGGTCACACTTTCACCCATGTTGACTGCATTCTATTACTTCTCTATACATTTTTTCAGATGTTAAGGAGCTAGCATTCATATCTTACAGGTTGGTGGTAGATTTCTTCTCCTTTCAATTTCCTTTTAAATTCAAAATTTTTACCTACCAAAGTGTTAGGTAATGGAACTAAAAAGTTTGCATACAGCTCTCAAAAGAGCCTCGTAAAGTTTGATTGTAAATGTGGCTTGTATCTAAAATTATTTGTTACAGCTCGTAAATTAGGTTTTGCATATTCTATAGCAATAAGGGAAACAAAATCATTCCAAGTTGCCAGAAATGGTGAAACTCATGTGGAAAGATGTTTACAAAGGCTAATAAAAGGCTGAGGCTGCTCTTAGAATAACAAGCCTGGATTTCCAAAGTAAAACATTTAAAATCATAAAAAAATCTTAATGAAAATACTAGGGAATAAAATGATTCCAATAACAAAATGACTCTAAATTACTTGACATCTCCCCTATATCAAAACATCTATATTTGTAGACTATGTAGAAATTTTCTAAATCATAATTCTCAATAACTCATAAAAAGTTTAAATCATCAATTGAAAGTAAGTTATTTAAATTTATAATTGAAGTCAACTGAGAACACAGTTAAAAACTGGTTTTATCACTGGTGTGCCTTCCAAAAGTTTTTCCCCTAAATGTGATGCCTACAACCCAGACCTCCGTAAAAAAGTAAAATCCAAACTTAGGAAGTTCATGAAGAATATCACCCTTCTGGAGTTGAAAATAATTTTCCATGACATTAAGAAATCCCTAAATTAATTTCCTTGCCACAGCTCATGCTAGCATACATATAACTACACATGCATACCACTATGCTGACATTTCCTTATTTAGACGCCCCCAAAAAAACAGACTTAACACTCATTGGCCCAAAACGTTCACTTGGATTAACTACTTAATCTGTGTTAGAGAGAGCAAGATCCTTAATTACAGCCATACTTTTTAAAAAAACACTGCAATCTAAATGTTTAGTTATCTGAAGTCTTGAGTAAACAGTTCAGATAAACACAATTTATGTAAACTTTTCTTATCCTTTATTGAGTGCTTGTCTTGTAGGCTCTTTGAATCATCTTTCTCAGGGTCAAAGGTTGAATAATTGAGATTTTATAAAAATGCTAAACATCTGTCATGGATTTAATTGTGTCTCCCAAAAATATGTGTCAGCTTGGCTGAGCCATGATTCTCAGTGGTTCGGCAGTTACGTAATGATGCAATCTGGTAGTTATGTAATGACGTAATCGTCCCCCATGATGTGATCAGCCAATCCACGTAAGGGGATGAGAGTGGGATGCATACCCTTTCTCAGGTCACAGCCCTGATCCAATGTAAGAGCAGTTTCCTTGGGGAGTGCCTGCATCACCTTTAATCTTACAAGAGGTAAGAGAGAAGGACCCACTACAACCAAGAAAGAAGAGCCAGGAGCAGAGCACCCCCTTTGGACGTGGGGTCCCTGTGCTGGGAACCTCTTTGGCCCAGAGGAAGGCTGATGCCAAGACACATGGAGATCTCCAAGGAATGCCAGGCCCAAAGATGCTGAAAGGAGACAAGAACTTTCCTCCAGAGCTAACAGAGAGAGCAAGCCCTCTCCTGGAGTGGGACTCTGAGTTTGGACTTCTAGCCTTCTGAACTGTGAGAATAAATGGGTTAAAGCCGTCCTTGTGTGGTACTCCTGTTACCAGATAACTAAGACCAATGTCACAATTATAAACCCAAACCCAAAAGACACTAGAGCAAATTTGGGATTCATTTTTTATTTAAGTATACATCTCATATAAAAGTTTTAGCCCATAAGTAGGCCCCATATTCAATAATTTTAAAGATACACAGTAAGTTTTATATAATGCTTTCAATCTAGTTTATTTATTGTCATGAACCCTTCTGGTCCCTGGACCTGCCTTTGTTTCCTTCTCTAACCTCCACCGGGAGGGGCAAGGCATTAAGGATGCCAGGGAGGCCCAGTGTCAGTGATCACTGACCACGCTGAGAGCCACCCAGCACCATGAGCACGTGATCCAAACATCAATGAAAAAATAAGCTACACAAGTGACCCTCATGAGGTTTCTCACCTGAAGTGACAAAGTCTTTCACCTAACTAAAGATTTAACTATTAACACATGACAGCTAAAGTTACTTAATTATCTCTCAATCTTATGAGGTATCATCAATATCCAGCTTCCAACTTCCAATCTCTAAAATACATCTCCATGGTCCTCCTACTTCTCGAGGTGCCGACATTTACGGTGGGAATGATCTTCTGGGGCTTCAGCCACTGGACGAAACGTTTCATCTCTAGGTAGCTGCTATGTTCACTGTAAGGGATGCCTGCAACACAACAAAGATACTTAATAATATGCCAGTTTAGAGATTCCTACTGATTGTAACCTTTCTTCTATTCAGACAATTCTTCCTTTTAGGCACCTTGTTCAGCTATGGCTTTCAGGAAAAGAGAAATTCTGAAAAAGTCGAAGAATGATGAGTGGGAGATTCTCAACTCTCACCACCAGAAAGCAGATTCCACATCAAGTAAGTGTTGCACACACAAAAATAAGCTACACACGCTATAACTTCTCTTCTTCATCTTCACTGAAGATCAAGCCCATAAAAGAAAGAGATAGAGGGTCCTCAGTGGTTAAAAGTCACTCACATCACCGGTCTAGTGACTCATCAAAAATGTTTCAATCAGCCCATAGTGTAAAAGGCCTCTACAAGCTAACATCTGCAGGAAATGGTAAATCTTCCCCAAGAGATGAAAAAATTAAAGTCATCTCTATCTCTGGTTGTTACCACATCCAATCCAGCATCTTCCTGTTTTTAGTCTCACAGTCATCTAGCCGTCCAGCATGTAACCGCAGCACCTCTTTTAAGCAGGTCTACAATTTCCTTTAAGCATCACTTGTGGTGAGTGAACTACTCAGTACGGCTCTTCTAGTTAGGGTTTTTGTGACTCGCCCAGACAACGGGGTGCAACTATCCAAACATAAGGTGCTTGTGGCCCACCAAGGGGACTGGATAGCTTGTTAGTAATGTAAATAAGATACATGGCACCCTTGCGGGAGTGGGACCATGGAAATAAGGTGTATGGAACCTTAATGTGAGATCAGTCAGTTTTGTCATGCTGCTAGGCTTAAAATGAACCCTTCGAAAGGTAGAGAAGGGGTCGCACTGCCATCGAGAGAGAAGCTAGGAGTGGAGGACATCTTTGGACCTGAGATCCCTGCACTGAGAACATGGCAGAAGCAGAACTGAGCAAGACAGAGCAGTGGACTCATGGGCCCACGAAGCAAGAAAACTGAGTGCCTATGGGCAGGAGGCTTGCTGGCAGAGTGGGGTGCACCTATCAGCAGACCTGAAAGAGTTTTGAAACACTTGCCTGAACAGGGCAGAGGTGAGGCTGAGAAGCTAAGGGCCAGAGAGACGTGCCTTCAGGCATGGCCGAGGGGAACCTGTCCGGATTTAATAATTGTACGCTGTGCATTCCTGCACCTGAGTAGTAATCTGCTACCTCCCTAATAAACCCCATAATCGTCTGTGAGTTCTGTGTGGCCATTGTAACGAATTATTGAACCCAGCAGAGAAGCAGAGAGTGCTGTGGGAGGGACAATTTGTCTCAGAATAGGTAAAAAGATTGGTGGGTGGTAGCATGTCTGATTTTCATCTCATAGCAATCAGCCATGGGCTATTGCTGTTGATTTTTTTCTCTGTCCCCGCTGTGAAGCTGGAGGAGATTGGAAGATGCCACCTTCCCATCCTTTTTGCATCACTGATCAACAATGTAATGATTTGCATTCTCCACTGTTTACTATAGTCATGCTCCTTTATAACCATTCACAACATCTTAAAGATACAGGTAGAGAGTACAGAGTCAGATTTAAACTCTCAATTGCAAATGATTCTTCAGTGCCCATTTTTCTTGAATTTCAATTTTACAGCTCCTTTTAAAATTTAAATTATATACATTAAAAATGAGAGAATTTATTAATCATACCATATATGGAAATGTTTCCTTTCGTCTCAGGAATAATATCTGATATTCTGGTTAACTTGTTAGAATGTGTCCATCCTGTAGGTCGAAAGGCCAAGATCTGATCGTACTTCCCACCACACTTCTTCAAATGTCTCTGTAAACCCTGTTAAATAAAAATAGCATTTTGATTTTATGCTCAATCAAGATGGGCTTTGTGGAATACAACAGATTGATTAAAGAGGCTGCATTGGCACAGCCTAAGGAGCTTTTACTTGTTAAGCCAGGAAACAACCTAGTGCTATGAATCTAGTAAATAAAATCTCTGAAAAGAAAAGTTTTCGCCTTTATTTATCTGAAGTTAAACAGACTTAAGAATAGCATGAAAAAAAAGTAAGAGGAGCAACTGTAAACATAAGTATGTTGAACAAATAAATAGCTACAAATAAAACAAATGCATGCACCCTCTCTCTCCAAATCCCACTACATAGAAATAGTAATGGTACAATCCATTGGTACAGTCCAAACCTATCTCCACGCACA
Source organism: Orycteropus afer afer (assembly GCF_000298275.1). Taxonomy (NCBI): domain Eukaryota; kingdom Metazoa; phylum Chordata; class Mammalia; order Tubulidentata; family Orycteropodidae; genus Orycteropus; species Orycteropus afer. Next base: position 8,146,925 of record NW_006921669.1, read on the forward strand.
CATACCGACAGAAGACTGACAGATCTAGACAGACATGGTCTTGTGAGAGCAGCGGTGCACTCAATGCAGACGTGCATTGTAAGGATTCACAGCAGCACCCTTCCCAGATATTTACCTCCTTTGATATTCTGAACACAGACTAGAGGAAGTTAAAAACTTCTCACGCTGCTGTTAACTGGAAGTAACATCCTTCCCTTTAAACCTTGACTACAAAAGAACTTCCCCAAGCTGAAGTGATCATAAATGGTGACATCTGATGAAACTCCGGAAAACCACTGATCAAAGTTCGATTTTTGAAAGGTAAGAGAAATCCAATTAAAGATAACAATGGCAAAAGGGATACAGGAAATCGTAACACTTTTGGTCTTAAGACTAAAACCCAGAGATAAGCGTGAGTTTGTAATAAGATTCTAGTTTTATTCAAAAACTAAAAAAACCTAAACTGTACACAGTACCTTCTGGAATTTCCCAAAGTGTCTTTTTCTTCCTTAATCATATATACTTTGAAGTATTAACGTGTTCTAAAAGACGCTGGTATATAATTCTTAAGAAATCATAAAGATCCATCTATTCATCCATGCACCTCTTCATTCATTCATTCGATATTTTTCCAGTATTATGCTGGCATCAGACTGGGGAGGACAGACACAACCTCCCCTTCTCAAAGCTTACAGCCTAGAAGGGAGACGGCCAAAAAACCCCATCTCCTGTGTTGTTTTGAACAGAAAACAACCCCCCTTTCTTAGCTTTTTCTCCCTCTCCTCCTACACAAAACCATCAGTGTCTAGAGTCTTATAGACTGACCTTTTTACAAAGTTGTTGTTGTTGTTATGTGCCATCCAGTAGCAGGCTTTTAGTAGAAACTCCTAGAAGTGGAATCGTTGAATTACAAGGTTCACTCCTAACACATACTACTTTCAAAATGTGTAACATGCCAATTTGTCTGACTTTTCTCATCACAGGGATAGTGCCTTTGTAAAAATGCCTGCCCATTTGGTAGAAGACAAGTACATCATCACGTCTTTGTTTTTGTGATTGGATTACTGGCGTGAGGCTGAATATTTTCTGTTTATTACAACACATCTGTATTTCATTAATGAATTAATTCCTTGATTTCTCTGTTGTGTAAAACAATCTTTTATTAATCTGAAGTCACTGCAGGAACACTGACCATTAACAGTCTTGCCAACTACCATGGCCACAAAAAAAAAAAAAAAAAAAAAAAGTTTACGTTATCCCTGGGTCTGAAAATCTAGTTTTGGTCTTGGTTAGTTTAGGACCTAACTAATACAATGTTACCTGCTTCATTACTAAGCCTCCTTCTTTTGTCCCCTCCCCCTCAAGAAAGGAAACAGGAAACTGAGGTTCAGAGCAATTACTGGTGATTGCTGCCCATTCCTATTTGTCTCTGCAAAATCACTCAGGAGAATTGAATGAGAAATAATTTCTGCTTTTCATGAGACAAATTAACATAAAAATATCACTAACCTGTGCCCTACACAAAAACAAAAGACATTATCATGTAAGCTTAAACTTGGAAAAGATTGCAAATGGCCACTAGTGATCCATTAACCAATTTGAGGACTACTCTCATGAGGAATTTGGTAAGAATAATTCGTTGACATAAAATCCCTGACCAATGACTGGTCTCTGCTACTGACACCCAGTTGGTGAGAAAAATGCTTTTGGCATGTGCCACCGATTATTTTTCGGCACATGAATAATTATCAATAGCATCATTGTTATGTAAGGTTTTCCCACATTCCAGCAACCAAGTTTAAATCAGAGGTGGTAGTCAACTACACAGCACACACACGAACACAACTGTTGAGCCAGATAATGCGAATGGGTTTATGAGGTTTCAAAGGCTTTCAAGTGCACCTCAGAAACTCTGAAAAATTTACTAGGTTGACGTTTTCACAACAGGTCATTAGCTTTGATGCAATGAAACTATTTTTGGTTGGTAAAATCTTGGCTGTAATTACTAACTAAAATATAGCCTTTGGGTAGCCATCAGTTTCTGTTCCATATGTGTTTCGAAGATAAGAAATCTTCAAAAATGTCATTAGTATCTGGTCACTTTGAGAAGGAAAGGGAAGGGCTACTGAAGGCAGTAGCTACAGATGACAAATCCAGAAACAACACAGACTTAATGACCCAGATCATTCCTTTTTCAAGGACACTAGTCTTGAAAGAAAACAAAGGGTTCAGAAGGAATATTTCTTGGTGTCGTTAAAACCAATTTGAATTCCTATATAAAAATAATTGTACTTGAGTTTGTAGTTGTTTGATGATTTAGTTCTTGCACAAGTTTGAATTTATAAATATATGATCTCTAAAAGAAAACAATGTGTAATACAAAAAAAAAAAGAAAAGTCTGTAAGAGTTGTAGGTTGGGAGGGACTGTTAGGAGCAGTGGCCGTCTTCCTATTTAACGTGCCTTCCCAGAAACCACACTTCATTAATTATTTCTTTGTCCCACGTATCTTCAGTTTTTCCCTATCTATTGACTTCTTTCCCTCACATCATATTTCTTATCTCATAGATATAAACAATAACAACAAACCCCCAACTATGACCACCAATGCATTTGGCTTCTCTTCACAGCCACAGTCTATCCTTCAACCTTCCTGCCTAGCCTCGCGATCAATCTCTCTTTTTCCTTCAGTGTACAACTCAGTGGTTTTTTAGTGTATTCACAAAATTGGACAACCATCACCACTAATTCCAGAATATTTTCATCACCCCAAAAAGAAATGCTGTGCCCCATTCTCTCTTCCTCCAACCACTGGTGGCCATAAATCTACTTTTTGCCTCTATGGATTTGCTTCTTCTGGACCTTTCATGTACGTGGAATCATCCAACATGTGTCTCTTGTGTCTGGCTTCTTTCACACAGCATCGTGTTTTCAAGGTTCATCCATGTTGTAGATATTATCAATACTCATTCCTTTTTAAGGCTGAATAATATTCCATTGTATAGAGAGACCCACATTTTGTTCATCCATTCATTAGTTGATGGGTATTCAGGTTCTTTCTACTTCTTGGGTAATAATACTGGTAAGAACATGTATGTATATTTTTTTATTTTTGTTGGGTATGGACCTAGGAGTGGAATTGCTGGTCATATGGCAACTCCTTATATTTAACTTTTTGAGGAACTGCCAAACTGTTCTCCAAAGCAGATGTAGCATTTTACAATCCCACCAGCAATGAAGGAGGGTTCCATTTCTCCATATCCTCACCAACACTTGTTATTGCCCATCTTACCTTAAAATTAATTTGCATCATTGGTAGCAGATGAACCCACGTACTCTTCATGTCTGTAGTAATGAGGGAATTCATTTCTGGTATATTCAAACATTGTAATGTTGTATACTTTTCTTGGGACATGCCAACTTTTGAACCCAGAACATCAGCAATGGCTACAGCCAAGCAAAAGTTTAAAAATAGAAAAATTATAGATTATGAAAAAAATAATAAAGTTAAAACATATAAAATAATTATAATAGAATTTACCTAATAAGAAGACACTTAGAACATTCATACTTTTTATCATAACATCTCAGAAAGACTGAGTAATTCTGTTGGCAAACTGTGTGGAATATATTATGAGAAAGTAAAAGTTTTTTATTATTTGTCTTAAAATAAAAGATGCATAGAAGGGCGTAGAACAAAGGAAGGAACCCAATTTGGAGGAGTTAAAACTCTGGCTTTATCACTTAAGTCTTAAGGTTTGACACATGCAACCAAACTTAAGGTTTTGTTTGTTATATGCCATCGACTCCTACGATTCTGACTCACAGCAATGCTACAGGACAGAGTAGAACTGCCCCCCCGGGGGGGTTCCCAGGCTGTAATTTTTACAGGAGAAGATCACCAGGTCTGGTGGGATCGACTACTGATCCTTCAGGTAGCAGGCATGTGCTTAACCACTATACCACCAGGGCTCCTTAAGAAGGTTTTAGAAGCAAAAAAAGAAATAAAACTATTTTGCAAAATAATACAACACTATCTATATGAGCTATACAGTTACACACCCAGAAGTCTATTAGAAACCAACAATTATAGCTGTTCTCTAAAATAATTAACTGATGATTAACCTCAAGGAACACAGCTCTACAGCCGTGCTTGAGTCATCTTTCCAACTTTGTTAAAAGTACTAATATATCAATGTTTGCTCTATAAACATCTTGTAGCTATAAAGTTTAACATAAACACACTTATCAAATGTTTAAATGTATCAAACTCTACCAGATTTTCTGCAACTTCTAAGATAAAACTTAGCCATTTCAGGAAATATATATCAATCGCAAGATTAGAGATTGAAAGATTCTCTGCAAAGAGAATCTGATCTTTATAACACATTAATATAAATTAGACGCAGCTACCACCCACCGAGGAAGATTTTCTCTTTTCCTATAGAGTAAGTGCCACAGACAACAAGAGCACGTGGGTTTAGAGTTACAGTCTCAAAGGCAATGTTGATGGCAAATTGGATAACTTCTTGTTGAGACGGAAAGGAGTACTCTGGGCTGCAATACCTGTAGAAGGAAACATGGCGCTTACTAAAAGAACAGTAAGAAAGCCACAGCATTAAGTTGGATGCTAATTACTCACCACAGCATTATCATTTATTAACAACACTAGTTTCACGGCTTGTGGTTTGCCACTGAAAACCAAACCCACTGCCATCAAGTTGACTCTGACTTTTAGTGACTCTTTAGAACAGAGTAGAACTGCCCTATAGGGTCTCTAAGGCTGTAAATTTTTATAGAAGAAAACTGCCTCATCTTTTTCCCGCAGAGCAGCTGATGGGTTCAAATTGCCAACTTCTTAGTTAGCAGCCAAATGTCTTAACTACTATACCACCAGAGCTCCTGGTGTTACTAGCTATTGGTAATTTATGATGGAATTTTAAGTTTTCAATGGATCTTTTTCATTAAACCTCTTCTACCACCCTTAAGGGAACTCTGTTGCCATAATGCCTAAGGCATTTGACTGCTAAGCAAAAGGCTGGCGGTTCAAATCTACCAGCCACACCCCGGAAGGAAGAATGAGCAATCTACTTCTGTAGTGATACCACTTCAGAAACCCACGGAGGGGTTGCTTTGAGTTGGATCCAACTCCAGGGCAGTGAGTTTGGTGGGTTATTTTATTTTTGGTTTATCACCCTTAAATAATGAAATTGCCTTTTTGAAAACATTTTCTTTCTCAAAGAATATTTCCAGCCAGTTGGCTATTTTAATGATGAACTAATTCAAATGTCAATATTGTTTAAAAAAAAAAAAAAGCAAAAACAAACCCTTATCACTATCAAGGAAAATACTATTGATAGGATTACATTTAGACTGAAGAATCCCATTTCAATAAAGCAATTAAATGTGAATTTAATGAAGTAGTTTAAAATCAAACAGTTAATATTCAAGTGGTTGATACCTTCTCTTCTTAGGATGCACTGAAAACTTTCTTATTTAGTAAGGTAGGAATACAACAGACCCAGCTGGGGCCATCTCAAGATAAAAACACACAGTGAACAAATAACCCTAAGACTACTAGCCATTAAATGATCAGGTACATCAATGCAAAAGAATATACCCATGATCATATATGTTTGGCAGACGATATTTCTACATACCTATTTGTATGTGCTATGAGAACGCTCATATATATAAAAGAGCTACCAGGGCAGAGTTATGATAACTTCTTAGCCACAGCCAAACACCTTGAGGGAGTGAGTTGCTGGGCCTGCAGGCTGTGGACCATGGTCACAGGGGACATCAAGATTAACTGGCACAACGTACTACACAAAACATTGTTCTACATTCTACTTTTGTAAGTAGCTACTGGGGTCTTAAAAGCTTGCAAGCAGCCATCTAAGATGCAACAATTGGTCTCTTCTTGTCTGGAGCAATGAAGAATGAAGAAAATCAAAGATGCACGGCAAGAATGAGTCCAAGGACTAGTGGACCACGTGAACCTCAGTTACGTGATCCTGAGACCAGAAGAACTACATGGTACCCAGCTACCACTGCCAATCACTTGGAAAGGGATGAAAATAGAAGATTCTGGATAAAGTGGGAGAAAAACGTGGAACAAACTCAAAATCATAACAAAGACCAGGCTTACTGGTCCGATAAAGACCAGTGAAATTCCCAACACTATGGCCCCCAGCCACCCTTCGGGCCTGGAATTGACCTCACTCCTGTGGCTTCCAGGCAGACAGTGGATAGGCCTATAAGGTGAGCATTTACAGCAGATAGGTACACTCCTTAGAACAATCAACCATGGGAAATTAGGAGGGCCATGTTTGCACAGGGAGATAGCTCAGAGGGCAGGAATGCATAGGAAAGGAGGACACAGGGAAAAGGTAACCACAAGGAGGAAGTGGGAAGAGAGCTGTTACATTATGGGGCTTGCCATCAAAGTCATGAGACAAAATACATATGAACTGTTGAATGGAAAATGAATTTGCTCCGTAAACTTTCACCAAATCACAATCAAAACAAACAAGAATCCTTACTTAAAGAAATACAGAAGATTTACATAAAAACCAGACTACTAGCTATCTGCACGCACATAATCACATGAGGAAAATTATGCATCTTTTCACTAAAAAGGCATAAACTACACCAAGCAAACATATTTTTCCCAATTTTCAAAAATGTTTTTATTGGTTAACATCATAAAAGGAAAAGAAAACCTTACTCTTTTCTCTAAAAAAATCCTTTGAGAAATTCAGAATGCTATGTAGAATGAAACTAAACCAAAACCAAATTCACTGCCGAGTCAGTTCCAACTTCTAGTGACCCCTCTTTGGGTTTCCAAGGCGGTATCTCTATGGAAGTAGATTGCCCAACCTTCCTTCCGAGGAGAGGCTGGTGGGTTTGAACCGCCAGCCTTCTGGTTAGCAGTCAAATGCCTTATGCATTACATGAAGTAATGTGTGTTAGAAAATTGGATGTGGAAAGATCATCTGTAATTACAATATGTTGTATAAACTTCTCCTTGAAACAGTCTGAAATAGTTAACATAATTTCTAACAAACTGATGAGGTGCCTTAAAATGTAATAAAAAAGATAATGGCACATGCCACTGTATCTATACCCACCGTCATCGAGTCGATTCTGACTCATGGTGACCCCCACTGGGTTTCTGAGGTAGTATATCTTTATGGAAGTAGATTGCCCTGTCCTCCTTCTTTAGAGTGGCTGGTGGGTTTGAACCACCAACCTTCTGGTTAGCAGTCAAATGCCTTAGGGACCGTTCCACCAGAGCTCGTTAGGAATTCAAGGTTGTCACTTACAAATTTCCATTCTGAGTAAAGAACAAGTGTGACTTACATATTTTTAAATAGCATCAATCTGATAGCCTTAAAATGATACTTGACAATAAATCATCATTTTGATTGCCTAAGGAAATAATCAGAGTGCTCAAATTATTCCTGAATTACAGCGCAAACCTGTCAGTGGGAAAAGGAAGTACACAAATAAAGCTTCTCTTACGTTGTATCCAAGTAAAGCACATGGACTGTCTGGTTTGCAAGGAGGGAACGTTCCATAGTGGGGTCTGCTCTGAAGTCACCAGTGTGTAATATGACAGTTCCATTAGGAAGATAAAAAAGGATCATGACAGCACCTGGACAGCTGAACATAAACATGTTAAGAAATACTTTTAACACAAGCAAATCACCTACAGGAAGAAGAGCTATTTCAATATCAAGAAATTAACATGTATTAGCTGATCACAGTGACACAGCATTGCACCACAGAGGAAACAAAGCACTTTAACTGAAGGAAATTTACATCATTTAAAAAATAGGTGTGCAGCAGGCCTGGGTTGCTCAATGCCTGCATGGCCCCATGGCCTGCCTTCAGGACTGGATCTTGGGAAACGAGCTTTGAGCCGTTGGAATATTCTGTCTGATGAAAGTGTTTTTATATGTCTCACATCTCGAGCCATTAGATTGATCTGGTAGTTTATGTATCAATGTGATCTATGGTGAACCCTGGTTTTTACTCTGGGGTTTGGAGTCTGAGAAGCTGAGGTCACTCATGCAGGGGCTCCACGCCTGGGTGAAAACTCACTCACTGCCATCAGGTCGATTCAGACTCATAACAACCACCACTGGGTTTCCAAGACAGTAAATCTTTATGGAGGTACACTGCCCGGCCTTCCTTCCGCAGAGTGGCTGATGGGTTTGAACCGCCAACCTTCTGATTAGCAGTCAAATGCCTTAGGAACTATGTCACCAGAGCTCCTTCTGCCTGTTTGAGTGACCCCCAATAAAAATCCTAGATACTCAGGCTCAGTGGAGCAACACTTTGCATGTGTTGTCACCCATCACTGCGGGAGAATTAAGCACTCTTATGGAGCCCTGGAGGTACAATGGTTAAATGCTTGGCTGCTAACTGAAAAGTTGCTAGTTCGAACCCACCAGCAGCTCTGCAGGAGAAAGATCAAGCGATCTGCTCCTGTAAAAATTACAGAAACCCTATGGGGCAGGTTCTACTCAGTTACATGGGGTTGCTATGAATCCAAATTGTCACCTAATAACAACACGTAACTATTGAGAAAGAACTCCTGGAAATCATTACCTGATTTCTCCTGGACTTTATCCCAGGCACCCTTTCCCCTGCTGATTGTAATCTGTATCATTTCACTGTCATAAACTGTAACTGTGAGCACAAACATTTCTGAATTCTGCAAGCCTGGTGGTGGTCTGGGGACTCCAACACAGTGGGACTTATACATTACTGCCAAAACACACGAACCCTTTACTTTGAATTTTAAGAAAATACAGGAAATAAATTTGTAATTAAAATCCTTCCATCTAATCCCTCCATCCCCAAAATTAAGGCCCAAGTGATTTTACTGGGCAATTCTACCAAACACATAGAGAAGACATAGCACCAACTGACACATCACTGAAAAAATAGAGAAAGAGGGAAACAGAGTACTTCACAAGGCCAGCATTACTCTGATGCCAAAACCAGACAAAAGCATTACAAAAAAAAAAAAAAAAAAAAAACCTACAGACCGATATCCATCATGAAAACAGACACAAAAATCCTTAATAAAATATTAGTATATCAAAGCCAGATACATATTTTCAAAAGAGTAATATATTCTAGTTTTCACAGAAGCAGAGTTGATAGTTGCACTTATACAATATGAATGCCAATAGTATTTTATATTAAAAGGAAAAAATGGGAAGCATTTCCAAGAAAAATTTTCCATGGTTCGAGTATCAAAAGCTTGAAGGCTTTCTTAAACGAAAAAGAAAAAAATCCTTCTAATTTCCGTTATAGGCCGTTCATTTCTGTAAATGATGTTAAAGAAAACGGCAAAAGGTTATCTCGTGAAGCACAGCAGCAGCAACCCGTGGAAGTATTTCATTTTGTTTCCAGTAAGATGGAGTCTCATGTCAAGTACAGCACTCTAAACCAGAGAAAAAGACCGAGCGAGGACATTTAAAGGACACTCTACCTTTAATCTCTGGCTCTCTAATGGGGTACATTAGTTTTTCAAAAGAAGAAACATTTTACTCAAGTTATAAGAAATACCAAGCACTTAGTTGTAATAAAAAACCTTTTCAATAAACACATCATCTTTTTTTCCTTTTGGGTATTTAAAAACTAGGCTTTTACTGAGATAACTTTAACACTTACTGATTGGCGTCAAGCAAAACAACTTTGACACCATTCACTAAACATTCAGTGTCCACTGGTAATGGATGGATATATTGCTCTTGCACGTGAAGCTTGTTCTTCAACAAATTGCCAGTTATCTGCAAAACAGGACGTGCTGATGTAATAAAACACTAAACAAGGATTTTACTTCATATCTAGTTCAGAGTCAAAGCATCTTAGTAGTCTCCTTGTGTTTTGGTTACCTAGTGCCACTCTGACAAGAATATACCACAAATGGGATGCTTGGACAAACAGGAGTTTATTCTCTTACAGTTTGGAGGCTTTAAGTCTGAATTCAAAGTGCCAGGCTCTAGGGGCTGTGTGAAAGCCCCTTGACCTTGGGCATCAGCTCTGCCTCTTGCTCCCAGCCCATTGAAGCTAGAGGCATCTCTTCACTCAGACAGCTACTGGCTGCTGAAGCTAACGAGCCCAAGGTTGACAAATAAAATGGCACAGTCCTGATGTTACCAAACCACATGGCAGGTCATTAATTCAAATTCATTTTAAGTCCCAAGGTCAGCAGAGCATGGCAGGCTGCTGAACAACAACACAGCTACATGCAGGTTTCAAGCGTGCCATAAGCTAGAGACCATTCCCAACGTTGCTGCTTATATACAGGAAGCAGACCATATCCCTAAAGCAGCTACTCATCTGCTCCAATACATTCCACCATGGAGCTGATTACCAATTTTACCATGGGGAATAACTACATCCAGCTGCCCAGACACTCAACCAGACCCAGCCAAGGTGACACACAAACTTAACTACCACACCCTGCTCTCTCAGATTCAAGTCAACCCTCTACAATGGCAAGAAGGCAATCTTTCTAGAATGGCTGCGTCATTACTCTGCTAAGCATCAACACTACTTCTCCCTCATCCGTGAAAAGCCCATCACCCCCAGCAAGTCATACAAACCCCTTTGCGATCTGGCGCCTGCCGACTCCTCCTGTTCTAGCCTTTCTAACGTCTCTGAGGTGCCTGGAATGGAGACAGTGCTCAGGCACCCATGTCTTTGCACAAACTCTACCCTCTACCTGGAGTGTTCTCTCCTCCTTCCTCTGCGAGGTTCTAGAATCAGAATATGCATTTAAATTCCGACTCTGCCTTTACTAGGTTCTGCAATCTAGGGCACACCACTTCATCTCTTCAAACGTCAGTTGTTTCCTTAATAAAGAGAGTAACTCCAGACTGCTGTGAGGATTAATGAAATTGTAGCAAATGCACTTAGTAACAGGTATTCAAAGGTTCAGTTTTTAATAACTGGTTCAAGGTATCTCCATGAAACCTCCTCTAACCTTAGTCCTAGACAGTAAAGCACTCCCTTCTCCCCTTCCCTGGGCATTTGATTTGTTTTTTGATCACAATTTCACTGTGGATCTGTTTCCCCTGGAAGCTGTTTGCTCCTTGAAGTTAGGTATTTTGCCCTGCGTTATCTTTTCAGGCAGTCAATAAATGTTTGCTAAATGAAACATAGGTTTCTATGTACATAATAAAGTAGTTAACCTACTGTTTCCACATAATAAAGCATATTTTTAAAAAATCAACTATAACTGGTGACAGTAACTCATTTAATTATAGAACCTCAATTTGGAATCTGTTGTGTCTTTTCTAGTAGAAAAACATCTTATCATTTTAAATATTTTCTTTTTTAACCAAGTTGCTTGGAAATGATCGGCATTTCTACAAACTTGGAGTTTGGCATATTAAAACTGACCTCACTACAATACACTGGAGAAGTGAAGTTTCTAGACAAGCCAGCATAGTGATCAGAATGAAAATGTGTGAGGAAATAGGCAGTGCAGCCTTCAATCTGTCCATACTGAAAGGCATCAACGGTAAAGCCAGTTCCTGCAATGAAAACACAAAACACAGCAGGCTGAGCAAGAGTCCCGTTTAATTTTAAATATGGAGCCCTCTATCCCCTCCGTATCTCATTTCCAATTTAACTTTATAATTATTGGAAAACTTACACTCCACAAATTCAGCAAAAGGTGATACTAGAGATAAGTCTTGTAAGTTTCTGCTAAATATCTCAGAATAGAGATTTTTTTATGAAAAACTGCACCAAGTCAAAATACTAAGATGCAAACACATGATTAGCATATTTGTTTCACCCACTACTTCCACAGGAGCTCTGGTGGTGTAGTGCCTAAGGCACTTGACTGCTAACCAGAAGGCTGGAGGTTCAAACCCACCAGCCACTTCTCAGAAGGAAGGTTGGGCAATCTACTTCTGTGGTGATACCACCTCAGAAACCCAAGGAGGGGTTGCTACGAGTTGGTTCCGACTCCACAGCACATAACAACAACACAACAATATTTCCATGATCCTTAGCTCCTAAAATCCTTACGTCTGCAATAACCCAATGAGAAGAGGCTAGCTTTCTTCTAATATGTGAATTTTCAGTGAGGGTCATGCTGATTTGCTCTCAAGGGGGCAAATGGAAGATCAAAAAATTTTGGGATATTACAACCATCTGTGGCCCTCCAAAGGACCACAGTACAACAAAAGATAAACAGTGTATCTGTAGTGTTTTCATTTCATTGGGGGAAAGGAAAAGAAAGAACAAAGTGCTTAAAAAGGCTCCTCAGAGAAGCAACAGTAAGGAAGAAAAGGTTGAGAAACATTGTTCTACAGGTGATTGTGATATGCAAGTAAATAAGCACACTTTCACAATTCTGCTGGGGCTTATCAACATGTGGTTACGAGTTTTAGGCTCACTTAAAATAGAGGGAGTTCTGATGGTCTAGTGGAGTTACAAGAATACGAAAAAGCAGAGAAACTCAGTTCTAATGTTTGAAAATGTTTGGCATTTGTTATGGCATGTGTAACTCAGGCTAGTTCCCTTTCTGAAGCTTACTCATACTCTGTATTTCTCACAGTGCCTTTTACTACACAGAGATGCGCTTCCTCCTTCCTTAGGAAGTTGGATCCTGACCATTTTCTCACTAATCTTCCTATGATCTGTAATAGCTACCTAACCAGGGCAGTACCTTATCTGTAGACTATGCTTAATAAAGTTTGCTGAATTGAATGGAGCAAAAAGATCAGATGGGAAAAAAAAAAAACACCACTATTAGAGGCCCACGAAAGACACATGCCAAAAAATGTTGTTTCATACACACACACACGGGTAACAAGCATGAAAGTCAAAAATGTCGTTTGTGTTTCTGTAAATACATTAAGTACTGATATTTCAACTTACCAGGTATTTTCTTATAGAATGGGCATCTCCTTTTTCTTAATCCTCCTGTATTCGGTAATCCTGGGATTTTTGTACACCCCCTCTGCAGCCTGCCATCAGATGATTTTACGAAGACTTTGACTGTTCCAGATTCTGTATTGTTGATGTGATCTGACTTCCAAGATGCTCCTTCCTGGAGTGACTTTAACTTTTTACGTCTCTTTCTCTGACGCTGTGACCTTTCACTAGAAAGTTCCTCAAGGAGCTGACTCTCATTTATATTCTTTGCATCAAATTCTAAATCACTTAAAGAGCTTTCTGCTTTCCTCTTGCACCGCTGGGACCTCTTTCCATTAGGACTAACAACTGGATGCAAGTTCATCCCTTTTAATGCACTTTCCCCTGGCAATTTCTCTTCTTTCCTTTGGGGTGGTAGTCCAAAATACACACCTATATCCATTTGTTTCATTACCTTGTTAGAAGACTGTCTTGCACTACCCTTAGGACCAGATGGTACTATTTTCACAGACTTAGAAGCAGCAGGTGTACTAGGAAAATTTCCTGTATTTAAAACGGAAATGTTACTGTCTAGCACACCATGCAATGCCTCCCTGCAGAAACGTACTGAATTAGTATTACTCTTGGCATTAAAGTTCTCATTTGATAACTCTATCATTTTACTTGGGTTTAGATGGAAAGAAAGATGCTCTTCTCTCTGGATTTCCAAAGGGTTTGATATTTCATTTCCAAGTAATGAAAAAGAAACTTGACTATAAGCAGTTGATTCTTCAGTTGCCTGCTTCCATTTATTGGCTTGAGATGAGCGAAATGCCGGCTCATCAGGTTTTGCTTTTGTGACTAGGTAATTAGAAGCAACAAGTCCCCCTGGTGATGCAGGTGGAAACAACATAAAACGTTCACCACTACATGCTGGATCATCACACAAAGTAATATTCTCATTGTTTTGGGAAATAGGTTGAGATAAATCAGGTAGAGTATGGTATGTATACAATTCTTCATTGTACTTATCCTGAGTTAAGCAGCTATTCACCTCGGGGCAGCTATTTTTCTGGCCCTTCCCAAAGGGACCACGGAGATTTTTACACAAAGTAGAGCTGTTGTCATCTTCTTCTAGGCTTCCATCTTTCGAGCTTTCAGTGAAAAATAGCTCCTGTTGTGAATCATCCAGCTTTTCATCTCTATCAGCCGTTTCTTCATCACTTTGAAGTGGAGAATAGGAGATTTCACAGGTGCTGAAGTCATTTTCTGGCAGTGGCAAATGGACGTGTTCTGAGCAGTTTAATTCTTCATCAGCAAGAGGCAAGCCAACTGCTACCAGTTGGTCATTATTAACAAACTCAGTCAATTTTAGAGCTTGCTGGGACTTTTGAATATTTGCAGAAAAGGAAATCTTTTTGTTAGTTTCAGGTGGAGACTGAGATTTTTTCAGACACTGTGTCATCAAAAAGGGATCATTTGAAGTATTTTTTAAATTCTCAATTTGTTTCTGATTCAGAGACCATCTTTTTTCAAGGCTACATAGAAAGTCTGAATTAATCTCACTAGAACAATTCAAATGACCACCTGTTGAATGGGATGGGCTACTAAAAGAATCAGTACCTGCCCTACTTTGAGCAAGGAGAAGGTGAGTGTATCTCTGGTAATGAGAAGGAATTGTTGAGGTACATAGAAGACCTTCAGGACACTCTGAAAATTTTAATAAAGAAAAAAAGTGTTAGAGGATCAAAACAGAGACTAAGCTTTGATAGCATTAGCACTGTAAGTTGACATATAGTGGAAAATTATCAGTCCTACTCTGAGACCCTAAAACAGCAAGTAACTACAGGAATCAAAAGATAAGCAAAATGTCAACCCTTAATCCAGTATAGTTCTGCAAAGAGCTGTTCTTATTTTTAAAGCAAACTCTTTTCAATTTCTTTTCGCATAGTCTTTTCTCAAAAAATACATTTTAAAACTAACACCTTTTTCCCCCTTTCCTAAGTAACTTCCACAAATGTGAGTGCCTTCAAAAAATTAACCCAAGTCATGCTGGAATGGAGTATTTCTAAACAGGTGCTACAGATTGTCACCATCAATTTCACTAATTCAGTATCGCTCAGGCAATAAAAGAGGAAGGAGGACTGGTACTAAACACAAAACTAAAGTTATATTTTTAAGACTACCAATTTTTATCTTGTCAGGGAGTAAGATTTATAATTGTAGTACTGAATTAGATTCCATTATTTTTACATATACATTGCATATGAGTGTTAAAATAGTAACAATAAGATTAATAAATAACAGTAGCTGTTCATACACTGAACATTTTAGATTCTAAGATTTGAAATTCCATTTAATAGACTGGTTAATAAACCTGCTGCTGTTGCACTGACTGATTCACGGTGACCACGTGTGTTACAGACTAGAACCGGTCCACTGGGTTTTCTTGGCTATCAATTGTTGGGAATCGCTAGGCTTTCTTCTGCAATGGAGCTGCGTGGGTGTGAGCCACCAACCTTTCAGGTAGTTGTTGTTGTTGTTATGTGCCGTCAAGTCAGACCCAACTCATAGTGACCCCTATGTTAGTAGTCAAGCATAAATTGTGCCATCCAATGACCTACACTGGTTAACAGTAAAACTTTTAATAATCTGGGAACTATTCCCCACCCTATTGAGAAATATTCTATAAATCATCTTAGCACATCCCCACATGTTAATATTCAGATTAAAAAAAAAAAAGTGACATCTGTCCCAAAACAAGAAGTCATGTTAGTTACATTAGAAGCCTTCATTGCTTAAAACTGAACTTAAAATTGCCTCATAAAGTATCTGTGGACTATCGAGGAGTCCATCTTAAGATTCTATTCAAAGGAGTGAAGTCAGTGAAAAACCAATAGAGCATCTTTCTGAGGGGCTTCGTCTACAAGGCATTTCACTGAGTTCCCATGGGACTCCAATTTCCATTTCTGATAATGAAACACCTTAGAAGCAAAACTTAGCATTTGATGGAGTTATGATGTGCTAGAGTTCTTGTGCATCTTCATGCAGTACTTCAAAGTGATAACTAGGAGTTAATAAGAAGTTATTTTCAGAATCATTCATTAACATGAAACCACACTAGGAATTATTTTATCTTACTGAATACTAAATCTCGCAATGTAAAAATCTGTGGTATATATGATACCTACAAAGGAGAGAGGCATCACATCAACCCCTTCTCTACATATTCCAATCAGGATTTGCTATGTTAAATAGGACACATACATTATGTTCCAATATATTTTGTTGTTGTTGGTATCATGTGCCGTCGAGTCAGACCCGACTCATAGCGACCCAAAAGAGAGCAGTATTTCAGTTATCATTTGGCAAATTTTTATTATTAGCATCTTAATAACCTAAGACTCCTTCCCATTTCCTCTTTCTTATACATTAACTGGGAGCTCTAGTAGCATAGTGGCTAAGACACCTGACTGCTAACCAGAAGGCTGGTGGTTCAAACCCACTAGCCACTCCTCTGAAGGAAGATGGGGCAATCTACTTCCATAGTGATACTGCCTCAGAAACCCAAGGAGGGGTCGCTATGAGTTGGGTCTGATTCGATGGCACTTAACAACAACAATATACATTAACTAAAAAACTCACTGCCATCAAACGGGATCTGACTCATAGCGACCCCTCCTTGGGTTTCTGAGGCAATATCTCTACAGGTGTAGATTACCCAACCTTTCTTCCAAGGAGTGGCTAGTGGGTTTGAACTGCCAGGCTTCTGGTTAGTAGTTAAATGCCTATGGCAAATACAGCATGACCACACTTAGAATACCAGACTATATTCCAATTTTTCTATATAGTTTCATAAATTATGGCAAAATGGGTAAGTTACTTAATTTTTAAGAATACTCATCTATAAATTGTCAATACCACCTTCCTTACATGATGGTTGTGAGAATCAAGTAAACAGGATGAAAGTACCTAGCATAGTAGGTACTCAATGAACATTTATGAAAAGTAGTTGTTTTCAGATTTGCAATTTCCTTTATAATTATACGATTGTCTATTTGCTTTCTACCCGCTGTACATACACACAAAAAAGGCAAACCCACTACCATCAAGTTGATTCCGACTCATAGCAACCCCCATTGGGATTCCAAGGGAGCTCTGGTAGCATAGTGGCTAAGGCACTTGAATGCTAACCAGAAGGCTGGCGGTTCAAACCCACCGGCCACTCCTCGGAAGGAAGATGGGGCAATCTACTTCTGTAGTGATACTGCCTCGGAAACCCAAGGAGGGGGTCGCTATGAGTCGAGTCGGACTCGACGGCACATAACAACAACAAAAAATCTTTACTGAAGTAGATTGCCCCATTTTCCTCCCACAGTGCAGTTGGTGGGTTTGAACCACCAACCTTGTGGTTAGCAGTCAAATGCCTTAGGCACTGTACCACCAATAAAATATATTACCTTGTTTGCTTCCAGATTAAGTCACTTATACTTAAAGTGTCTCACCCCTCTTTTGGCCTATTGCTTGCCTTATTTGTTTCACTGAGCTGATATGTCTGACTGATATGCAGGCCTTTCAGACTATTTAGAGAATAAACATGGGGTCGACATGAGTCAGGGTTGACTCAGCAACAAGTGGTACCTATTTCTGCGATCTTACCTGTTTCTGAGAGCTGTGGAGAATCCAAACATTCAAAAACATGCCATCGAGGTGTTTGACCAAGCAAGGAGGAAAAAGGCATCTGGCAATTTGGACAGTATCCATCATAAACTGGACGTATCTTTGGGGATATTTGTTTGTTTTTGTGAGTTCTATGGCGCTTTGCTGGAGTGGTCTTATCTTGGGACTGCTGACTACTATCTCCACAACTTGAATCCTGATCAGAAGCTACAGAAGTCTGACTATGTGTTTCTCCAAGGCATATCTCATTGTCCTTTGCCTTCTCTTTAGCGTTCATGGTCCTTTTCGGTTCTTTTTTATTTCTGCTTTGTTTTGACTGGTAATTCCCCTCTGTTGCCTTTTCAACAGATTTTGGAATCTTTTCAGAGCCATTGTTTGGATGTACTGTTTTTGGTTTTCTTTTGGATTTGTATTCCCAGATGTCTTCGTCCAAAAGAGTGTCTTCTAACATGGCAAAATAATTGTGTCAGTAAAGAAGCACTAATCTTAACTGGGAGTCCATTTCTTGTTACAAAAATGTTAAACGGAATTCTTTTTCTGAAAAAATAACTAAAATAATGGAAAACTAACTCGAAAAGAATCTAAAGCTATGGTAATGTCTACATTAACAGACTTTAAACTTTACAACTGAGAATGCACGTGGTTCCATTTATACCACAATAAAATTAAGAGAACCTACCACAGGGCAGCATCTGAGAAGTTTTTCTTTGTGTGACTTTACCAGAACTTGATTCATAAAAATAAGAATCAGTAATACTTTGAAAATTAAGCACTAACGGGAAGCATAGGTTCAACAGCTTCATCCAAGAATGACGTTTGTGAAATTGTTATGAAGCTGCTGTCAGTTCTCCTTCCACTGAAGGATGGTCCGAATCACACCACGGTTCCTGAGTAAATGGCTGCTTCAGCTTACTAGTAATACTAGTCACAACAAGAAGGGTGAAAAGCAGAGAGAAGTGGAGTCGGCAAGAAATGGAATTGCCCTCATCAGCGACTCTTCAACAGTTCGGTTTCCTGGGTCAGTCCAGCCTCTTCTTCCGTCAGCAATGAATAAACACTGTACAATGAACAAAAGTCAAGTATGTGAAGTCATGCTTGTACTGTGGCCACACTCTAAACTCTGGACCATAGCGGTGGACCACCGTGATGGTGGCCGAGACTCTCAGCAAGCTCAAAATCGAGGTTCACCTGCCTGACGCTTCCCATCTGTTCTACCTTCTTTTTGCATGGCGGAGGCTGCAAGGCCAGTGGGGTCCCGACCATCTCTTAACCATGGTAGGCCGGCCGGATTGAAAAAAAAGGCGTCAGAGCCCTTCCCTTCTGAAGATTCAGAGGCAGGGCCCTCTGGAATCCTCACCGCAGCCCCCATGCACCCTCACCGCAGCCCAGACACCACCTGCGCCCCGGGGGAGCGGATCCACGCTCCAGCTGTGTCCGCTCCCCTCAGCGCCCCCCTCACCCGGCTCGGCTAACAATCTATTCGCGCCTGCACTTTCAGTATTACCAGGGCGACAAAATACTGTATTTGTGTATAATCCAAAGCAACTGGCCAGTCACTTCCAATTTAGAAAGCTTTCTTCCTTTAGTATATCTTTACCCCTTTACCTTTAGTCTCTTGGCGGGAACAGCTCCCCACTGCCAGTGCTGTGTCGAATCGGCTGATCCGTGTCTAAGAGCGGGAATTTAAAACGAATTTTAAAAATACTTATGCCCTTTTAAGTTCTACGAGTTTATTTTATTTATGTTCTGAAACACGCTAATTTCCAAAATGGAAGGTCGTGAAATAGTTTCTTAGCGCTTCTAAAACGTTGTCTCAGAAGCTTTCTCATGTTGAATCTGGCACGCTGAATGTCCAGGCTCAGCGGTGGCGAAAGGACCTGGAAGGGGCGGGGTGTTTTGAGATGATGTGTAATTACATGCCCGGGATTGCGACAGTTTGGACTTTGGCATTCGAATACAATTTTTGTATGCTTATTTGTTTTTAAGTGTCGTTAGCGTGTAGTGCGGTTGGTGGAGAGTGAAGTGAATGTGTCATTTTGAAACTAAAGGACAGTAAACGCTTCCTCGCCTCAAACTAGACTATCCCGCGGACCGGGTAGCCGCTTCTGGAGAGACCGGAGGGAACATGGCGTCCCCCGGAGCCCGGAGCTGCAGCCTCTCGGGCCTGCTCCCGGCTCAGACCTCGCTGGAATACGCCCTGCTCGACGCCCTTACTCAGCAAGAGAAAGACAGCCTAGTCTACCAGTATCTGCAGAAGGTGGACGGCTGGGAACAGGACTTATCAGTGCCTGAGATTCCGGAAGGTGAGGGGCTGGCTTCTGGGTAGGGAACCCTCTGGGGACCTCCCCTTCTCGGGGGATGGCGCCCTTCCTGAAGCTGTGGGCGAGGCCGGCTCCCGGGTTTGGCGCTTCGCCCCACCCTAGCGGCAGATCCTTTGCCCTTCTAGTCCCAGGTGTCTCGAAGCCGCGGAAGACGAAGGGTTTCGAGAGGCCGGAGAAATGCATATTCTTCTCTGTATCCAGAGTCCAGCCGGGAACCTGAACTTAACGGAGTAGACCTTCCGTGAATGCGTATTGGTCTGGATGACGTTGATTGAAATGCGCATGCTGCTCTGCCCTGACTGCTGTCTCCCAGCGTCATTGGCATCATTGTCTTTCTGCATCATCCTAACCTTTATTGATTACTTTCTGTGTGCGATACACAGTTCTGAGCACTTCAGATAGATTGTTTATTTAGTATCTACAGCCCAATGAGATACTTTTATTAGTTCTGTTTTGCTGTTGAGGAAACTGAGGCACGGATGTTAAGAATCTTGTCCAGGGCCTCACAGCTAATGAATGCTGGAATTGGATTATACAGACCCCGGCTTTGCGGGTTGCGTAGCCGTGCTGCATTTCTTTCAACGGCATGGGACTTTTTCTATTGTAAATCTCAATGTGCCTATCTCAAGGCAGATTGAATCCCGGCTCTGTGAAGAGTTTGGAACATGAGGAAGCAGATATTCCCCACAATGCTGTTTGGGAAGCCCATCTAGCTACGATAAATGAAACTGTACTTTCCCTTCTTTGGTGGGGACCGGTATTGTTTGCTCCTTGCTGTTGGCATGTCTCCTGGCAGGACACTGAAACCCCGTGTATAGTTAATTGGTTGAATGTGGTAGGGATCAGTTCTCTCCTGTGAGGTATAATGGAACCTTTGACAGCAGTCTTTGTTTCCAACCTCTTTGCACCTCCTTGAGAAGTGCTTATGTTTTCAGTTGTTAATCTATACTGGCTTTGAAATACTTAATTCTTAGCAAAAAAAAAAAAAAAAAAAAATTCAAGAATGCTTATGAAATCAAAAAAACTTAACTTTTTTTTTTTTTTTAACTTTTATTGTGATTACGTTAAAGTTTGCGGAGCAAGTTCACCTTCCATTCAACAATTCATACACGGTTTTGTGATGTTGATTCCAGTCTGCACAAAGCAGGAGCACTCTTGCCACTTTCTGCCTGTGTTTACTGATTCCATTAGTCCTTCTTTCCTTTCCCTTCCAGCCTTCTGAGCTTTATCCCTGGACAAATACTGCCCTTTTGATTTCATATCATTGTAATAGCACCCTGAATTAAGGTAGGAATCCCCCAAGACACCCCCCCCCCCACGTAAGGTGGTACTTAATGCTAAGCTAAAACTCCATTTTGAATCAAAAGTAGCCTCTGGGTCAGAAATATAGCCTCTCATTCCTGTCAGTCTTCACTGGACCCTGAGAAAATTACTTGGTAAACTATTTCAGAAAACAGTGTAATTTCGTTTGCTTACAGGTTTTATTTGTTACCTAGGAAGCCAGATCCAAAAGAATCCTCAGAACAGATGCCTACTCAAAACAAACTTTAGAATTATGCATGTCCTCCCTGCAGTCACACAGAGTCTAATGATTGTTTTGAGGCCAGATGTACCCAATGTAATGATTACTTTCTAATTTTAAAAAGCACATTTAGAAACATGTAATTTCCTACCAAGCAGATATACCATCACCCAATTTTGTAACCATTACCTAAATGTCAACGGTCACTGAATTTTTACCAAATTTCTTTATATTCTCTTATGTAAACTCTGAACTGTCTCCTCCTTGGATCACTTTTGTTCACAATCCTTTGGGCTTTATGATTCCCAGTTTGCAAATTAAAGCTCTTTACTGCTAATTTCAATCGGACTCTGCCATTTTTTCTGTACAACAGTTAATTGTTTTAAGGAGTGCATACCTACCTGGTGTTATTATTCACCTTGTAGGCTCATCTGTCCTTTGGCTGAAAGTTGAGCCACAGGAGTGAGTTCAGTTTCAGGTCTGAAGAGCTGTCAGAAACTTTAAACGGCTAGATGTTCAGCTACTAGCTGAAAGGTTAGTGACCGAAGCCCACCTAGAAGTGTTTTCCATCACTCATTTGTCAGTTTGTCTTACGTGGTAGCTTCCTTGTTGCTGTGATGTTGGACACTATGCCATTGATCCATTAGACGGATCTTAGCTGAAAGTAAAGAATACTAGAAGATGTTCTGGGTTTTATTGACTATGAAAAGGCGTTCAGCTGTGTAGATCTTAACAGATTATTAATAACATTGCAAAGAATGGGAATTCCAGAATAATTGTACTCATGAGGAACCTGTGCATAGACCAAAAGGATACTCCAAAAAAAAGAAAAAAAAAAAAAAAACTAAACTCACTGCCATCAAGTCAATTTCAAGTCATAGCGACCCCTTTGGGTTTCCAAGGTGGTATATCTTTACAGAAGGTGATTGCCCAGTCTTCCTTCTGTGGAATGGCTAATGAGTTTGAATCACCAACCTTCTGGTTAGCAGTCAAAAGCCTTAGGTATTATGCCCCCAGAGCTCAAGAGGATACTGATACTTGAATGGTTTAAAATCAGGAAAGTTGTGTGTCAGCGTTGTATCCAGTCACCATAGTTAATCCATCTATATGCTGAGCACATAATCTGAGAAGCTGGACTAGATGAAGAAGAACGTGGCATCAAAATTGGAGGAAGACTCATTAACAACCTGTGGTATGCATGTGACACAACCTTGTTTGTGGAAAGTGAAGATGACCTGAAGTACTTACTGATAAAGATAAAAAACTACAGTCTTCAGTGTGGGTTACACCTCAACATAGAGAAAACAAAAATCCTTTCAAATTGACTAATAAGCAAGATCATCATAAATGCAGAAAAGATTGAAGTTGTCAAGGATTTCATTTTACTTGGATTCACAGTCAGTGCCCATGGAAGCAGCAGTCAGGAAATCAGATGTGATATTGCACTGGGCAGATCTGCTGCACACGACCTCGTTAAAGTGTTAAAAAAGCGAAGATACCATTTTGTAGAGTTAGATACACCTGACTTAAGCCACAATATTTTCAGTAGCCTCATATGTGTGTGACAGCTGGAAAATGAATAAGGAAGACCGAAGAATTGATGCATTTGAATTGTGGTGTTGGCGAAGAATACTAAAATTATCATGGGCTGCTAGAAGAACAAACAAATGTGTCTTCTCATCTGCTTTGGTCATGCTGTCAGAAGGAACCAGTTCCTGGAGAAGATATCATGCTTGGTAAAGTAGAGGGTCTGTGAAAAAGGAGAAGACCCTCCACAAGATGGTGACAAGGTGGTGCAGCAGTGGATTCGTGCACAGCAAATGTGAGGATGGCACAGCAGTAGGCCTTGTTTCATTCCATTGTGTCAAGGTCACTGTCAGTCAGAACCGACTAGACAACACCTAATAACATCCAACAACAGAGGCCCCTTGGAAGACAGGCCTTGTGATCTACTTCACAAAGAACACAGTCTTGGAAATCCTGTGGAGCAGTTCTACTCTGCGCGCACTGGGTTGCCGTAAGTCGGAATCAATTCAATAGCAACAGCCACAGCAGTTCTTAAGTTCCACCTTCGTTCTCAATAACTCATTTGTACCTAATTATGTGTGTAACTGTTGTTGTTGTTATGTGCCTCAAATCGACCCAACTCATAGCGACCCCTCCTTGGGTTTCCGAGGCAGTATCACTACGGAAGTAGATTGCCCAACCTTCCTTCCGAGGAGTGGCTGGTGGGTTTGAACCTCCAGCCTTCTGGTTAGCAGTCAAGTGCCTTAGGCACTATGCTACCAAAGCCACTGTGTATATAATTAGGTGGTCCTCTGGTAGCATAGTGCCTAAGGCACTTGACTACTAACCAGAAGGCTGGTGGTTCAATCCCACCAGCCACTCCTTGGAAGGAAGGTTGGGCAATCTACTTCCGTAGTGATTCTGCCTCAGAAACCCAAGGAGGGGTCGCTATGAGTCGGTTCCAACTTGACAGCACATAACAACAACGTTTGATATGGAGCTCTGGTGGCATAGTGCCTAAGGCATTTAACTGCTAACCAGAAGGTTTGCAGTTCAAACCCACCAGCCACTCTGAGGAAGGAAGACTAGGCAATCTGCTCCCATAAAGATTTACCTCCTTGGGAACCCCAGGGGGTCACTATGAGTCAAAATTGGTTCAATTGCAGTGAATTTAATATTTGATATTTCCTCTTGTTTTTGCCTACGTGTGTTGATTTTTCCCTCATCACACATACAATTACAGCTTTTTCTTACTGTATTTAGTTCTGGTGGCACAGGAGTTAAAGCATTTGACTGTTAACCTAAAGATCAGTAGTTTGAACTCACCAGTCACTCTGAGGGAGAAAGATGGGGCAGTCTGCTTCTATAAAGATTTAGAGCCTTGGAAGCCTTATGGGCAGTTCTACTCTGTCCTATAGGGTTGCTATGAGTCAGAATTGACTTAGTAGTAGTGGATTTGGTTTGGTTTCATAATAGCAGCTTCCCATTCTCCCTCCTTCCTCCACCCCCTCTTTTTCATCTTTCTTCTGTCTTTGGGCCTTTACTCTTTATGGACTTACCTTATTTTCTTTTTCTTTATAAATACTTGTGTTATCACAGTCATGAAGATACATCATTCCTTTAATTTTTACTGTTTATTGTTTGAAAGGGGTGGTTTTTAATAAAATAAGAAACATGAATTGTATAAAAATAAAATTAATAAATTCAGTTGCCACAGCCTATAAATAATGCTGTCATCTCGAGGTTTTTGTTTCACTAGCCTTAGAAAAAAAAAATGGTTCACACTTTAATGGAAAGTTTTACACAAATTATCTCTATCTCTTTGTCTTTTTCTGTAATCATTGTATTCTATTTGGGCAAATTTCAGGATTAGAATGGCTGAACACAGAAGGACCTATTTCTGTCTACAAGGATCTGTGTGGAAAAGTGGTCGTCCTTGATTTTTTCACCTACTGCTGCATCAACTGTATTCACCTATTGCCTGATCTGCACACGTTAGAACACACATACTCGGATAAAGGTATCTGCCTTTTAATTCGTTTCTAAGAAACTGTCTTTGCCTGGGCACTGGAAGACTAGCTGATGTAGTTGCTCATAGGAAAATGCACGTCAAGACTCAATGATTCTAAAAGCAATTTCTAATCTATGAAGTAGTGCTGTGCCCCATGTGCCTCGGAGGATTAAGCTTAGAGGTAACGCTTTGCCTAAAAAATCAGCACTTAGTGTATGTTTCTCTCTGGGAATAATGCCATAATTTACTTTTTTTTTTTTTTTTCTCTTAACGATCACCAGCTCCCCAAGTAACAAAAATTATGCTTTCAACATTTGGTGTCGATTCCGCACGTAGAGAAATAGAGATGCCCTATGTGTGCCATTTCATGACAGAAGACCCTTTTTGGCATAATTTACTTTTTTACGACAAAATTTTTAAAAAGGTCTTTTTTGTGTGTCTAGATTCACTAAAGGAGCTCTTATGGTACAGTAATTAAAGCATTTAGCTGCTAACCAAAAGGTTGGTGGTTCAAACCCACCAGCAGCTCCACGGGAGAAGTGGCAGTCTGCTTCTATAGACATTTATAGCCTTGGAAACCTTATGGGGAAGTTCTAGTCTGCCATATAGGGTAACTGTGAGTTGGAATTGACTCGATGGCAGTCGGGTTTTTTTTTTAGACTCCCTAAAATGATATTCTGTGAAAAAATAAAATGTATGACCCTAATTTTATACTCTTCTAACTGTGATATAAGGAAATGTGATGAGGCTTAATTTCAAATGATGTGAACTACCCTGGAATGAAAAATATTATAGCATACTTTTTCCTTGTCCCTATTTCATTATGAAATGATTTATAAATGTTAATGTTTTCAAAGCAAATTGGGAAATTCTTGTTTAAAGTATTACAAATTCTGAAGATAAAAGAAGTTATACTTTGTTCTAGGAAAAAAAAATGTTTAAAAAAATCGGAGCTTTTTTCTTTTTTTCTTATTTACCTCTTTCTAAAAAGAGAACATAGGGGGAAAGGAACCTAATTACAGGTTACACTTACTTAGGTTTAAATAAATTCCTTGAACCCTTTTCTTAGGATAGATAAAAAAGGAGAGTCTCCGATCTTATTAGAATAAAGATGAGACTAGACTCTATATGTACAAAAATGAAGTATGTCTTGAAATTTAGTAAGAAAAAGAGTTACAGATAAAATCTTCAGTGCAAGTGAAATTGCCCATCAGTAAGATTTGTTGAGAACTCAGATATTTTCATTAGCTAAATCATATTTTCAAAAATTCATACAGCAACTTACAGGAAGATACTTACATAAACAGGTCTGATATCCAGGGGCTGACTACAGAGCAGACTTATCAATTGCTCAATTTCAAGAAAAGCTGAAAAAAAAAAAACAAGTCCATGAGAACCAGAATGCAACCTTAAGTATATCCCACCTGAATTTAGAGACCATCTCTGGATAGATTTAATATATTTAACACTAATGACTGAAGACCAGATGAGTTGTGGGATGACATCAAGGAAATCATACATAAAGAAAGAAAAGGTTATTAAAAAGACAGTGAAGAAAGAAAAAGACCAAAACAGGTCTCAGAAGTGACTCTGAAACTTGCTTTTGAATGTGGAATAGTTAAAGCAAATGAAAGAAATGATGAAATAAAAGAACCAAACAGAAGATTTCAAAGAGTGGCTTTAGAAGACAAAGTATGACAATGAAGTGTCCAAAGACCAGGAGTTAGAAAACCAAAAAGGAAGAACATACTCAGCATTTCTCAAGATGAAGGAACTGAAATAAAATGGCCTTGAGTTGCAATATTGAAGGATTCTATGGTCGAAATATTCAACGATACAGGCAACATCAAGGGAAGATGGGCAGAAAAACAGTCACACTACCAACAAGAATTGGTTGATGAGCAACCATTTTAGGAGGTAGCATATAATTGCATATGATCAGGAACCTATGGTATGGAAGGAAATTCAAGCTGCACTGAAGGCACTGGCAAAAAACAAGCTCCTGGAAGTTATAGAATACCAATTGAGATAGTTCAACAAGTGGATACAATGCTGGGAGCACTCACTTCTGTATGCTAAGAAAGTCGAAGATAGCTCCTTGGCCAGCTGACTGGAAGAGACTCATATTTGTGCCCATTCCAAAGAAAAGTGATCCAAAAGAATGTGGAAATAATCATATACTATCATCAGTATCAAACACAAATAAAATTTTGCTGAAGATAATTCAAAAATGATTGCATCAGTACATTGACAACTGCAGAAATTTAAGCTGTATTCAGAAAAGGATGTGGAATAAGGGATATCATTGCTGGTGTCAGATAGATCTTGGCTGAAAGCAGAGAATACCAGAAAAATGTTTACTGGTGTTTTATGGACTATGCAAAAGGTCTTTGACATAAATTATGGACAACATTGCAAAGAATGGGAATTTCAGAACACTTAATTGTGCTCATGAGGAACCTATACATAGACCAAGAGGCAGTCATTCAAACAGAACAAGGGATGCTGCATGCATTAAAATCAGGAATGGTGTGTGTCAGGGTTGTATCCTTTTACCATGCTTATTCAGTCCGTATGCTGAGCAAATTGAGAAGCTGGAGTATTTGAAGAAGAATGCAACATCACAACTGGAGGAAGACTTATTATCAACCTGCATTATGCAGATGACACAACCTTGCTTGCTAAAAGCCAAGAGAATTTGAAGAACTTATTGATGATGATCAAAGACTACAGCCTTCACCTCAACATAAAATAAAAATCCTCACAATTGGACCAGTAAGCAACATCATGATAAGCAGAGAAAAGACTGATGTTTTTAAAGATTCTCTTTACTTGGATCCATAGTCAGCATCCATGGAAGAGCAGTCAAGAAATCAAAGGGCATACTGTACTAGGTGAATCTCTTGCAAAACCAAACCCAGTGCCATCAAGTCGGTTGCAGCTTGTAGCAACCCCCTTTGGGTTTCCAAGGCTGTGTAAATCTTTATGGAAGTAAGCTGCCATCTAGATGCAACAATAGGTCTCACCTTGTTCAAAGCCAAGAAGAATGAAGAAAATAAAAAATTCATGGAAACAATTAGTCCTAATGACTGGTACACCAAACGATCTGCA
>NW_006921669.1:8175314-8262425 GCF_000298275.1 Orycteropus afer afer
AGCTGTTGCATTGTAAATTTTGGTCAATGACATGAGACAAAGTATATGTGAACTGCTGTATGAAAAGTGAATTTACGCTGTAAATCTTCACCCAAATCAAAATAAAATTAAAAAAAAAAAAAATCTTTATGGAAGTAGATTGCCTCATCTTCCTCCTGAGGAACAGCTGATGGGTTTGAACAGCTGATCTTCTGGTTACCAGCCAAATGCCTTACCCACTATATCACTAGAGCTCCTTAAAGACCTCTTTAAAGTATTAAAAAGCAGAGATGTCTCTTTGAGGACTGAGGTGCACTTGACCTGAGCCATGGTATTTTCAGTTGCCTATTATGCATTAAAAGCTGGACAGTAAATAAAGAAGACTGAAGAATTGATGCCTATTGGTGAAGAACATTAAATATACAATGTATCGCCAGAAGAATGAACAAGTCTCTCTTGTAAGAAGTACAGCCAGAATGCTCCTTGGAAGCAAGAATAGTGAGACTTCATCTCACAGACAGAGCAGAACAACTTGAGAAACTAGAAAAAAGAAGAGCATAGTGAGCCCAAAGCTACTAGAAGGAAGGAAATAACAAAAATGAGGATGGAAATAAAGAAATAGAAAGTAGAAAAGTAATAGAATCAAGGAAATCAGGAATGAATATGAGGACATTACAGCTAAACCTACAGAAATAAAGAGGATCATAAGAATTCTATGAAGACTTATACAGCAATAATGTAGATAAAAATGAAATGGACAAATTCTTAGAAACATGAACTATCTAAACTGACTAAAGAAAAAAGAGAAAAACTTGGCAGACCCATGACAAATGAAGAGATTGAAACAGTCATCAGAATCCTCCTTACCAAAATAAATAAATCTCACTGCTGTCAAGTCAATTCTGACTCATAGCAACCCCTCCTTGGGGTCCCAAGGCAGTATCTCTATGGAAGTAGATTGCCCAGTCTTCCTTCTGAAGAATGGCTTGTGGGCTTGAACCACCAGCCTTCTGGTTAGCAGTCAAGTGTGCCTTAGGCACTACACCACCATAGCTCCTGTAAAAAAATAAATTCCTGGGCCAGGTGCATTAATGGGAATTCCACCAAACATTTTAAAAATTGACAATAATCATTCTTAAACTCTTCCAAAAATAAAATAGGAGGGAACACTTCTTAACTCATTCTATGAGACCAGCATTATCTTGACACCAAAGCCAGACAAAGTCATCACAAGAAAAAACAAACTACAAGAACATTATCCCTTATGAGTATAGATATAAAAGCTCTCAATGAAATAGCAAACTGAATCCCTATTAAGAGGATTATACATCATTGGGATTTATTTCAGGAGTTCAAGGATGGTTCACCATTAAAAGAGTTAATTAGTATAATAAACCACATTAATGAAACAAAGGAAAAGAATCACATGATCATCTCAATGGACAGAGAAAAGGCATTTGACAAAATCCAACATTATTTCATGATAACAGACAAGTGATAAAGGGGAGCTTCTTCAATATGATAAAGAGATTTATGAAAAAACCTACAGTTAACATAATACTGGATCAAGACTGAAAGCTTGCCTCTTAAGGAACAAGACAAGGATTGCCCATTCTCATCACTGCTCTTCAATATAGTACTGGAAGTCCTAGCCAGAGCAATTAATCAAGAAAAAGAAATAACGGTTATCCAAATATGGGTATCCAAATTGGGAAGGAAGAAGTAAAAATATCCCAATTTGCAGATAACATGATCCTATATGAATGAAAATCCCAAAGAATCCAATAGAAAACTACTAGAGCTAATAAGTGAATTAAGTAAAGTGACAAGATATAAGGTCAACACACAAAAATCTACTGGCTGGCTGTGCACCAGCAATGAGCAATCTGAAAAGGAAATTAAGAAAGCATTTCCGTTTATAATAGCATCTCCAAGAATAAAATACCTAAGAATAAATTTAACCATGGAAGTGAAAGACTTATGTATTGAAACTATAAAACACAACTGAAAGAAATTAAAAGAGACCTAAATAAATAGAGGGAGCTCTGGTGGCGTAGTGCCTAAGGCATTTGACTGCTAAGTGGAAGGCTGGTGGTTCACACCCATCAGCTACTCCTTGGAAGGAAGACTGGGCAATCTCTTCCATAGAGATACTGCCTTGGAAACCCAAGGAGGGGTTGCTATGAGTCAGACATTTCATGTTCATGGAATTGGTAGGATGCCAGTACTACTCAAAATGATCAAAATTCCAAGTGTTCTTTATAGAAATGGAAAAGCAAGTCCTCAAGTTTATATAGAATTGCAAGGGGCATCAAATAACCAAAGCAATCTTGAAAAACAACAAAGTAGCAGGACTCACATTTCCCAATTTCAAAATACACTGTAAAGCTACAGTAATCAGCAGTCTAGTACTGTTATAAAGATAGACGTATAGGCCAATGGAATAGAATTGTGATTCCAGAAATAAACTGATATGTGACCAGGGTGCCAAGTCAGTTGGGAAAAAAGAATAGTCTTTTCAATAAATGGTGCTATTGCAACTGGATCTCCACATGCAAAGGAATGAAGTTGGACTTACACCTCCTTCATGTACAAAAATTAACTCAAAATGGATCAATAACCTAAATGTAAGTGCTAAAACCACTTACATTTAAAACTTACACTTAAAACTCTTAGAACAAAACAGGGATAATGAATGTTTTAGAACCTAGTTTTCAACAATGGATTCTTAGATATGACACCAAAAAACATGAGCAACACAAGACAGAATACGTAAATTGAACTTCATTAAAATTAAAAACTTTTGTGCATCAAAAGACTTTATCAATAAAGTGAAGAGACAACCTATGAATGGGAGAAAATACTTGGGAACTATAAATCTGATAAGGGTTTAATACCCAGAATATGTAAAAAAAAACTACAACTCAACAACCAACCTAATTAAAAAAAAAAAAAATGGGCAAAGGATTTGAATAGACATTTCTCCAAAGAAGGTATAGAAATGGTCAATAAATACGTGAAAAGATGATCAATGTCATTCATCATTACTGGAAATGCAAATCAAAACCACAATGAGGTAACACTCCACCTCTGCTCAGAAAAACAAACATATTGCCATTGAGTCGATTCCGACTCATAGCAGCCCCCTTTGAGTTTCCAAGGTGGTATGTCTTTACAGAAGTAGACTGCCCAGTCTTCCTTCCATGGAGTGGCTGGTGGGTTTAAACCACCAACCTTCTGATTAGCAGTCAAATGCCTTAGGCGCTATGCCACCAGACCTCCTTTCACCTCTACTGGGAAGGCTATTATCAGAAAAACAAAAAATAACAAATGTTGATGAGGATGTGGAGAAATTGGGACCTTCATCCATTGTTGGTGGGATGTAAAATGGTGCAGCTACTGTGGACAGTTCCTTAAAAAGTTAAAACACAAAATTACCACATGACTGAGCATTTGCTCTCCTAGGGATGTGCCTAAAAGATTTGAAAGCAGGACTCAAACAGATCCTTCTATGCCGATGTTCGCTGCAACATTATTCACAGCCTGAAGGTAGAAATAGCCCATTTGTATCAACAGATGAATGGATAGTCAAAGGATAGTCCATACAATGGAGTGTTATTCAGCCATAAAGAAAAATGAAATTGTGATACCTTAACTAACTTCAAACACATGATACCAAGTGAGGTAAGTCAGTCACCGAAGGACAGATTTGCATGATCCCGTTTACATGATGTATCTAGAACAGGCAAGTGTGTACAGACTTAACATTTTTGAGTGTCACCAGGAGCAGATGGGAGGAGGAATGGGGAGTTACTGCTGACGGGATATTGAGTGTCTGTGAAAAGTAATGAAAAAATTTGGGATCAGATTGTTGCAATGGCTCAAAAAAATAGTGAACTTAATTAACGTCACTGAATTGTACAACAAAAATGGTTGAAATAGCAAACATTTTGTTAGAGATATTTTGCCATAATTGGAAGAAAAAAAAAAAGATTCATCTGTATGGATTTAAGAAATGTTATGGATATTTCACTACCTCAAAATTGTGGATGTCTATGTCTAATTCAAACCATAATATTTATTGAACATGTATTAAGGTCAGCAAGCAGCTCAGGTAGCGTAGTGCATAAGGCATTTGACTGCTAACCAGGAGGTTCAAACCCACCAGCCACTCCTGGGAAGACAGATTGGGCAATCTACTTCCGTAGTGATACTGCCTCAGAAAGTCAAGGATGGGTGGCTATCTCCACTGCAGTGAGGTTTTTTTTTTTTTTTTTTTTTTTTTTTTTTTTTCTGTTTTTTTTTTTTTTTTTTTTTCCTCTGCTACTTGCTAAGGAAAGTAGTAACAAAGTTGAATAAAAAGCACTATGGAACCTGAGGAAAGGAGTGACTAACATCTAGGAAGTTGGGAAAAGAGTTCTCAAAGAAGAAGAAAATTGCAGTGAGATTTAAAAAATGATCTCGGAAATGGGGAGGAGGGATACCCTGGCTGAGGAAGCGTTGTATAAACAAGCACAGAAAAGAGTAGATTTCTCCTGGGAGGAGGAAATAGTTTAAGGAAAGACTTAGGGGCTGGAGGTAAAAGTGAAAGTAGGTAGGTTAGGACCACATTATGAAGGGCTTTTTATAACGTTCTAAGTAGTTTAGACTTTTTCTTCAGTTGAGGAGAGGGAGAAGATTTTTTTTGTTGTTTACTTGTTTTTTAATAGAAGAATTGTATTACATGTGTGTTTTAGAAAGGCACCATGGACTGGGTTAAGAATCCCAAAGTGAACTATACCTAAGATCACTCCTGAAAGATTACATTTTCTTAATCTAGTAGCTTAACCTCATACATGAAGTAAATTCAGTAACTTCTTAGAATGTATTCTTGTAATTCCTTTGCTGTTTTACTGGAAACATCTTTATAACATACTGTGACAAAAAATTTTAAATATTTTTACATGTAAATACACTTCTTAAAAGTAAAATACTTTATAAATGGTCTCAACATTGGAATTTCAGAGGAACATTACTTTAGTAATATGCTGTATGCTACTGTATGAAATTGTTAACTTAAAAATAAATGATTTTTATATTGATCAGAAGATAGGTCTAATTAATATTCATCTAAGCAAGGATACCCAGAACTGTCACTAAAAGTTCAGTAAGCTGTCACTAAATTAAATTTGCTTTCTTGTGCCATTACTGTCTGATAGGTTTCTGAACATAATCTGCTAGCAGTGCTATTTATATTGTTGTAGCAGCATTCTTAAGCCTATTTTAAATTCCATAAGATATTCAGGTCATTTTATCAGTAAGCCAGAAATAGTCAGCTGAGTGAGGAAGTGCTTGATTCAAAGACACCCTGGAAGAGGCCCAATTTAATACTCAGAGTCCTTCCTCTGTGGAACGGCCTTGACTTATTTGTAACTTGGGGTTTGTAATGGTGCCCAGTATCACTTTCATAATAGAATAAAAGAAATTATAAATGCCAGAGTCTTAAAGCAAAAAGTAAAATGGTTTGGATGTTAAAAACATTTTTTAAGATCATAACTGTGACTTAAGGTTGTAATTAATTCATAATAATTTAGCATCTATTGGCAGACAGGTGCCAAGGTGTTTTTGTTTTCTTTTTTCCTTTCATTTTCTACTTGGGAATTTCTTATTTTTTTCCCTCCCAATCTCTTTATGCTGGTTACATTAATGGCTTATTACTGTATAATGGAACTCTGGTGGTAGTGCAGTGGTTAAGTGCTGAAGTGCTAACTAAAAGGTCAGTGGTTTAAACCCACCAGCTATTCCACAAGAGAAAGATGTGGCAGTCTGTTTACATAAAGATTATAGCCTAGGAAGCCCTATGGGGCAGTTCTACCGTGTCTTACTGGGTGGCTATGAGTTGGAATTGACTCAGTGGCAATGGGTTTGGTTTGATTATGGTATTGTATGATACCCAAATTTAATACAGTGGCCATAATCCAAGGAAAAGCACTTTCGTTTTATAGGGAAGTGGAAATTTGGCATATTTTAGAAGGTGACTGCTAAGTGTGTGTTAATATATAACTAAATCAGACTTTTAAACCCCAAATGGCATAATACTACCAAGTAACTGCTGATATTCTGATTATGTAATATATGCTGGTTTTTTGTTTGTTTGTTTTACATTTTATATAAAATGAAAAGAATGGTTATCTAATTCTTTGGTGAAACAAAGCCTAAGTGAGTCAATATATAATTTCCCTTTGTGTTAAGGATCCCTAAAACCACCCCCAGGTTTGGATTTGTTTGGAGGACTCACAAAACTTAGCATACATTACTCATAGCTATAAGTTATTACATTTAAAAGACTACATAACAAAATTAGCAAAAAGAGAAGATGCATGAGATCATGTCTGGGGAAAACCAGGTGTAAGCTTCCAGAGTATTCTCCCAGTGGAATCACAGAGGATGAATTTAATTCCTTTAGTAAGGATGGATTATTTGAATATGTGACAATATGTTTGAAATGTTGGACCAGAGAAACTCGTTAAAAACTCAGTGCCAAGGATTTTTGTTGGAGACTGGTCACACAGCTTCTGCCTGGAAGGTATTACAATCCCAGAAGGAAACAGATGTTCAGCATAAACAGTGTTTATTTGTACAAACAGTTTAGGCATACCACTCTTAACAGCTCTAGGCATGGTGGGAACCCTCCCTAAATTCAACCTCCTAGATACCAGCCAAGGGCCAGCTTGGTAAGCAGGCCTTTCAAAGTACAGCAGTCAGGCTTGCTATGTTTACTCTTTTTTGCATACATTTCATATTTTTTCAGTAGTCCTTCTATTATTCTGTGTTCTTAAATGGTTTAAATACTATGAAAAAAATGACCAATTTATGGCACAATTTCAGAGTATTTGATGTGGAAATAGCCTAATATCAATTTTTGCTTAGCTATCAAATTTGCTTCTGATCTTTGCTTCAATGTAGTGTTCAATGATTTCAATCCTTTCATTTCATGTTTCCTTTACTCTTAGAATAAAAACTAAAATCCTACCTCCAGCATCTTCTTCACACTCTTTTTCTCCTCCTGCCTCAGGGTGTTCTAGCCACCCTGGATTCCTTGAATTCTCCAAGAATGTCATTTTTCTTTCTTTACTGTCTTTACTTGCACACCCTTAGGAAAGGAGGGAGAGTGGGTAAGGAGAAGGTTTTGGAGAGATGGGATTTGGTTTTTAGTAAGAACAGTAGAAAAGCAAAGGATTTTCTGCAAGAAGGTGACATCAGATTCTTGTTTTTTGGAAAATCAAGCTGACTAGTGGCTGGATACTAACGGAAGGACAAGAATGAATGTAGGAGATGTTTGACAAGGCTTTTGTCATGCTCCCTGTGAAACATGCTAATAGCTTAAAATTAGTTATGATGTCGTTTGTTGTTGTTATTATGTGCCGTCAAGTCAGACCCAACTCATAGCGACCCCTCCTTGGGTTTCCAAGGCAGTATCAAATCAACAGTACTTTGTCATGGACTAGATATGGGCAATGAGGAAGGGCTAGTTGATTTTTACAGGTGTCCTAGGCAGGTTTCTGACTTGTTTAAATAGATGGTTGGTGGTGCCATTCACTGACAGGAAGTACTAGAGAAATGACACATTTGGAGTGGAATGTCATGAGTTTAATTTGAGGTATCTTGCGTTTAAATATCGTTGAGACTTAAACTTCATTTTCCGTATGACTTCTCATTGCTATTAGGATTAAAGATCCAATCCTTGACTAACAAGGCTGATGACCCCTATCTGTATGTTCATTCTCATTTTGTCCCATGCTCCCCTTGGTCCTCTGTGTTTAGTTAACTTCTTCAGTCCCTTCATCTTTCGTGCTCCCTCTTTAACATGTGCTGTTCTCTCTCCCTGGACTCCCCTTCAGCACCATCTTCACCTAGTTAACACTATCGCATTGTTCAGATTTCACTACAGTCATAACTTCTTCAGGGAAGTGTTAGGTGTTCTGGTTACCTAGTGCTACTCTGACAGGAATATACCACAAATGGGATGCCTTTAACAAACAAGAGTTTATTCTCTTACAGTTTGGAGGCTTTAAGTCCAAGTTCAAAGTGCCAGGCTCTAGGGGCTGGGTGAAAGCCCCTTGACCTTGGGCTTCAGCTCTGCCTCTTGCTCCCAGTCCACTGAATATAGAGGCATCTCTTCACTCAGACAGCTACTGGCTGCTGAGGCTAACAAGCCCAAGGTCGACAAATAAAATGGCACAGTCCTGACGTTACCAAACCACATGGCAGGCCATTAATTCAAGGGCATTGAAAGTCCCAAGGTTGGCAGAGCATGGCAGGCTGCTGAACGAAGATACAGCTACATGCAGGGTTCAAGTGTGCCATAAGCTGAAGACCACATACCCAAAGCAGTGCTCCAATAGCTTCCACCATGGAGTTAATTAACAATCTCACCATGGGAGATAACTACATTCAGCTGCCCAGCCACTCAACTAGGCCCAGGCAAGTTGACACATAAACTTAATGACCACGTGGGGTATATTTATCAGAAGAAAAATCATTGAAGTATTGGAAGGAGAAAATGCCGTGAGTTGGTTAATAGAGATAGAGTGTGTTATGTCAGTGAATTCAGATGTTGGGGAAAATTACACAAGTTGAATTCTTGGTTGCTCTGTTTATGGAGCTCTTTCCTCATGTTAATTCTTATAATGGAAAAGTCCACATGCAGATCAATTGGGAGCAGAGCTTCATGTGTTCTAGTGAGCTGCACCTTGGAGAGAAGTGGGAGAGGCGTTAGGGGAAGAGGATTACACAGTACAGTCCCAAGGGCATGGTCTTTTACTATAAATAAAGAAGACTGGACTAAGTGTGTAAACTGAAGAGAGCTCCTTGGCTCTGTACACCTGCCATCACTCATGCTGATGTAGCTGTAGTCAGTGTAAGGAAATTCTTCTGGATTTGTTTGTTCTGCCTGGAATCATCACTCTGTGGAAGGAGTCCTAGACTGGAAGCAGTAGAGCACATCGTTCTATTGGCTTTTGGTAGCTGACTTGGATTGCCAGCAATTCTAAGCTGGCTGATGTGATTGCTTCCCTAATGCCTTAATCCCCCTCCCATAAGGATATCTGTTGTATCCAAGAAGTTAAGAAATGTAAACCGAGAGGCAATAGAAACCTTCTTAAGGAGCTCTGGTGGCATAGTGCCTAAGGCACTTGACTGCTAACCAGAAGGTTGGCAGTTCAAACCCACCAGCCACTCCGTGGAAGGAAGACTGAGCAATCTACTTCTGTAAAGATTTACTGCCTTGGAAACCCTAATGGGGTCTCTATGAGTCAGAATTAACTCAACAGCAGTGAGTTTGGTTTGTTTTTTTGGAGAAACCTTCTTGACTAGCTTCTCTGTAGGCTTAGTAAGTCAGATTGCCCTATTATACCTCTCCTTTGTGGCATGTTGTTCTTAGTTGTGGTTGAGTCAGCACCAATTCATGGCAACTCCATAGACAAGAGAATGAAACATTGCCCAGTCTTAACATGGTTTTCACAATTGTTCTTATGTTCAAGTCTGTATCGTTATTTTACTTTTATTGGTGTGATGATTTGATACACATCTGCCTTCACTAGTGAACATACGGACATTTAATATCTGTCATATGCTACCTGACATTGTTAGTTTTTGTATCCTTATTTTATCACTTATTCTAACTAAAGCATAAACCCCTTTATACTATCCATGTGTCCATGATGTGTATAGTATAGTTCCCTGAGTAATGCTGTGGAATTCAGAGCTAGAAAGATTTAAGACTCATTTGATCTTAACTTTTAAAGAAAAGATGGCCATTAGATGATTGAGGCATTCCAAAAAGAAGGCAATGGCTTAAGCAAAAGTATAGAAAGAAGTAAAGTTAAGTCCATTTATAGTAGTAATAAAAATAACAGCAACACTTAACATTTATTGAGTACTTACTATGTGTTCCTAATTAGTTGCCAGGAATTTTGGGAAAATAATTTTTAATTTTTCTGAATTTATCTTGAGAAAAATTTTCATTTGAAATAGTTACACATATAAACTTCTAAGGTTTTTTTTTTCTTTTTAAGGAAAGCTTAAAGAATAGTAAGAAATAGATGGATAAATATTTATATTAAATAAATTAAATTTGACATAGGTGAAGAAGTGGAGAAAAGATAGGAGATTTCTAAATATAATAAAAACTAACAACTTAAAACAATTTTATAAGGTAGATTCTATTATTATTCCCATTTTACAGGTAAAACTCAGGTACAGAGAGAATAAGTATCTTGCCAAAGTTCACTTAACAGTGTGTGGTGGAGCTAAGATTTGAACCCCCTGGAATCTAACTCCATATTCCAATTTTTCACTTCTGTGAAAAAAAAAAGCCCCATATTACAGGAGATTTCATGAGGAAAGTTTTACTAACTTTTAACTTTGCAGAGGCAATACTTGCATCAGATATCTACATGCATAAAATAAATGGACTCATGACTTACTTGATCCCTTTCTTTCACTCAAATGTTTCCTTTTCAGAGATAAAGTAAAATTGAGTAACAGTGCAGGCAACTGTAAAATTGTAATGGGATAGATAACAAAATGACTTCTAGATAGTTTTGTAACATCTGTGGTTAGATGAACAAATATGTAAAACAGGCAGACTAGGAGGAGTATTTTCTACGTGGGATCTGGTTTTTCCCCTAAGGTGAAGCAAGCTATTAGACAGATCAAAGTAGAATTGAAAACAAGAACTATAAAAGTTACAAAGTTTAAAAAGATTATTATTAAAGGGTAAACATACAAGGACATAACATACTCATTTTCAGAACAAACAACAGAAGACATTGCATGAATATTCTATTTGAATGTAAAATTATGTCAGCTTAATTGAGCTTTTTTCTTTTACTATTAAAGGTTTTTTGTTTTGGTGAGGTTTTAAAAATAAAAATTCTCTTAAAAATTTTTGTGTGAAAAAAGATGCCATGCCATTTATATAAAACATAACATGGACTTTATATAAAGAAGGATATTCAGAATTCCATTAAGTAAAGTTGGCTTTAGGTCGTCAATGTATTTATTTAATCAATTAAAAAATACCAGAGAACAGATTTACTTTAAGTAAATTACAGCTCAAAAAATCTGATATTTAAAAAGAGGAAAACATCTATTGTTGTAGCTTCTGTGTTTGGAAGAGAATGGTGGTCACCTGATTGCTCTGCTCAGCCCCACCCTATCCCCCACTTGGACCGTAAGATCAACAAGTAAGATCAAACCACATAGGGCCTTTGCATGTAGCAGTACTAACGACCCAAACCAAACACACTGCCGTCCAGTGGGATCCAGCTTGGAGCGGCCCCTCCTTGGGTTTCCGAGGCAATACCACTGCGGAAGTAGATTCCCCAACCTTCCTTCTGAGGAGTGGCTGGTGGGTTTGAACTGCTAGGAGACAGAAAGTATCATGGCCTTCACATTACCTGTAAGTTGAGAAATAACCCAAATTCCAGTAAAGATCCTGCTACTTCAAGCCCAGTAGTTCAGATCTCAGTTTTCTAAGCATTTGCTAAACTGGTTTGAGCCAGGCTCACATGTGTGATTCAGGGCTTCAGCTGAAGCTTGTGAGAGTTCACAAACAGAATCCTTTTCTCCACATCTTTCCCTTCAGGATTTGCCTCATGCACTCGTTTCCCTGGTTCCTTGGGCCAGAGAAGTAGTAAAGTTTCTTATGTTGGAAGTTTAGCCTCCTGTGTTGTTTCAAAACTGGGGCCCATCCTTAGGGCAAGGCTGTGAAATAGGGAAAAGACACAAAACTGGATATTTACCCTGAGGTGGTTTGCTTTTCCAAGTTTTTACTCCTCTTTACAATCTACCTGCCTTTGTGTACTTTTCACAGTCCTCAGGTGGTATGTGTGAAGGTGTTTTGGCCTCGAGTTAATAGTAGTATACAGTGGACGGATAGGCTATCAGGGAATTGCACTTCCCTAGCAGAAACCAAACTCTCATTTTTCTGTTTGTTCTTCATGCCGGTTTGTATCATTTTTGATGGATGTGTTGGGAGATTTGAATTTACTGCTTTGGTAGTCAATACTGAGTTTTGTCTCAGAATCTAGCCTAACACTTCTTTGTTTTGTTTTGTTTTTCTTTCTTTTTTCCTGAATGCTTGTTCTAGGTGCTCTAAAGTTCAGAGGTTCAAACCCACCAGATGGTCTGCAAGAGAAAGATGGAGCAATCTGCTTCTGTAACGATTTACAGCTCTGGAAACCCTATAGGGCGGTTCTGCTGTGTCCTGGAGGAGTGCTAGGAGTCGGAATCAACTCGATGACAGTGGGTTGTTTTTGTTGGTTTGTCTGAATGCTTGTTCTAAGAACTATAATACAAACCAAAACCAAACTCACTGCCATCGAGCCAATTCCAATCTGTAGCAAGCCTTCTTTGGGTTTCCGAGGCAGTATCTCTAGCGGAAATAGGTTGCCCAGTGTTCCTCCCAAGGGGTGGCTGGTGGGTTTGAACCGCCAGCCTCCTGGTTAGCATCAGCAGTCAGATGCCTTAGGCAGTACGCCACCCTTAAGAACTATAATAGGAATTAAAAATTTTAAGTAAATTGACAACCTTATAGAAACATTTATTCTGTCCGATTTGTAATATAAAGTTAAGTTAGAAAAGAATGGTACAACAATAAATACTAAAAAAAAAAAAAAAACTAGTCATAGTCAGTGAATTTCAAAGGAACTTATTCTAGGTGGAAAAAAGTCACAATATTTCAAAATTCTCATAAGAAAATAGGGCTTCTTTTTTTTTAGATAGCTTTATCTCAATAAAGAGCATAAAAAATTTTAATCCTGAAATAACCCCATGAGTTTAATCCTGTGTTCTCTTATGTCATTTCCAAGATTGTCATGAGAGAGATGTTCATTTTTTGTGTGTGTTTACATGCAGTTGCATACACTAATGTAGTTCTTTATACTTTTTTTCTTCTTGATCTCTGGACTGTTAACATTTATTAATGACCCCAAACCTGATGTATGGGTGATGCTATTCAAACTTCAATACTTTATAGAGTTCAGCTTCTTGTTTTTCCCTTTCAGATGGTCTTCTGGTGGTTGGTGTTCACTCAGCTAAGTTTCCAAATGAAAAAAGCCTGGACAACATTAAGAGTGCTGTTCTACGCTATAACATCACCCACCCAGTGGTTAATGATGCGGATGCCAGCCTTTGGCAAGAACTGGAAGTCTCCTGCTGGCCAACTGTGGTCATACTTGGACCCCGTGGAAACATGTTGTTTTCTTTGATAGGAGAGGGACACAAAGACAAATTATTTTTGTATACTTCAATAGCTTTAAAGTATTACAAAGAGAGGGGACAGATCAGAGATAAAAAAATTGGAATAAAACTCTATAAAGACTCTTTGCCGCCTTCACCATTGCTGTTTCCTGGCAAAGTAACAGTAGACCCTGTTACTGACAGATTAGTAATAGCAGACACTGGACATCATAGAATTTTGGTTGTCTGGAAGAATGGACAGATTCAGTACAGCATTGGAGGTAAAATGTGTTTCTAATTGTGTGTGATGTGTTTTACGGTAAAAAAAAAATGCAAAATTTAAATTTATAAATATGAATTATAGAAAGGCAATATTCATTGACTTTTTATCATGAAAATATTTTGTTAATTAATGTATAATAACAATTAACTTTTTCTTACTTTCTCTGAAAATAAACACAAATCCCCAAAGAAGCTCCATTCAGGTTGCAAGGGGAAAAATCTTTTAAGTGAGAGCTTTAAAATACATTTGCATATCCTGTTTGCCGAAAACCGTTTACTATTGTATCTTATGAAAGATATATACCCTCTGGATTTCATTTTAAATGGAAGTATTATATTTCACTTTTCATCAAAATATAGCCATATCTTTTCAAAACCCTATTGTACCCCAGGAACTTGGGATTTAGATTATAAAATAAATAAGTTAGGATTTCAAATAGTTTTACTTTCCTTCCATAAGAACTTTAGTATCCTCTGGACCCATCCCTTTGGGTAGAGCAAAATAAGTATCATACGATCATAACAAATCTTGGATAACATTGGGAAGAATAGGAATTCCAGAGCACTTCATTGTACTCATGAGGAACCTGTGCGTAGACCAGGAGGCTGTCATTCAAACACAACAAGAGGGCACTGCTTTAACATCAGGAAGGGAGTGTGTTAGGGTTGTATCCTTTCCACATTCTTATTCAATCTGTATGTTGAGCATATAATCTGAAAAACTAGACTGTATGCAGAACGTGACATCAGGATTGGAGGAAGAGTCATTAACCTGTGATATGCAGATGATACAACCTTGCTTGCTGAAGTTTGCAATATGGATTATACTTCAACATAAAGAAAATAAAAATCCTCACAACTGGACCAGTAAACAACATCATGATAAATGGAGAAAAGATTGAAGTTGTTAAAGATTTCATGTTACTTGGTTCCAAAGTCAACAGCAATGGAAGCAGCAGTCAGGAAATCAGATGACATATTGCACTGGGAAAATCTGCTACAAATGACCTCCTTAAAGTGTCGAAGAACAAAGACATCTCTTTGAAGACTAAGGTTTGCCTAACCCAAACCATGGTATTTTCAGTCGCTTCATGTTCATATGAAAGCTGGACAATGAATACGGAAGACCAAAGGAGAGTTGATGCTTTTGAGTTGTGGTCTTGGCAAAGAATACTGAAAGTATCACAGACTGCCAAAGAATGAACAAATCTGTCCTAGAAGAAATGCGGCCAGAATGCTCCTTGGAAGTGAGAATGGCCAGACTTTATCTCAACTACGTTGGTCATGTTGTCAGAAGGGACCATTCCCTGGAGAAGGATGTCATGCTTGGTAAAGTGGAGGGTCAGTGAAAGAGGGGAAGGCCCTCAGTGAGATGGATTGACACGGTGGCTGCAATGATGGGCTCAGGTACAGCAAGGATTGTGAGGCTGGCACAGGACTGAGCAGTGTTTCGGTTGCTGTGGGTCGGAGCTGACTTGATGGCATCTAACAAGAAGCATGGATTATTTTGTTCTATATCTCTCTGATTTCAAATCTAAAAAACGTTCTTGTTTACATCTACATAATTGATAGAATCCATTATGTACACTCTTATTAATACACCCTTATTAATCCTTATTATCGAGGCTGAC
The DNA here is from genome assembly GCF_000298275.1 of Orycteropus afer afer. NCBI lineage: Eukaryota > Metazoa > Chordata > Mammalia > Tubulidentata > Orycteropodidae > Orycteropus > Orycteropus afer. The sequence continues at coordinate 8,190,431 of NW_006921669.1, forward strand.
TGGCTATCTATAATGTATCAGTCAAAGAGAAAAGCAGTTCCTCTGTTGCAACCATGCTTTAGGAACACGTGCTATGTTAATGCATAGAATAGGAAAATCAGAAATCCTAATGAAAATGTTAACCATATTCATAAGCTCTCATGCTATTCTTAGCATGCCAAGATACTGTTTCCTTAGCTCTTTAATTTTTTATGTTTCTCCTTCCTAACAAAAGTTACTTTTGTAGTTGCAGTTTAGAGTATGTGTGTATTTGCTTTGTTTTGGCTGCTTAGTATTTTGATTTATGACAGGCAGTTATAATTGTTACTCAGAAAGTGTCTGTTGTAGATGCTTGAATTTAAATGCTTTAAAAGGGTTTTTTAATACACTCTATAATTTTCAGAATAGTGTAGAATACTCTCCTTATTAAACACATAAACCCCTAGCAAGCTACATTTCCCAAGCCTTGTTTCTAGCAATACTGTTATCTTGTGATATATTAATAGCTATTTATAAGTTGTTGTTTTTTAATGAATTCCTTGGTCAGATACACTTGTGATACACTGATTTGATGTGATTTAACATTTTTTGTTGTTAGGGTGTCACAGGACTTCTCTAGTCTTTTACTCTGCTAATGTACTCATGAATATTCAAGAAAAGGTTATAATATACAGAATTCTCCAATCCACGGTAACCATAGAACTGTCCCTTTACTTCCCCCAGGGAATTCCCATCAATAACAACAATTGTAATAAGAATGATAGCAACAGTAATAATTACAGCAAATACTTGCATAGTGCAAGTACACACTTGGCACTTTACATGTATTAACACATTCAGTTTTTACAATGCCCTGAGGTAGGTACTATTATTAGTCTCATTTTACAGAAGAAGAAACAGACAAGTCACCATCTAAGAAGAAATAGAGCTAAGATTTGAAGCAAATCTGTTCGGCTCTAAAATTAGCGAAACTTCGGCTGTTTGAACACACTAATGTGTTGGGCTAAAGACCCAGCACTCTCCTTTGGTTCCATAAGGATTACAGCCAAGAAATTCCTATGGGGAAGTTCTGCTCTTTCACATGAAGTTGCCATGAGTTGAAATGGACTTGATGGCACCTAAGAGCAGCCACTGCATTATTCTGCCTCTCTTACTAACATCTAGGACAATAGGATTCTGCAAAGCATGGTTTGGGGATGCTGGCCTAGACGCTTGAAATGCCTTGTCCTTTGGTCACAGCAATAGCAATTATTTACATTTTGTTTTGTTCTCTGCACCCTGAAACTCCACATGTATTACAAACGCAGAGAAGTCGACCATGAGACCAGAATCACTCTCTGTCTAGATCATGCTCTCTTAAAGTATGAAATGTTCTAGAACTTTGTGGCAAAGTGAAATGGTAGGTATGAGGGATTCTTAATCTGGGGTTCCTTAAGAAACGCATGAATGGCCCTCGGCGATCTAGGAGCCCCTGAAACCGTTTGTAGCATTTTATGGGCATGTATATTTTTCTGGTGAAAGGGTTCATAATTAACGTTTTATCAAAGAAATATATCTTCCAAAATTGTTAAAAATCATTCATCTAGATGCTCAAAGATTAAATTTCTTTTTATCTCTTTCTGGTCTAGATAATATGTAATTAAGATGCTTTAAAAGTTATTTTCTTAAATGGTACTGTACTTAAGTGCATTAGTATTCATTATGCTGTAAGCCCTGTTATTAGCAAAAGTCACATTTGAGAAAAATAGATTATTTTGGGGAACCATTTTCATTTTAAAATAGAAGTATCATTTATTGGGAGCTCTGGTAGCATAGTGCCTAAGGCACTTGACTGCTAACCAGAAGGCTGGCAGTTCAAACCCACCAACCACTCCTTGGAAGGAAGATGAGGCAATCTACTTCCATATTGATACTGCCTCAGAACCCAAGGAGGCGTCGCTATGAGTCAGGTCCAACTCGACGGCATACAACAACAACAACATCATGTTATTTATATTAAAATCCAAGCTTAAGTGCAAATCTTATATTTTTTGTTTTTCCTTATGATTACTTTTTGAGTGTGAAAATTTGTGTCTTTTTCAGGACCTAACCCTGGAAGAAAAGATGGATCATTTTCAGAGTCAACTTTTAATTCACCACAGGGTGTAGCCATGATGAATAATACAATATATGTGGCAGATACTGAAAACCACCTTATAAGAAAGGTAATTTTCCATTTGAAAGGAAAAGTTATAGTGTTTCTAATTAGAAAAATTGCTATTTATTTGCTCCATTAAATATTTGACATTAAAGAGCAATGACAGGCATCTCAAAGCATCTTACTCAGCTTTTTTCTGAGGTGCTTTAGTTTTATTCATACCTACCTTGTTTTTCTGTGTCAAGCCTGTATTGTACTTTTTTTTCATCCTTTGTTTCATAGTCATTTGCCTAATCCAACAAAGCCGCTCAATGGGAACCCTTCTCATGCCCAGTGACAGTTAATTTCCTTTCCTACCTACTCCTGGACCAAGGCAACCCCCAGTTTACTTTCTGTCTCTCTAAATTTTCCTCTCCCTTCAGTTTTTTTTTTTTTTTTTTTAAATTTTTTTCAGAATGATTGGCGTTAACTCTTCTTTAAGTGTTTGATAAGTGTTTGGTAGAAGTGTTTGACCTTGGGCTTTGCTTTGTTAGACGTTTTGATTAGTGATTTAATTCTGTTTGTAAAAATCTTCAATTTCCTCATCTTTGGCATTGGTGGTTGGTATGTAAATTTGAATAATAGTAGTATTAACTGGTCTTCCTTGTAGGTGTATAGATATTATCCTATCACTGACAGCATTGTACTTCAGGATAGATCTTGAAACATTCTTTGTGACAATGAATAACATGCCATTCCTCTTGAATTTGTCATTCCTGGCCTAATAGATCATTTGATTGTCTGATTCAAAATGGTCAAAACTAGTCCATTTCAGCTCACTAATGTGTAGGATATCGATCTTTATGCTTTCCATTTCATTTCTGACAACTTCCAATTTTCCTTGATTCATACTTCATATGTTCCACGTTCCTATTATTAATGGTTATTTGCAGCTGTTTCTTGTCATTTTGAGTTGTGCCACATTAGCAAGTGGAGGTCCCAAAAGCTTTACTCCATCCACATCATTAAGGGTGACTCTACTCTGAGGAGACAGCTCTTCCCCATTTGTATTTTGAGTGCCTTCCAACCTGTTGTCTAACAGCACTATTCAGACAATGTTTCAGGGCTATTCATAAAGTTTTCCAGTAATATATCAGACAGTGTTTCACTGTCATTCATAAGGTTTTCACTGGCCAATACTTTGAGAAGTGGATGGCCCCTTCTTTCTTCTGAGTCTGTCTTAGCCTGGAAGCTCCATTGAAACCTGTCTGCCATGGGTGACCCTGCTTGTATTTGAAACACTGATGGTATAGCCTCCAGCCTCATAGCAACACACAGGCACCACAGTGCTACCAACTGACAGCTGAGTACTGTTTGTATGAAATACATTTTTCAATCCTTTCACTTTCAAGCTGTCTGTATCTTTGGATCTAAGTATGTCTGTTGTAGACAGCATATAGAGGGATCATGTTTTCATGGTTTCTTTTAGGTCTTTGTACATGGTTTCCTTTACATCTTTGCGCATATTTTAAAGCGTTGACTTCAAGTCTTTGTTTAGTAAGTTCAATGTTTGGGCTTCCTCAGAGATAATTTCTATTAATTTCTTCCCCCCCCCCATGAATGGGCCATATTTTATTGTTCCTTTGCATGCCTTATAATTTTTTTTCTTTTTTTTGAAAACTTAGATTTTGAGTATTATAATGTAGCAACTTTGGAAATGAAATTCCTCTCCATGTACCACCCCTGCAGGGTTTGTTGTTGCTGTTTATTGTAGTTCTTGTTGTTTTGTTGTACCAAGCATAATGGAAATATATATACTTTTATGAAACATGCATTTTGGTAGATTGTATTTTAAAATTCCAAATTTCACTGTCTGTTAAATATTTTATAGTTAACATGAGCTTAACATCAGTGCTGGTGGAGGCAAGTGGGGAGCTGAACAGGAAAGGTAATGAGAAGGACTGAGTTTTGTGAATGTAAATAACAGGAAGTCCACCCTATAATTGATTCATCTTTTTTAAAAAGACTATGTTGCAAATATATTGTATGTGTTCTGTTGGAAATTTTCACATGCATACCAAAGAAAAAAAGCAAAAATCATGCATTGCATAAAACATTCATTACATGTCTGTAGATTGACCTGGAAGCTGAGATCGTGAGCACTGTAGCTGGCATTGGGATTCAAGGTACAGATAAAGAAGGTGGAGCCAGAGGAGAACAACAACCCATCAGTTCCCCTTGGGATGTGGTTTTTGGAACATCAGGTATGTAAACTTTTAAAATTAAATGTAAGTAAACTTGGCTTAATAAATGTAAGATTTTAAAAATATTCTTGGGACATTCATTTGGATAGATTCTATTGCTGGTTATTTCATACGTTTATACCTGTGAGTTGGAATTTGTTAATTTTGTCAAAACAAAGGCAACAGTAATATATACAACAGAGTATATATTATCATATATAAGATAGGTAACATTTCACATTATATTTTATATACAAGATAGTAATGTAAAGAATTACATCTTAGCTGTAACCTCTATTTAATATAGTTCTAAATATCCTCCACTTTGAAAGAATTAGTTTCAGAACTTCACAAGTTGTTCGTGAACTAGATCATAAAACAATGTCTTAATTTACTCTAATTTGAGAAATAAAAAGTGATGGGTTTTTTTTTCAGATTTTTAAAATTTGTCTTGAAATGATAGTTGCTCTTCAGCAATTTGGAAAAACAAAACAAACAACAAAAAAAAAGTACTGAATTATGTAGATATTGATAAAGAATGAGACTTATCTTTATGGTCTTTAATACCTTTATGAATTACTGACAGATATTCTAGGAGCATTTGCCTCTTCTTTTTCGTTGGCCCTCAGCAATACTGAAGTGACTGTCTACAGATCTATAACTAAAAAACCAAAACAAACTCACTGCTTTGAAGTCGATTTCAACTCATAGTGACCCTCCTTGGGTTTCTGAGGCGGTATCCCTATAGAAGTAGATTGCCCAACCTTCCTTCCAAGGAGTGACTGATGGGTTTGAACCTCTAGCCTTCTGGTTAGCAGTCAGATGCCTTAGGCAGTATGCCACCAGAACTCCCTAGATCTATAACTAGATTAATAAATCAAGAAAGTTAGAATGAAACATTGAAAATGGAATTTGGGACTAAATGATTTATATGGTCTTAATATATTTAAAGAATGAATAAGCACCAGGTTAGTTGAATGTCTTTACATTTAAGATAATTTTTATATTATGCCAATTTGGTTACAATTAAAAGACCTTAATTTTTTCCTTTCTGCTTAGCTTTTATCAAGCTTTTGATATTCATAAAATAAACTAATGAACTCTGGTACTACCTGAATTTTATATATTTAGCTTAGGTATTTTGGGTAAGTTATGTTTTGAGAATTCCATTTTTGAAATTCTGTGTTCTAAATAATTATGAGTTATTTTACCTTGTTCACCAGGAAAGTGAGGAGGGTGGCAGTGGGAGTTGTGCCGGAAATAAGCAGATATGAGTTTATGTAGAGAATTTAAAGCCGTGCTGAAACCAGTTAAAACTCTGTCTGCTTTTTATTACCATGCACCAGCAATTCTAAGCAGTTATAGGGTTAAAAATATTCATTCCCACCAGGACTTATCACTCCTACTTCCAGCTGTCCTATACTACTGAGCCATGTAAGCATAAATCTCTTCTAGATGGAAAAACAGTCTGAAACAAACAAGTAAAATGGTCACAGTGGGTGAGAATTGTTACTTTGGTATTCTGTTACCCTTTCTCAAGGAAAAAAGAAAATTCTGTCCTAATATGTAAGCCCCAGTGATTTATAGCTAATGGTCCATATAGCAATTTAGTCATGGATATTTACATATTGCAACTTACATGCTGTATCTCCTGTACCTATTAGCACTTAACCACAATAATGCTGCATAAGAAATCATCCCAAACTCTTACCTACTGAAACTTTTCCTTCTGACTCACGTGGGATTGGCATTCAGCTTATCGAGGATGAGCCAGCCTGGCATAACTCCCGACTGCTTGTTGGGTTCAGATCTGCTCCATGTGTTTCATCCTCGTGGACCAGTAGCTGTCTGAGGCCTGTTTTCTGGGTAGAAGGCAGGTGCATAAGAGGCTAAGCCCAGTTACACATATTTTAAGCCTTTGTTCCTGTCATGTCAGCCTATATGCTGTTATTAAAGCAAATCATAGAACCAAGCTCAAAGGACAAGACCCTGGGGAGGATGTAGAAACCCATGAGAGCTGCAATGCTCTGGGACTGTTTTTCCAGGTCTCACAAGCTTTCCACCATTGACAGGGTACAGTCTTACCACTTTTCTTTCTCTCTTTTCAGTAGAAAAGATTTTTGAGTTTTCCTTCTCTGATAAGTTTCCGCCTTATCCAGGTTCCAACTTTTGCAGGTTTTATTGTATCACTACAGAGGAGTGAAGAATTGAGACCAATAAGTCAATCTAATATATATCAGAATTTACATTGCTTAAAAACAAGATGTACTTTACTGAATTTTTACTAAATTGGTTTATTTAATGGTCACATTTTAAATTTTTTCTAGGCTAAAGTATTTTCAATCGTGCTTTATGGCATGGAGTTTCTGGTTGTTTATCTCTGTATTGAGAATGTACCCAAAATTCTTTCCAAAATCTTAGAAAATCTCGGCTCTATTCATAAGTCTCCCTCAGCTTCCAACTGGAATAACATGCTATTTGAGACTAGCGTCTTTTCTAGTCAAGGAAGGGAGTCCTACCTCAGCTCAATAGATTATTAAAAGCATATGGCTGTGCATTTAACTTAAAACTTAAAATATCTTCATGCTAGGCATCTGGGTTGAGTAATCTTGAATCCACTTAAGCTCAATGCCTTTTAGAACAGTGGCTAAAAGAAAATGTTTTTCAAGCACTGTATGAAGAAGTTAGCATCACAATGACTATCATGGTTAGGCTTTATAAGGTACTTAAACCTCCCAGAAATTCTGTCTAAGATTGGGCGACATGGTCGACGGCTTTCATTGGATTTAAGATTTAAAAACCACTGGTTTATATCAGTAGAAGTGAATCCTGGATTGATGTATATTGGGGGATATGGGGAAACTAGATCATAGAATATTTGTTCTTCTTACAATTACTTTTATTAAACTATTCTGGCATGATGTCATTCATTGAGAAATATATCAACACACAAACATATCACATTCATTTATATTTATATGTGTGTGTTTTTCATATTATTTACTTCATCAAAACACAGCCCTATAAAACTTGCTACTGTTTTGACTATAAGAACTTGCTAGTGGTTTCAGTTACTGCATTATAAATGATTTCTCTGATTATCTACTGTAGAAATTATTTTCTGGCTCCGTGTTCTGGATAATTATACCTGAGCATCAAGTTTGTCTTTAAGCTTCTGGATATTTTAAAATCATAACTGATTACTTTACATTGTTATATTGACTACTGGGAGATATAGGTACACATTTATCTTCAGCAGAGTAGAATGGATACAGGACATTCATTTCTTAGTGTTACTGTGGTTGCATCTTTCATTTTCTCCTTATTTACCTTTTACTTCATTTTCTTTAAATCATATTTATCTTACTAGGGTTTCTTTTTAAGCTACCTGAATCCCTTGTGAAAGAAAAGTAGAAGCAAATAAATACAGTATTGAAATGACTGAGTCTGATGATTGATGTGTATAGAAAAACATCTGTAAAGCTGGCAATCATAAAGAATCTAAAAATATTTTAATAAAGGAGGAGGAAAAGAATATGATCCTAGAGGGATGCATGGGGGTTTCAAATAACGTCTTTATTTTAATTTAAGACATAGAAATGTACATGTTTTTAGCCAGTCTTTTCATGTGGGACAAAAGCCTTTTCTTTAAGAGAGCCCTGATAGTCTTTCTTGCACCACTGAAAATGTGTTGTTTTGGTTTCATTAAAGTGTGGTGAGAGTTTAAAAATACCTGAAAGGAACTGAGGGCTGATGGCCAGTAGGATTTTACAATTATTTTGTTTAACCTATTCTTTTCACTTGTCTTGTTCATTTCTAACTTAATACCAGTTTAACTTAGCTCCTTACTTTCATTGGTTTTGAAGTATTCAGCTTTGTTTTCATAGAAACAGTTTTCTTTTTGCATTCATATTTCATTGATTCATTCAGTGCTTAAATTACATAACTGTACAGCTGGCATAAACAAACATGCAGATAAGCAGAATTTGAAGGGGAATGTGGCTGAGAAAAATTGTTTTCCTTTAAAGCACATTTTTTAGTACCCAACACATTTATAGAATACTTCTGAAATCAACCATAGTTGGAAATTGAGAGAAGATGGAATTATCAGAAGGAAAATAAGAAAAAAAATAGATTAGGTATTGTGATGCTTTATACAGTGAGCTGGGAGCTCTGCTGGCATACTGCCTAAGGCATTTGACTGCTAACCAGAAGGCTGGCAGTTCAAACCTACCAGCTACTCCTCTGAAGGAAAATTGGGCAATCTACTTCTGTAGAGATACTGCCTTGGAAACCCAAGGACAGGTCTCTATGAGTTGGAGTCGACTCGAAGGCAGTGAATTTGGGGTGTGTTTTTTTCATACAGTGAGCCCCACTACAGTGCTAATGAATGGGCCACAACTACATCCAAAAGCATGGACAAGTATAGGGGGGATTCTGAAAAAAGCAAGATACAGAAGACATTTATAATATGGTTCTTTTATAGAAAGTTCAATAGCAGGCATGACTAAATAATAATTGAGAGATGCTTTCTAGGAGGAAGAGAAGATCACAGGGAGGGATCTATGGGAATTTCAAATAATGTCTGTCTTAAATTGGGTGGTGTGCCCATGGGTGTTTAGTTACTGTTGTTTAAACTTACATGTGTATCCCTTTGTATGTATATTTAATTAAAAATCTTTAAGCATTAGTCTATAAACACTTAGTAGGCATTAAGAAGAAAAAATAGGTAAAGGGGATGACAAATAACAAGGACAAATACACAGTTGATTATATATCCTGCCAAGGGACCCAGAAAGGAGTGGGGAAGGTGCTTGGAAATAACTCGGATTATTAAAAATATATATGTAATAGATAAATGTAGTATGTATATCTTTTCATTGTTGTTGTTGTTACGTGCCATCAAGTTGGACCTGACTCGTAGCGACCCCTCCTTGGGTTTCTGAGGCAGTATCACTACGGAAGTAGATTGCCCAATCTTCTTTCCAAGGGGTGGCTAGTGGGTTTGAACCGCCAGCCTTCTGGTTAGCAGTCAAGTTCCTTAGGCACTACGCTACCGGAGCTTCTATCTTTTAATTAGTCCCTGAATATTTTTCCTAATTGTGCCATTTCAGGATAAAGATGTGAAAATAATTAACCTAAAGTGATTTTTATAAAAGTAAGTGTTCTTTTTTCATTCTTCTTTTTGATTATCACTGTAAATGTAGTCAGAATTTCATAATGCACTGATAATAATTCCTAAATTGTAAACATTCATTTTTTTTCCAGCAGAAACCTTGCCATAATGCCAAAATATGCATCAGGTCTGTGCTGATTCTTCTCATATGCCACATAGTCACCTGAGAGGCTTTTGTTTTGTTTTTTATAAATCATAACGGTTAGAACCCTGCCAGTGTCTCAAATACTTTAGACTTTACCTGATTTAGACTCATTTGTGAAAAGGATAATATGCCCCAATCCCATTAACCTTCCTTGGCCCTTTCATCATCATTTTCCCCAGATAAAAGGTTAACTGTTCTTACACAACCTTTAAAGGTTGTGCTGGGCTGATAATCTACGGTGTTTAGATAATAGGCTTCTCTCATTTCCATTAATATCCTATAAAATACCATTAAAATAGTTCTCCTTTAAAAACAATCATGAGACAGACATTTTGAGGAATACATTTTATATAATGTCATTAGTGCCTTTTTATTTTGTTAAATAAAATAACAAAGAATTACAGTATTTTTATACCTAAAATTTGAGAATTATAGCAAAGAATTATAGTATTTTTATACCTAAAATTTGAGAAGGATTCTTATACTCCTACCACGTTGACTTTATGTTGGTAAGATTTTTCAGTCAGACGAAAACTGTTTGCCCTTGAGTCACCCCCACTCCTGGTGAGCCCTGGTGAGTCGGTGGCCCTGTGCTCCATGGGTTTCCAGTGGCTGATTTTTCAGAAGTAGGTCACCAGGCCTTTCTTCTGAGGCCTTCGGTCAGTAGCCAAGCACATTAACCATTTGTACCACCTGGGGCTCCTCATAAGCACAGGGCTCCAGATGGTTCGAGAGGCAGTCCCAGCTGATCTGACCAAACTGATGCAAGATGATGGTTCATGTTTCAAGAGAATAAAAGTCCAAGAATCTTTTTTTAAAAAACTCAACTGCCTAAAGCATGATTCTGATGAGATCATGTACTTTCTAAAAATCTTCCATACCTCCTACTGTCTTGGAGAATAACATCCAGACTGCTTAGTCTGATAGTTAAAGAACTTCTATAACTTGGTCAGGTGAAAGTGAGGGACACCTTCCATGAGGTGGGTGGACACAGTCGCCCCAGCCCTGGACGCAGGCACACCGGTGATCTTGAAGTGGTACAGGACTGGGAAGTGCTTCCCTCCGCTGTACAGCAGGCCACCATGGGTCAGCGCCAACTTGATGTAGCTAGCAGTGTGGGGAGGGAGGGACAGAAGAGGTGAGCCCGGCCACATGTCCTAGAGCAGGAGGCTAGATTACTTTGATGAGATCCCTGTTTCTAATCACATGTGAAAATGCACTTGAGTACTTGATGCCAGAGCTAAGTTCATGGGGCAGAGGCAGAAGGGAGAGAGCAGAAGGGGCCAACAGAGAATTGGGCAGAAGAGCACACGCTCACTTCTGTAGGTCTTTCATTCCAGTAATAACACTGATGTGGAGTCAACTTCATGAATGGATTCACAATCCCAGATCTATCATATACTTACTAGTTGTATGAATGTTAGCAAACTATTTACTGACCTCTTTGAATTTGTTTCTTTGTAAAATGGAAGTGATTATAGTGAAACTTAAGGTTAAGTTAAGGAAAATAACCCATGTACTGCTTAGCTCAGTGCCTTATGCATAGGAAGTGCTCTGCCTGGCTGTCTGTATTACCATCATCATCTTCACCACATAACATCATGTGGAGTCATCATCACATAGAATCCCAGACACCTGAATCCTCACTTGCCACAGCCTCTGCTTCTGTACTTTCTCTCAGCCCAAGGCTTATAAAGGAGAAAAGTAAACAGGAGGAGTCCAAACAGATGCTCATACGTGATTACTGGATGCTTTTGGCTTGAAATGCTTACACAAAATTACAAGTCCAAAGGAGTAAATCTTTCACTAGGAAAATGGGAAATTTCAAAAACAACTTAAAGCATTATTTTTATTTTCCCTTATTAGATAATTTGTGAACATACTGCTGCCTTCCCTGAATTTAAATTTCTAAAACAATTTGAGTGTTTATATTTATCAGATATGTATCTAATAACTGCTGTTTTGGTTTGATAAAGCTTCAGAGGTTCAAAGAAGTGACATTCTGTGGATCGCCATGGCAGGGACTCATCAGATATGGGCTCTCCTATTGGACTATGGCAAACTACCAAAGAAAAAGTAAGTGGCAGCGTCTGTCTTTGAGTTAATGAAAGGTCTTCACTGTGTGCTTTAACCTCAAAGCATTACTGCATTACTTGGAGTTCACAGAATTCCCTTTCCCAAGGTCACCATCCTAGCACTCCCCACTGTACTAGTCCAGGATATACTAGGCTACGTTATTTTTTCCCACAGTTTAACGTGCCCACAGAAAGAATGCATACATGCATAGGAAACTGACACACAACAAATAAAAGTATAGCGCATGTGTTATTTGTGTAAATATACAGTGTGCTGCCATAACAAACAGCCTGGGTTCTTGGTGGCTTAAAACAACAGGGTTTATTCCTAGCTCACTCACATAGCTCTGCTAGAAAGCATTGCTCTGCCAACTAGGCTGATGAAGCAGCCGCCATCTGGAGCTTTGTCAATCGTCCTTGCAGAGAGAAAGAGAAGAGCATCTCCTCAGAAGTAACATACATCACTTCTTCCATTTCTTCAGCCAAAGCAATATCATGACCACACCTGACTTCCAGAGTCCTAGGAGGAGCAAGCCTATTGAGCATCCAGAAAGAGAATTTGAAATATACAGTGGATGCTTATCTTTTAGGACAGCTCAGATATCTTCAAATCAGGAATTCAAATATTTGAGTACCACACAGCAGAGTGGTTAACAGCTCAGTCTTTGAAGTTAAGCCTGAGATTGAATCCTGGCTCTGCCACTTACCATCTGTGTGAGTTTAAGAGAACCTCTTTAACTCTCTAAGCCTCAGTTTCTTTTTTTATTTTTTTCTACTGCATCGGGTTATTTTGAGAATGAATACTTTGTGAAGAGTCCAGCATAGTGCCTGGCATATATAGTAAATGCAAATTACTCTGTTGCCACTGTTGCAGATATAAAATAAAATGGTAGTGTCTTTGCAAAGTTTCTTACCTTTTCTGTAAAGCCTTTCCTCTTCTCCCTTCCACCTCAGGAAGAACTGACATACTCTTCTCTGTGACCTCATTGTGCCTGGTATGTTGTTACGTCGCTGCACTGATAAGTTTGCACTCGTTCTTCTTGGTTGCACTTACTAGTTTACATAACTGTTTTTTCCTACTAGACTGCCTCTTATAGGAAGGGACCGTGTCCTAATCCATTTTTGCGTCTCCTGTTCCTAGTACAGTTTCTGATACATAATGGAGCTCAGTAAGGTCTTGCTGAATAAATAAATGAATGAACATCATGACCATAAAGGCTATCAAATCACCATAGAAAGTAAGTGCTGGATATCTCAGTTACCTTCATCGGTAGAAAGGAACAATTGTATAGATAATCCAGATATTAGATCATCCCAATTATATGTGTATGTTGCTTTGGAACATTAATATGATGTTTTGCAACATTCAGTCACTCATCTAACAAGTATTTATTAAAAATTCTATATGCTAGGTACAAGGAGCTCTGGTGGTGTAGTGGTTAAGGCGTTTGACCGGTCGGTGGTTTGAACCCACCAGTTGTTCCACGGAAGAAAAATGAGGCAGTCTGCTTCCATAAAGATTTATAGCCTTGGAAATCCACTGGGGGTTGCTATGAGTTGTAATCGACTCAATGGCAGCAAGTGATGTGCTAGGCAATTCAATCTGGCAGGGTCTGTATGTATAGTCACCATTTATGTTAGATGGTGCTGCCCCAGGCAGTGTTGGCGTTCTGTTGTACATAAGGTTGCTATGCGTTGGAATTGACTCAACAGTACCTAACAACAACATGCCAGGGAACAGAGATAATGTTCGTTTTGCTAAGAATAAAATGAAAAGATGTGGCTGCTGTTCTCAAGAAGAACCAATCAGATCGCCAAACAACCAGTTAAAAAAAATAGGTGGGAAAGGAATCACTCCAGTAATCCTTTCAATTGAAATTATCCCTTATGTATGTGAGTATCAATAAGATTTGAGGTCCAAGGAAGGCTTCCTGGAAGAGGCTACTAAACTGAGACTTGGTAGAGAAGTAGGAGTTAGAAAGGGAGTAGAGGAGATTTTCTAGGCATGAGATGACATTAGTGGTGCTGGTAGTAGCCAGATGACACAGGGCCTTGTGAGACTGCTTAAGAGGTTTTGGTCATTATTTCTGTGGGTCTTTATAGAAAGGTTTTAAGCTGGAATGTGATATGATTAGATTGTGTTTTTGAAAGAACACTGGCAGTGTTCAGAGTGGGACCACCCTAGAGATGGATGCAGTCAGGAGACTTGCTACTTTCCAAGCAAGACATGGTAGTAGCCTGAAGAGTGAGATTAGCAATAACCTTTTACGTGAGACATTATTGTAAACAGCAGAACAGAAGTGACAAGGGTGGTCAGAATGTGCTGTCCTCTGTGCTGGCTGTTTTGGATATAGATGGTCAAGAACTGCCTAAGTTTCCAAATGAGTTATCCCCCTCATTTATATTAGGAATCTAGTCAGTTAAAGATCACATTGACCTTCATCATAAGTTTAAGGATACTGTACTAATAACTGATCTTCAGGTGGTAACGACCCCTAATGCCTTGAAGTTACTCTTTTTCCCCATTTATACTACCTCTTAGTTAATGAAGGGAAATCTTTTATTTTTTTTAAGTGGTAAGATTCCTCATGGCAATCACCTTTTATTTTATTTATTTTTGAGGATAATTGTTGCACGTATTTCTCTCTAGATTACACATTGCTTAGGTGGCCAGATTTCATACACCTATCTCCCTCTGCCCTCATCCTCTACCCCCTACCTAACTTAGCACTGGGAGTATAACAACCAGTAAGTGATTGATAGTCATCTTAGACTTACATACTGTGCCCTTTTTGGAAATTATGTGCATATGGCTCTCATTATATGACATCCTAAGTCAACTTCTTCCTTTCCCTCAACATAAGACACTACAGTATTTTCCTTACAACCTCTCTGGCATAAACTTTTTTTTTTTTTTTTGCATTACAAAAACATTACTCCAATCATCATTTAAACAGATATTTCCCTAGTATATGTAAGAAACTGATTTATAAAATCCATTAGAGCAGCATAATCTTACATCATTTTCTTAAAATGAGTAATGCCTGACTGCTCTTTTCAAAGAAATTTTTTAATTCCTTTTGCTTGTTTTTACTTGTTGTTGTTGTTATGTGCCGTCGAGTTGAACCCAACTCATAGCAACTCTTCCTTGGGTTTCCGAAGGCAGTATCACTATGGAAGTAAATTGCCCTATCTTCCTTCCGAGAGTGGCTGGTGGGTTTGAACCGACAGCCTTCTGGTTAGCAGTCAAGTACCTTAGGCATTAATGTTTTTACTTATATAGAATAAAACAAAATAAGTGTTAGTAAAAATTTAAACTTTAAGCTGTCAAAAACTAGATAAGCTTTCCAATTCTGTGTGAGAACCTAGTATTACATGAGTATAGAAAAAGTCAAGAACTTACGGTAGGATCAAGCTGTATTTATGCCTGATAATTTGGAGGGAAAATCTATTATTCTTCTTGTCTGATAAGGCTGAATCTGTCAGAGATTCCCTTTCTGGCTTGAGAATGGTTACAGTTTTGTGTGTATCATAGAAAAGTGGGAAGGGCCGCCCAGTGGATAAATAAGTTAATGGTTGAGAAATAACTAGTTAAAGCAGACTTCTACATTTTAACTGGACCAAGAGCACTACATGTTTTTACAATGTTTATCACTATTGATTTGATCATTTACATACATTTGCTTAATAACTAAGTTGGATAGTTGGCTCTACCTATGAACTTGTCTTTTTATAGTGAGTTAAGAAAAGGAACCTGCCTTCGATTTGCTGGAAGTGGGAATGAAGAGAATCGAAACAATGCATATCCTCACAAGGCAGGTTTTGCCCAACCTTCAGGTCTTTCTCTGGCCTCTGAAGAACCCTGGAACTGCCTGTTTGTGGCAGATAGTGAGAGCAGTACTGTGAGGACCGTCTCGCTGAAAGATGGAGCCGTGAAGCACCTCGTAGGAGGAGAAAGAGACCCCATGGTAATGAAAATCATTTCACACAGACAGTATATGCCTGGGTGCTTCCTAAGCTCTCGATCTCATGAAATGTGGAGAATTAATAAAAATTTAGGAGAGAGAGTTCGTGGCCTCATGAATTAAAAGGGAAGTCAGATCAAAGGAAATGTGAATATAAAGAAACACAAAATAAAACCATGTAAGGAAAGTATACTGATTCTACTTGGTTATATATAAATGTTAATGCTTCAGGGAGAAAGGAAAGATAAGATATTTATTAATGACTGGAGAGAAAAGAAGAATGTGACTCAGATGGTTGTCAGGGGAATGGTAAAAGCACCAGACTAACAGACTTGACCTGTCCCTGACCAGTGTGTGACTGTTGTAAAACTATTAAGTCCTGACCAGTGTGTGACTGTTGTAAAACTGTTAAGTCCTGACCAGTGTGTGACTGTTGTAAAACTGTTAAGTACTACAACCTAATACAGATTCAAAATTCCAGCATATTTTCTAGTTTCTAAATCAAGTCCCCAGCCCTATTGGTATGAAAATCAGACCTTCCCCTTGACTTACATAGCATATGCAACAGTCTCAATTTTCACTTTATACCTTTACAAAGCACTATAAAAATTTTAATAAATGTTCTTTCTTTTTTGAAAAATAAAAGAATTTATTTGCTTTTGGTGATACTGATGGAGTAGGAATCAATGCAAAGCTTCAGCACCCACTTGGAGTGACTTGGGACAAGAAAAGAAATTTACTTTATGTGGCAGACTCATACAATCACAAGGTGAGTCTTGACATTATTATATAACACCCTCATTTTCATGTGTCGTATTTAATATGCTGAAAGAGAGCCTCCTACAACTGCCACTCTAAAGTTCAGAGGGGATGCACAGTCTTTGACAACTGTATACAAGTTTATTCTATTCTTTCTTGGTCTCTTCTTGGCCAAGAGTTTAAGATGATGCTGTGAGCTGGGGAAAGTATTCAACAAACTCCCAGTGGCTGTGGGCAAAAGTTGTGAATTTCAAGCCGTCAGAGCTGCTTAGTAACTTATTCAGTAAATGAGGAGAAGGCTAATAGCAGGGGAATGAACATGTTAACTAAAAGGGGGACATTTTTGAACTGTTGCGTAGTTATACACACTGTTAGCAAATAATTCCATTATCAGCAGCATATCCATTCTCTACTGCCTTGTTTTTTCAGTTTCTATAAAGATCAGTGGAAAACAAATGTTAATACTTTATGATGGGAGACCGTAGTTTAATATAATTGACATGCAACAGGGAAGGAATCTTTAAGTTTAACAAAAGCAGCAAATCCTCAGCCAGTATTAGATGCTCATGAGTAGAAAGTGAGTTCAACTGTGAAAGTGTGTCCGGTTTTGAAGAACTAAATTTTTTAAATAAGTACAAACTCTCAGAAATAATTCCATCAAAAATTACTTCTGAAACATAAGATACAAGTTTTGCCTGTTGGAATGGCATCTCTCTCCTTAGACTGAAATTTGAATGTTTGGCTTTTTCAAGAAATTATGGAACTGCCTGTTCTGTGACTTAGTAGGAACAGTGATGGCAGTCAGAAACTCTTTAGCCTTGTAGAGCACTCCTCCATTCTACAAACATGAGATTGACCAGTGTATTTTCTTTCTTTCCTCTTTAGATCAAAGTTGTGGATCCAAAAACAAAACACTGTTTAACATTGGCAGGAACAGGAGACGCAAGTAATGTTATCCATTCCAGTTTTAGAGAGTCAACTTTTAATGAACCAGGAGGCTTGTGTATTGGAGAGAATGGCCAGTTACTATATGTAGCAGACACAAATAATCATCAAATTAAGGTGATGGATTTAGAAACAGAAACAATTTCTGTGGTAAGTAATCTTAGAGTATAAGTTAAAGGGTATTATTTTTGGAGTGAATTAAGATTCTTATGGCACTGACAGGCGTTTTTGGTTAGGCCATGGCTAGTGGTGATACTGATACATGTCGATAGATACGTGTACGTGAATGTCTGTGACGTTTACTTTGAGAATTTGGCAACAGAACTACCGTGCTGAGAGTGTGAGAAAGATCCTGGAGGTTAGTTGCTGTTAGGTGCCATCAAGTCGATTCTGACTTACGGCGACCCTGTCTGTATACAACAGAGCAAAACCCTGCACAGTCCTATGCCATCCTCAGAGTTAATTGCTGGTATGTTTGAAGTCGTTGTTGCAGCCACTGTGTCATGCCATCTTGTCGAAGATCTTTCTCTTTTTCACTGACCTTCCGTGTTACCAAGCATGATACCCTTCTCCGGGGATAGTCCCTCCTTATAACATGACCAAAGTATGAGAGAGAACCTCTCACCATCCTCACTTCTAAGGAGCATTCTGGCTGTGCTTCTAAGAAAGACTTGTTTGTTCTTCTGGCAGTCCATGTGTATTCAGTAGTCTTTGCCAACATCATAATTCAAATGCATAAGTTTTTCCTGAGTCTTTCTAATTCATTATCCAGCTCTCACATAATGTATGAGGCCATACTGTAACTTGGGGCCACATACCTTAGTGTTCAAGAAAAAAAGTTTTCTTTAACATTTTAAAGAGGTCTGTCGCAGCAGATTTGCTAATATAATATGTTGTCTTTTTTTCTCGACTGCTGCTTTCATGGGGGTTGATTGTGGATCCACGTAAAGTGAAATTCTTGATAATTTGAGTCTTTTCTCCATTTATCATGATGTGCCTTACTGGTCCACTGACACACACTACTCACATCATACTCTGTGGTTTGGGTTGTTAATTTTTTTAATATTCCTTAGGTTAATGTGTAATCCCTGTTTCTACTGGTGAACCCATTAACAAATGATTTTCTAACGGAAGTTCTAGAAGCTACATTTCTTAAGACATTGAAAATCAGTTCATAAGAAACTTAGATAAGTCCTAACCAATTTTTAAGCATATAAACATGGTCTGTAGTAGAACTTTGAAGGGGAAATGTCCACTACAAGGTATTTCTGCAAGAAATGTTTTTCCTAAAATTCTAGGAATTTCTAAGATATATATTTTAAAATTTAAAAAAGAAAACAATTACCATTATAGGTGTCACTTATCTCAACATAGATCTCTGGTATAATATGCATGACATCATGTACTTGACCATGAAAATGATGAGTATGTATACTACATTCACTACATTTCAAGGAGCTCTGGTGGTGTACATATTAAAGAATTAGACTGCTAGGCCAGTGGTTCAAACCCACCAGTCGCTCAGTGGGAGGAAAGAGGAAGCAGTATGATTTCAGGAAGACTTACAGCCTTGGAATCTCTGTGGGGCAGTTCTCTGTCCTAAGAGGGTCACTTTGAGTCAGAATCAACTTGATGGCAGTGGGTTACATTTAAACTGCTAAAGTTTTACTTTATTTTTCTGCCATCTCTAAACATCCATTAATGTAATTCTTCTTATTTGTGCTGATAATCTTTTTGCCAGGTGAAATTTTTTCTGTACCTACAAAATACTCTTGTGGTCGTCTAACTAAACACATTCTTGTTTAGACTAGAATGTAGTTACATTTCATTGACATAGAACTTTCAGTTTTCTACTGAAATCTAAAAAGAGTCTCTCTCACTCTACAGTTACCGTAAAGTATTTGTGCTTCAACAACAGATTTTCTTATTTTGCAGCTCCCTGTCATCAGATCTGAAAATGCTGTGGTGGATGGCCCGTTCCTACGAGACAAGCAGAAGATATTACCCAGACTACCTAAATCTGCTCCAAACGTCAGTCTTTGCCCAGTGACTGCATCCCCAGGCCAGACTCTGCAGTTCAAGTTGAGATTAGACCTCCCCTCAGGAACAAAGCTAACTGAAGGAGTTCCCAGTTGTTGGTTTCTAACAACCGAAGGTATGATTATAATCTTGCAGATGTAAATACCCCGCAAGTCCGTGATGTTTCTTCTAGTAATCTTCTCATGTGTTGTGTGATGTTTCTGCTCTGTGGTTGGGCAGGGTTTGAGGGAGACACATAAGAAATGAATGCAGATCAAACCCCACTTTGGCAGCTTCCTTTGCTTTTGAGATTCTTTTCTCCCTTTTATTAAAAAACAGTGTAACTCACCCGAAGTTACATGTCCGTCGTTAGCACTGTTTCTTGGGATACAGCTTTTGCTTTATCCTAATTTTTTTCTTCATTATCTTGTTCCCAGAAAGAGCTGCTTAAAGTTGAAAAATCTGCAGTGGAAAAATGAAATGCCACCTCCTGACTTAAAATCTTTTACTTTTATGCACTCCTCTCTTTGTAAATCTCTTTCAGGCCCTTCATTCACTATGTATTTGCACAGAAGTCAACATTTTAAGCTACAAGGATTAAATGCTAAAGGGACATTTCAGCATCAGCCTACTGATTTGGGAGAATGTTAAAGGAGCATCAAGGCTGTCAAATACCCTGAAATACTATTTTGGGAATACAGGCAGTCCTCAGAGTATGAATGAGATCCATTGCTGACTGTGTTTAAGAGTTTGTAGCTAAGTCAGGACAGGTGCTTTGTTCTGTTTAGTCTTACTTTAGTGCAAGGAAAGGCGCTCTGGGGGTGCAGTGGCTGAGGCATTTGGCTGCTAACCTAAAGGTCAACAGTTTGAATCCACCAGTGGCTCCTTGGAAGAAAGATGAGGCAGTCTGCTTCCGTAAAGATTCACAGCCTTGGAAACACTGTGGGACAGTTCTGTTCTGTCCTCTGGGATCACCATGAGTCACAATTGACTTGATGGCAGTGGGTTTGGTTTTGCTTAGTTGAAGAAAACTCTTAAAGCCTTTTCAGTGATTTAAAAGCTGCACTTGCAGCAAGTGAAGGTGATTGTGATGAAGAACTGTTGTGAGTAGGGGCTGGTTCATTTCTTTCAAAGTGAGGACAAATTTACACAACATTGAAGGGCAAGTAGGAGTTGTCCTCAGTGGACCATTCATAACCTGGGGACTGCCTGTGCTGTTGGTAAGGTAGGGGCTGCTTGTGTGAGACCTTTATAAAGGCTAGAAGAAGTCATGATTTGTAAAACAAAAACAAAAAAGAATTTTCTTTTTTCAAAATTTTTTCCATATGTCAGATATTTTGCTGAAGACACCTTTCTGTTTTCCCTCAAAAGACTGAGGATACGAGAAAAACTCTATACGTGTGGTTGAACTGTAGCCAGACCCATTCAATCAGAATTTACCCCATTTGCTCCTGGGCAAGTCCATCCCATGAGGCAGATTGCTGTGGTCTCAGAGTGATCTTGATTATTAGCACTGAAAGGCATCAAGACACCATCTACTACCCCAGCTCTTCTTATTTCCCGAATAAGGAAACTGATGGCTCAAAGAGATGAAGTGACTTGCCTAGGGGCTTATATAGAATTAAGTCAAAATCTGGAATTTGAACCAGTTCTGCTAGTTACTAGTGTAGTACTGTTTCCATTCTGTGCTATTTTATCTCCAACTGGCTGGAGGAGCAAATTAATATTTTTTAAGGACATGCAAAATTCAGAGCCACCAATTATACATTTGAGTGTCATGGCAAAGTCAAATTGCTATAAAAGTTTCTAAGTCCTTACTCTGGATTTCTGGACATTACTCATCATGGCTTACGGATTCATAGCAGTCCGTGGACTACACTTTGAGTAGCACTTTTCGCACGCTCCAGCATAAAGAGATCAGGGAGAGAAGGAAGCAGCCAAGAGGATTGAAATGAGGACAGGCAAGCAGGAGGAAGACCAAGAGAGTAGTTTCCTGGGAGCCAGGTGTTTTAAGGATAAGAGAGCTAATAGCTGTGCCAAATGCTATTGATAGATCAGGTTAAGATAAGGACCAAGAATTGACCGTTGATTTAGCAGCATAAAAGATACATGATATCTTTTACCAGAGTCATTACCAAATAGAAAGGAGCTCTGGTGGCATAGTACCTAAGGCATTTGACTGCTAACCAGAAGGTTGACAGTTCAAACCCACCAGCCACTCCATGGAAGGAAGACCGGGCAATCTACTTCTGTAAAGATTTACCTCCTTGGAAACCCAATGGGGGTCACAGTGAGTTGGAGTCAACTCAATGGCAGTGAGTTTGGTTTTTTTGGTTTATTTCAGAATAGTGGAGGAAATACCTGATTAGAGTGTGTTAAAAAAGAAGAACTGGGGAGATCAAGTATAGGCAACTCTTTCAGGAATTTAGCTAAAAAGATTAAAGAAAAAACAGGGCAGCTACTAGACGGGGAAAATGGAGTTGAGAGAACAGCATTCTTGTTATATTGGTGGCAAAGACCCAGTAGAGGACAGAATTGATGATACGGGGCACTGGGAAGTGGTATCCTTGAAAATGTGAAAAGGGGATGGGATCTCATGCACCAAGTTGGCCTTTGCCAGGAATCTGGTCATTTCCATAGTAAGGAGAGAAGGTCCGTCTGGACCCAGAGGCCAAGTTGAGTAGCTGTGGGGTAAGTGCTTCTGTTGTTAGTAAATGGAAAGCAAGACCATTGGCTGAGAGTAAATGAGAGGAGACAGAAGGTTTTAGAGGTTTGAAGAGAGAAGAGGGAGGGGGAAGGGCTAGACGAGGAAAATACAGTGTGATTGCTGAACAGCCTTAAGGGTCCACTTGAGTTTGTTGTTGTTTAGCTGTCATGAATTTAGAGTTTGTTTTTCTCCAGCCAAGTTTAGCCACAAGGTGCAGGCAGTCTAGGTAGTCTTAAGTGACTCTGAGTAGTGTTAATTAGCGGGTCTGTTATGAAGCCAGATAGATGATCAATCAAAGTAGCTCTCTAGAGTCCTGAACCACTATTAATAGTTCTTACCACTGTGCCTTCCATAATACTGTGATAGAAATTTCAGATTTTAATCTAAATAAATTTCAGATTTTATTCTGTATCAGTTTTTGATATGATAAAACATTTTTTGGGAAAAATATGTTCTTTTAATTGAAGTAACTTAACATCTCTTTTTAATTCAGTTCTTCGATTCTTCTATTTGTCATCATCTTTTACTTTTTTAATCACATCTACCAAGTGTTTTATCATTTTCAGTTGTTGTTCATCTTATTCCAATAGTATCATTAATATTTGACTTACCAGTTACTAAGCCTGAAGCTGTATTTCTTCAGAAATGCCTAGGTAGAGTTTAGCCCTGTTAACTTGCTTTACTACAAGAAATGGATGCCAAAACCATCCTTTGAAAGTATGCTCTACAAGTAGAAAATAAGACATTGTTGGAGAATAAGTAAATGAATACAATATGTAATTAAATGCAGATGAACTGCTGAGATCAGAATGCAGGAGAGCCTTTTTCCTCACTGACTGACTTGGGTCTTTTTAATCTTAGAGCACTTGCTGTTTGAGTATATTTTCATATTCTTTTATTGTAAAGTGTGTAAAGATTGAATTTGTGTATGAACTAGCTCCTTATTTCAGCATTATATTGAATATATAGTCATTTTTAATCATCATTATTGGTAAGGAATCAGTATATTGCTTGTCTTAATATTAGAGCTTTCCAACATTTGTAATCGAGTGGACAACAATACTAAAGTAAAATATTAGCAGTCTAGAACTTGTCAGTTGTGACATCTTGTCTCTAATGATCATACTCTGTCTCCCATTTTCCCCCCCAACTCTTCCTTTCTCATACCTTCTCGGGCTCTTTTATTTTGTACCTATCCCAATCCAGGCTTTATGCCTTCTCTCTTGGTTCTTCTCAGTTACAGCAGCTATAGTCCTGCAACAATCAACCAGGAATCCAAACCAAGAAGACAGGGATCTTGGTAGACTGCTTAGGAGGAGCTGCTGGTTAGAGTTTGGGAGGTGGCTCTCGGGTGATTGAGCTGTAGATGCCTCCACACAT
Source organism: Orycteropus afer afer (assembly GCF_000298275.1). NCBI lineage: Eukaryota > Metazoa > Chordata > Mammalia > Tubulidentata > Orycteropodidae > Orycteropus > Orycteropus afer. Next base: position 8,213,940 of record NW_006921669.1, read on the forward strand.
ACCCCTACTCTACCCCACACACACGCACACATGCACCCACACACACAAGGGAGAGGGATGAGCCATGTAGTACTCAAACTTGGCATGCCACAGCCCTCTGTAGGTTCAGCTAAGTCCTAGACTGCAGTTTAACTGTTTTGTCTTGTGTCCATTAACTCTGAAAAAGTTGCATCAGTTAGAGATCACTATTAATTTTATTTTGCTCTGTGTAATTAAAGAGCATATTGATTTTTAAAATAGAGTATTGACAAATTAACGTGCTTGTTTTAATTTAAACATACAAATTAATTAATATTGAGTCATTTGGGATACAGAATTTGCACAGTGTTAAAGGGAAGTGAAGTCATCAGTGGAGAAAACATTGAGCTTTTTTATTACTTGTCTGAAGATACTGGCTTCATTTCTATTACATAGGAGCAAACAGGCTTTCAGGAAAGAATCCTGATAATTTAAGGTTTTTAAAAATTATTTTATAAGGCAGATTTATACACTTATGATTAAAGGGCATTTTCTCTTCCTAGTTGGTCATTTAGAGACTGTAACATTTATTATTAACTAATTTTGGTCTGTATAATTTTGGTCTTTAAAGAAGTCAGCATATGTGAAGGTTTTAAGCCCCCCCAAAAAAAAGAGAGAGAGAGAGAGAGAGAGAGCAGTAGCATAAAAAGCCCCCGGGGTGTGTTAGAACATTACCTGTAAAATCCCAGGGCACTGTATATGAAAACCATCGTAAGAAGTCATTTCTGTGTTTTATTTCTATAATTGGACATTAAAATAGCAGTTTATTATCTTCCTGTTTTGATTTAAAATGTGTAAGAAGTTCTCTATGAATCTCATTTCTAACAAAATCACATATTAAATAAAACATACTCCCCAGACCAGAAATAAGAAAACCAAAGAACACTGAAAAGAATTATTAAACAGCTCCTGAATCAAAGCTCTGCGCTTTAATCTTTAGATTCTCACCTCTCACCTTCTCCTTACTCCTACTTAACACATTTTTCCTTTCAGCCAACACAGTATTATAAGCAGTAACCTACAGGAATCACAGAAAGGGCCAACAGAGGCAGGTACTCTTGTCATCAAAAATGTCGACAGCCTGAGGTCAGGAAAAAATGAGAAGAGCTAAAATGTAGACAGAATGTCTGTACTACTCGATAGGTGGTCCCTTTAGGACAGATGGCCCCAGTCGCCAGTAAGCTGTGAGAGTGCGTCCAGTGCTCTCTGCTTCAGGAGTCAGGGAGCGAGGCTCCACCCATTTCCCCCCCCCCCCAGCACTAGCTCTCGACACCTGCCCCCTGCAAAGCCCAAGGCTGGTGCAAGTGTGTGCTTGCTCAGTGTGACACAGATCTCGCAGATCCTTCTGAGAGATGAATAAAAACAGTTTTTAAATTTTAATACCCAGAGGCTTAAAATTTTTAGTGGTTTATTACACTTTTGTTCTGTAGAAAATCTACATATTTAAGTCTACAAAGAGTTTTATGTATTAAAATAAGGTAGTTGCAAAATTTTACTTTTTACATTGAGCCAACAGAAATAATCAGTGTTACCTATTTGTAAAGATACTGGTGTTATTTTTTTTCTTAATTTTGGATGTTCAATGGTTCATCATCATCTTAACCAGAAAGTCATTACAGAGTTGTGTATACATTTCTACTCCCTAAGTAAGTTTATTTTGTAGTTTTCTTTTTTTCATCCTGAAGACTTTTATCTGTTTCATAAAAATGATCTATATTTTCAAGTGTCCCATTCTGTTTATTTCTGAAACTTGATACATTTTACTTTAACCTTAAGGATTAAAGATCTCTGACTATATTTGCAATATTCAACTTGGTTTCAGTAGAAAGACATTTATTTATTTTACAGTGTTCGAATGGGAAAAATTTAAATAGTTTGAATAAAGATTATTAGACTGGGAACTTTTCATTGATGGTCATTATATCCGGTTTATACGTGTGTCCTCTGCACAAAGCACAGTGCCTGTTACTCAGAGACTGTAAATATCTGTTGATTGAATGAATCTAGTCTTCAAGAGGTATTTCTAATTTCCTGCTTGTCATCTTATACGGTCTTAATAACCGTTTTTATTTTCTAGGCAATGAATGGCTTTCTCAAGGACAGATATCTTCTGGAGAAATAGAGAGCATTTTCAATCAACCAACAATCTCACTGCAGATACCTGCTCACTGCTTGTCCCCGGAAGCCATTATATCTGTCAGCGTGTTTCTTTATTACTGTAGTGCAGACAGCAGTGCCTGTATGATGAAGGGGATCTTGTTCAGTCAGCCTTTACAAATAATTGATACACAGCAAGGCTGTACAGCTGCAGTGGAGCTCAGATATGCATTTTAGCAAGCTAGCTGCCACCCAGCACCACAGCCGCTGGCCCCCATCCTCACCATCGCTGTCACTTACGAGAAGCTTTATTTCTGCCTCTGCAATACCAAGATCCCCGGTGCTCAGTTCTAGCACGGATATTAAAACTGTTCCTTTTCTACTTATTTATTATAAGCAAAGCCCTTCATTCTGGCTGTGGAGCAGCTGTGTGTTGATCATCCTTTGAACTATGACCTTATAATCTGTGCTGCTATTTGGTACAAGACTAAAGACCACTCTGTAGTGCAGCATGTTATCATACAATAATTTGCAGTGAACATTGATAATAATAATAGTACCAAATATTTTAACTGACTTTTTCTACTTGTATTAATAGAAATCAGCACATTTGAATGTCTCGATCTCACAGACTTTAAACAGTCCACATGCTGGTAAAAGATACCTGCTATTCAAGGCATGAGGTCTGTTTAAGGCAAGGTCTCTGTGCTGCAGGAGGGTGGCAGGGAGGGACTTCACCGTCAAAGTTCAAAGAGTACCTGAGTGGTGAACAGTGTCCTTTGTTCTCAGCTGTGATTTTCTCAGCTGAAATTACAGTTAAAAGAGATCTATTTTTACTATAAATTGTTTGCTATTTTAACATAATATTATCAATGCTGCCTAACCTTACAAAGTTGAAGATAAAATCTTTAAGGGTGTATAAACTCATTCCATTCAGAAAACTGTGTTTTCTGAATGAACACAGATAAAAAAAAATGAGTCCCCAAAAGTAATAATGACTTTTGAGGAGAAAAGAATTTAGAGATACGTTACTGGTTATGATACTATTTAACTATAAGGAATTCACTGTGACCACTAAATCCAGTGATAATTTGGTGGAGTGGGATGGGGTGGGGGTGTTCTGATCTTACAGACTTATGTTTCACTTGTAGGGATTAAACGCAAATTTGTTGGGGTTTTTTGTTTCGTTTTGGTTTGGTTTGGTTTGACTTACCTCCCTGTTCATAATTTAAATTAGGAACATATTTGAGGATTTCTTTTTCTTTTTTAACACTTTTTAAGCTTTCAAAGCAAACCATTCAATGTGAAGTGCTATCATGTGATCAATAGGCATAGTATAGACCCTAATATATTACTATTTAAAATAGTCAGGCTAACACAGCTACTTGATAACATTTTATAGTTACTGTTTTTAACCCCAAAAGAAACAGCTGCTGAAGAGTTACTGAAAAGTTTTTTAAATTATTAGCATTTAAGTTTATAACTATTTAAAAGCCTATTCTTGTTTATGCTGAAACTGATTCCACATGTTTGTGATGAAATCAGCTTACGAGATTTTAAAAGCTTCAGGTAAATTTTACTTGTTTATGCAGTAAATATTGAGAGACACTGTGTATGGCGCAATATGCCTTGCTCCCCTTGTGAACCAGCCCTGAGCTTCACGTGTGACCTGCTGAGCACTGTCGTCTGGCTACTTCTTTATGCTTTCACATGTGTCACACGGTGTCACCTCCTTCCCTTCTGGTTACATAAACCTCTGAAGTTTAGAAGTGCACAGATCATGACTTTCATTTAGTTTGTATACCTGCTAATGCTAATTTTTAGAGAAAATTCAAAGGAATTCTGTTTATGTCATTACCTCATAAGCCTTTTCTCTCTCTAAAAACAACAAAAAAAAACCTGTTCTATCACTAAAGGCTGTAAACCATTAATATGTTCTTTTATCAAGAATAGAACTTACTCATTTTTCATCTCACTTGATTATACTTCTTCTTTCCAGTTGAACAGGATAAAAGCATTTTGTCTCAGTCACTTCCTATATAAAAACATAAGTGATTTCACTCTTGGAAAGAAGTGCATCCACTTAAAATATGCTAATTTTAGAAATTCCTGATCATTTATTTTTCAGTATAATACACACATAAACACACAAGTATGCATGTATGTATGTATGTATGTATGTATTTTCATGTAAGTTAAAAATGCAAAAGACAGAAATTTAGTAATTTTCCCTTTGTTTGCCTACAGTTTTAAGTTAGTCATAAAAAGACCAAACCCACTGCCATTGAATCAATTCTGATCCATTGCAAACCCCACTGGGTTTCCAGGACTATAAATCTTTACAGAAGTAGATTGCTTCATCTTCCTCCTGTAGAATGGCTGGTGGGTTTGAACTGCCAGCCTTCTGGTTAGCAGTCAAATGCCTTACGCACTGCACCACCAGAGCACCTTAGGTCAGGCTTAAGCATAGACTTTTCTTGACTTTCAAAGTACAGTTGCATTGAACATTCTTAGGCTTATCTAATCTAGCCCCCTGTGTCCATGGTTTTTTTACGTTAAAAATATTCTTTATAGTAGATTAGTATGGTTTTGAGTAAATCTTGCTAAAGCAGTATAAACAGGTTCCTAGAACTTATTAACATGAACCTCTTAGGTAAGAGGAAGCACTAGAAAGTTTACTTTTAAAACTTTCTGATCCTAGCCTGCCTTCTGTTTTCTGTAAGGACTTCTGTATGTTTTTTAACCTCTGCTTTTGCTACTGCATAAATTATTGTGTCCAGTGATAGTTTAAAGAGAGTAAGATTTTAGTGTAAATTACCTGAATCTGAGTGCCAGTGATATGGCATTGCACACTTCAACATAACACATGGAATCTTTGCCCTGAATCACTGTGCTGTTTTGTCACTGCTTTTTTCCTGTCTTTGTGATACCATTTCACAGGTGGTAGAGTTTGTTTCTGAACATATACTCCCTCAGCATTGACGTGATCCCTGTAAAGAATCTCGCTTATCTTGAATATGCTGTCTGCCTCAAGCAAATATTTAACCTATTTACAAGGGAAAACATTGTAATTTAATCACCCATAGATAGAACTGGCAAAGTTCAATGACTAAGAAACAATTTTCTCCTTAACTATTCTAATAATATATTTAATCGTTAAGTATTACCAGACCTGCAGAAAGCTATCAATCTTAACACAGCCAAAAAAAAGTTTTTGTGTGTATGTGTTTGTGTATGTACATTAACAGATAAAAAGATCAAGCCTTTCTCACATGTATTTCTTTTTTGATCAGTATAATTTTGCGCTAATACCACTGGGGTAAGTTACTTCTGCTTGTTTTTTAGTAATTGGAAATTTTGAGAAGATATTGAAAACATACATCTCTGTATTAGTATTCTTTTCTACCTGTACAAAATTTACTATTTGTTAATATCTGCCAATGAAAAGGTCTTCATTCTACCTGTATATTTGGCCTTCTATTTAAGAACAGTCATCAGAAAGTAACTGAATCCTGTAGTTCATAATTACATAAAAATATGTGCAAAAGGAATATGTCAGTAGTGGTACCCAGAATGATGGGATTGTGGAGGTTTTCATTTTAATTTTACTTTTTTGCATTTTTGTTTGTTATTACAATGAGCAATGAGTTATTTTCAAAGTCAGAAGATAAAACTGTAAATCTGTTTCAAAGATTTAAAGTAACTGAATAGTAAGCACTTACTGTGTAGTAACTTTTCTAAAGTCACTTTTGTTATCAGAGATCAAAACAGTTTGGAGTCCTTTGGTATACCAGATCTCTTAAGTCAGTGATTTGGTGGAGATGCAGTAATTGTGCCTTTTTTCTTCCTGTGTTTTCATTGTGTAATGTAGTTGCATGATTAAGATCATGGACTTTTAGTTAGTTGTATTCTAATTCTGTAAAAATTAGAATACAACTGGTAGCATAGTTCCTAAGCCACTTGACTGCTAACCAGAAAGCTGGCGGTTCAAACCCACTAGCCACTTCTCAGAAGGAAGATGGGGTGATCTACTTCCGTAGTGATACTGCCTCGGAAACCCAAGGAAGGGTCACTGTGAGTCGGGTCTGACTCGACGGCACATAACAACAACAATAACAACAGTGCCTCAAAGTAATGTTTTTAAACCTAAATCCTTCATAGTTTTATATAGCAGCTAATAAGTCCATTGTTGTTGTTATGTGCCGTCGAGTTGGACCCGACTCATAGCGAGCCCTCCTTGGGTTTCAGGGGCAGTATCACTATGGAAGTAGATCGCCCATCTTCCTTCCGAGGAGTGGCTGGTGGGTTTGAACCGCCAGCTTTCTGGTTAGCAGTCAAGGGCCTTAGCCACTATGCTACCAGAGCTCCCAGTAAATCCATAGAACCCAAAAAGACCGGGCAGTGTTGTTTTTGAAATTTAAAATTAATGTATTTAATTACATTAAGTTTTTGTTACACGCTTATCACTCAGTGTTTGGAACAGTCTTAACTGTTGTTTGCAAGAAGATTTTATATAGCATTATTTCTTGTTGTTGTTGTTGTTGTTGTTGTTATGTGCCGTCAAGTATTTCTTAAATTTAGATATTATCCGGAATTTTTTTTTAGCTCATGGATGTATTAAAAAATTAATTACCTTTCCAATGTTAGTTCCAACAGTGCTATTTTAATTGGCCTTCAGAGGTAATTAAGACCTTGTCACAGAGTAACTGAATTCTTAGCATAGAACGGTCTCAAACTGTAGAAGCTTATTCATAATCAAGAGAATTTTGTTTCGTAGCCAGAGTGAGCTCTAGAAACATAGTATCTGGCGCTTTGTTAGGACGCGTGAGTCTCCTGCTTACTTGCTTCATGAACAGACCTGCTCTACTGTGATCGGACACACGCAGCTGTGCTCCAGTGGAGGGTTCATTGGGGTGAACCTTCCCTTCAGCCTTAGGTACTACAGAAAGGAATAAAGCAAAATGCTACACACCTGGGTGTTTCATTGTTAAATTAAGTAGTAGGATGCTGCAGGAAGGAATGTGTTTTATTACATAATCTCTTTCTTGAAGGCCATAAGGAAGTGCATATCAGCTTACAAGAGGTGACGATAGCATCGTATTTTTAAAAGTAGAATTCATAGTCACCGTGATTGTCTTTTCCTTCTCCTGTGGCGCACATACGTTATTTAAATGAATGCACACTAACCAAGCATAACATAGGTCACTCTTTGTGGTAAATCATTTCGAGTATGCTTTTCTCTCATTTCTTTGCAGTGGGGTCATAGAGAGAATGATGTCCAGCTCAGACACTGGTCTAATCTGCCTCTCTGTTCCATGACCAGGACACCCTGGCCCTTTCACATCTTAGACCTCAGGTGGGACTGGCTGCTGCTGGCTTCCAGATGGCCAGGCTGACCCCAAAGTGGAGCAGGAGGCAGCCTCCGTCAGCTTCTCTGATGCACCTTCCTTTTCTCAGGGTGCTGATTTGCTTTAATTACTTTCAAAGATGAGAGTTGGGAAGTTAAAACCCTAGATACTTGTGGAATGTTTGCATGGCTATAGGTATTCATGGTTTGGCAAGTCCCCCTTTGCTGGCGTGTCGCTTCCAAGTATATCAAAGGACATTTTGTTCTGTTGAAAAGCCTAAGACTAAAAGGAAAGAATTGCAAATATTTCCAAATATACTTCCTTACCTATACCAGCAGCCATGTGCTACATAGCATTGTGTAACTGTAAGGGCACCATGTGAATTCCTTTCTCTTTAAGCAGCAACTTACAGACAGTGCTTTCAGTAATATTTTTCAACAAAATTATAAATAATTTTTTAATATTGAAAACTTCATAAAGTATGTGAATAAAGGTAGGTTATTGCTTTTGCTTTTAGTACACTTGGTTACATATTTACATTTAAACGAGTGAGACTTCCTAATGTTAAGAGGAAAAATTCCATGATGTAAATATTCCCAGTTTAAACAGTGAATTTATGATTTTTTTCTTTATGTAGCTGTGCTTATGAAAATATATGTCAAAGGCAAAACATTAGTAATAAGTTATGTAAGTTATGCTAAAAAGGTAAAACTCGTGTTAAGGCTAAAAATAGATGTTCGTTTCTGAAACATTAGAAGGATTCTACTGTGTAATATTTTCTCTTTTTAGAACCTGGGGTCATTGTTCTTAGTCCCACCACAAACATTCCATGAGCATCTGTGGTGGGAGTTACCTGTTAAGTATTCAAAGCCCAGCAAGTGTTTATGAGTTGACCTGCATTGTTTGCGCATGCCTGTGATGTTTGTCATCCAGTTTACCTATGCAGCATATGCTTCCACTTCCTCCCCACACCTTGGGCTTCCTTCTCTAAGTTTCTGTCGAGGTTTCAGTGAGGAACTGTGGTAACCGAAATAACGGATGTAGCTGAATGACTGTGTTGTGATGAACTTTTTTCCCCTAGTGTTCCTAATAATAACTCCATTTTCAAAGGAGGGTAACAACACCCTGTAACTTAAAATTCATTTATCTGTACTTTGAGGTATACCTTCCTAACTATATTTTACATAGATTAACTTTTTTTAAAAGTTTGATTTCTGTCTATTAGGGTGCATCAAGACCTAGTTTAAAAATTTTTTAATTGCAATCATTTCTGTGTGGCTTATGGGCAATTCAAAGTTTGTATATATGTTAAATATCACTATTTGAAATAGTAACACTTCATAAATGTATCAAAGTTTAGGTTTGCCCCCTTTCCCGCCTGTCTGTGGCATGAAGTCTGTGTTTTTATTTCTGAGAGTAGAGCTGGTCTGCTGTGCCGACTTCATATCTGTTACTCCAAATGTTTGCTTATGTTTATTTTTCTGTCCAGAGACAAATGCAGTGAAAATCCATTTTACAGGTTGATAAATTGATATTTCTAAACATGATCTGGTTTAAGACTTTACTTGGTATGCATTTTAAGTTTTTCATGTAGACAGATTAATATATTTTTATACAATACTATATTTCAATAGCTATTTCAAGACTATATTCTTCAGTGATTTTTTTGAAGTATACGTGTTAACAGTAGACTGTAATGAGAACAGAGTGGCCTTCGTTACCAACTTAAAAGTGCAATATGTATGATTACAGAGAGGAAGAATGTGTTTACTATACCTTGAAATCTAATGTCTCTTTTCTAAAGCTTTGTACATTTTTTTTTTGTGTGAAATAGATTAAATATTTTCTCTGTAAAGCCATGTCCCTGTTTTTAATTTGCATTCTGCTTTGAGTATATCATGGGATAATTTTGCTACTTAGAACACAGGAAATCATAAGTTATTATTCGAACCTTTGGGGAAATGAGGAATATACTGCTGAGATTATTAAAAAAAATTTGCAAGCAAATAATTCAAAATAAAACCATGATATCATGATAACAATAGAGGTTTTTTCTCAATACATTGGAAAAGCGTGATTTATTTAGTAAGTAGTGTTGGGAACTTTTGAAAACAAAAAGAAAATGAGTCTCTAATTAGGTCCTGACATACACACAATTTCAAAGGAATTAATGGCAACACAAAAAGTAAAAGTACACACACAAAAAAGGAATATCTAATGTTGAAGGTGGGGATGGCATTCATGTGAATGACTTAAAACCCAAAAGCAATCATGGAAACTATTGACTTGTAGAACTACAGAAACATTTTAAGCTTCTGAATAACAAATTGAAACACTAAGGAATTTACAAACCAAAAAAGTATTTGCAAAACACCAAGTGGACGTAGGATTAATATGTATAATATATGAAGAGCTCTTACAAACTAAGAAAAGCTAAATTGGAAAATAGGCAAAGAATATGAGCATGCAGTTCACAGAAGAGATACAGTAATAAAAAGATGCTAATCCCATTAAATTCAAATGTAAATTCATCCAGCTATTTAGTGAGCACTTACTTAATGCTCTGTTCTAGGTCCAAAAAAAAACCCAGACCAAACTCACTGCCTTCCAGTGGGATCTGACTCATAGCGACCCCTCCTTGGGTTTCCGAGGCAGTATCACTACAGAAGTAGATTGCCCAACCTCCCATCCCAGGAGTGGCTGGTGGGTTTGAACCGCCAGTCTTCTGGTTAGCAGTGAAATGCCTTAGGCACTACACCACCAGAGCTCCTGTTTTAGGTCCAGTGGTGGACTAATTACACAAGGGCCTTGCCCTAGAGGTTTGAGAGGAAGGAGAGCTGAGAATGGATGAGTAAACAAACGGTAATTGCTATAAAGAGGTAGTATACTTTTTATCTTTGAAAACTAAGTATGTTGTATGGCTATATTCTGTGTATGTCTATACACACATATACACATCCATGGACCGTCCTCACTTCACACAGCAATGAGGACCATGAAAATAGCCATGCAAGCTGAAACTGCAGAGTAACCTATAGCAATGAAGGAAAAATGGGATTTTTTCATGACCTTTACAAATTTTTGTTAAAATATTAATCAAAAACTTACTGTTGACTGCAAATGTTTGAAGCTAATGTTTAGTATACAGTGATTGAAAACATTTCAATATGGGGAAAGATTGTCTTTCTTTGTGAAATAATTATCAAGAGTAGTTTGCTAACCAGAAGGGTGGTGGTTCAAACCGACCAGCCACTCCTCGGAAGGAAGATTGGGCAACCTACTTCCCTAGAGATACTGCCTAGGAAGCCCAAGGAGGGGTCGCTATGAGTCAAAATTGACTCAACGGCAGTGAGTTTAGTTTTTTTTTTAGTTTGAACAGCGCTTCTTTCTTTTTGTTATATAAAATACAGAGCAAGCATCTTTTCTGTGCCTTGACAAATTTTCATACTAAGTTTGAATCAACCACCACCATTTTATCCTTTGCATTTTTAATTTGTGAAATATCTCTGAGAGTCTCATCCCCATAAACTGTTTTCTGCCAGCATCACTTCCTCTGGGACATCATCCTTTTTGTCACAACCGCTTTACTCATTTGTGTGGATACTTTCACCTTGACTCAGTTTCCCTGCTTGCACCTCTCAAGTCTGTGGCCTGAGGACATTGGCAGCATTTCCACAGCCAGCTATTTGCCCAACTCCATTTACATTCTGTTCAAATTTCACTTCAATGTTACTGCTTTTCATTTCCTTGCTGTGTTTTCGTCTCTGTGTGCCAATTTCCTGTGTTGATTACCCATTTTTGTAAACTGTCATGTGTTTCCATGTATATCACCAGGAAACAAAGAGACAGAACAACTGCATGCTTGCTGTCTGTGTGTGAACTGAATACCAGATGTGCACTGACCACTGCACATTCAAAAGCGTGGCATTATTGGTTACTGGTCATGACGTGCACCTGTTATTACGTGGTGATTTGTGGACTGAAGAGTTAACGGTGGAGTTTGTACTTTATTAAATGATTCACAGCTAATATAACATCCCCAAACCAAACCCATTACCATCGAGTTGATTCCAACTCATAGCAGCCCTGTAGGACAAAGGAATCCTGCCCCATAGGGTTTACAAGGCTGTAAATCGTCACGGAGGCAGACTGCCACATCTTTCTCCTGAGGAGCTGCTGGTGGGTTGGAACAACCAGCCTTTTGGTTAGTGGCTGAGCACTTTAGCCACTGTACCACCAAGGCTGCAAATATGACATAGTAACTGAAATTTGAACCATGCTGTTGGGAGACTCGTGTTATGTAACCAAACTGTGGTGAATGATACTGTGCATATCAGTAAAGCGAGGACTGCATGTATCATTTATTCATACAGTAAAAGGTTAAAGAAATAGAAAATTGAAAAAAACAAACTCCTAATAACTTGTTGTTGTTAGGTGCTATCAAGTCGGTTCTGACTCAGAGCAACCGTATGTACAACAGAATGAAACACTGTCCGGTCCTGCGCCAGCCTCGAAAGCATTGCCATGTCTGTGCCACTGTGGCAGTCACTGTGTCAATCCATCTCACTGAAGTTCTTCCTCTTTTTCACTGACCCATTACCAGCATGATGGTCTTCTCTAGGGACTAATCCCTCCTGGTAACATGTCCAAAGTACTTGACACGAAGACTCACCATGACTTCTAAGGAATGTTCTGACTGTACTTCTTCCAAGACAGATTTGTTCATTCTTCTGACAGTCCATGGTATCTTCAGTGTTCTTTGCCAACATCATAATTCAAAGGCATCGATTCATTTTCAGTCTTCCTTATTTCTTGTTCAGCTTTCATATGCATGAGGTGATCAAAAGTACCATAGCTTGAGTCAGGTGCACCTTAGACCTCAAAGTGACATCTTGCTTTTTACTTTTTAACATTTTAGAGAGGTCTTTTCCTGCAGATTTGCCCAATGCAAAAAATAGGTATATCATTTGATTTCTTGACTGATGCTTCCGTGGGAGTTGGTTGTGGGTCCAAGTAAAATGAAATCCTTGACAACTTCAATCTTTTCTTCGTTTATCGTGATTTTGCTTATTGGTCCAGGAGTGAGGATTTTTGTTTTCTTTATGTTCAGGTGTAATGCATACTAAGGCTGTAGTCTTTGATCTTCATCAGGAAGTCCTTCAAGTCCTCTTCCCTTTCAGCAAGCTAAGGTTGTGTCATTTGCATATCTCAGGTTATTAGTGAGTCTCTTCTTCCAATCCTGATGCCGTGTTTGTTCTTCATATAGCCCAGCTTCTTGGATTATTTTCTCAGCATACAAATTGAGTAAGTATGGAAAAAGGATACAGCCCTGATGCACACCTTTACTGATTTTAAACCATGCAGTATTCCCTTGTTCTGTTCAAACAACTGCCTCTTGGTCTTTATATAGGTTCCTCATGAGGACAATTAAGTGTTCTGGAATTACCATTTTTGCAGTGTTATCCATAATTCATTATGATCCAAACAGTCGAATGCCTTTGCATAGTCAATAAAACACAGGTAAATGTCTGTCTGGTTTTCTCTGCTTTCAGCCAAGATCTATCTGTCATCAGCAGTGATACCCCTTGTTCCATGTCCTCTTCTGAATCTGGCTTGCATTTCAGGCAGTTTCCTGTCAATGCACTGCTGCAACCATTTTTTAATTATCTTCAGCAAAATTTTACTTATGTGTGATATTAATGGTATCCACATTATACTGGATCATCTTTCTTTGGAATGGGCACAAATACCAGTCTCTTTCAGTTGGTTGACCAGGTATCTATCTTCCAAATTTCTTGGCATAAAGTGAGTACTTCCAGTATTGTATCTGTTTGTTAAGATGTCTCAACTGGTATTCCATCAATTCCTGGGGCCTTGCTCTCCACCAGTACCTTCAGTGAAGCTTGGACTTCTCCCTCCACTACCATCAGTTCTTGATTATATGCTACCTCCTGGAATGGTTGACCAATTCTTCTTCATACAGTGAATATTCCTTTCATCATCTTTTGATGCTTCTTATGTTGTTCAATAATTTGCCCATAGAATCCTTCAATATTGCAACCTGAGAACTGCACTTTTTCTTCCCTTCTTTCAGCTTAAGAAATACTGAGCATGTTCTCCCCACCAACACCACCTTTTTCTTTTTCATTTTCTCTTTCTTTTTCTTTTTCTTCCTAATTCCAGGTCTTCACAGATTTCATTAAAATACTCTACTCTGTCATCTTGAGCTGCCCTTTGAAATCTTTCGGTCAGTTCTTTTATTCTGTCATCTCTTCCATTCATTTTAGTAAGTCTTCATTCAAGAGCAAATTTCAGAGTCTCTTCTGACATCTATTTTGGTCTTTTCTTTCTTTTCTGTCTTTTTAATGACTATTGTGAATTCAGTTGTGCCGCTACCCCAAGTATGTGTCAACTTGGCCATGATTCTTAGTGGTTTGGCAGTTATGTAATGATGCAATCATCCCCCATGATATGATCTGATGTGATCAGCCAATCAGCTATAAGGGGATTAGGATGTCATGCAACTCCCTCACCAGGTCACAATCTTGATCAGATGGGAGTTTTCCTGCAGTGTGACCTGCATCACCTTTTATCTTACAAGAGTTAAAGGAAGAGAGAAGGGAGCAGGGAGAGGAGGACCTCAGTACCCCAAGAAAGAAGTGCGAGGAACAGAGTGCATCCTTTGGACCTGGGGTCCCTGCACTAAGAACCTCGTAGACCTAGGAAAAGATTGATGCCAAGACACGTAGATCTCCAAGGAATTCTGGGCACACAGATGTTGAAAGGAGATAAGGACCTTCTTCCAGAGCCAACAGAGAAAGTCTTTCCCTAGAGCTAGTACTCAGAATTCAGACTTCTAGCCTCCTGAACTGTGAGAGAATGGATTGCTAATTTGTTAGAGCCATCTACTTGTGGTATTTATATTATAGCAGCATTAAAAAAATAAGACAATGCCCTTTTGCTTTCTTCATGTATGATATTCTTCATGTTATTCTGGCTTCAGTCATTAGTGTTCAATGAATGTTTCAAATCTTTTCTTGAGATGGTCTCTAAATTCAGATGGGATATACTCAAGGTCATGCTTTGGCTCTCATGGTCTTTAATTTTCTTCAGCTTCAACTTGCATATGAGCAATTGATGGTCTGCAGTTGGTCCCTGGCCTTGTTCTGACTGATGATATTGAGCTTCTCCATCATTTCTTTCCACAGCCTCTTTGAATCCTGTTTATTTCATCAGTGAGGTCCACGTGTATAGTCAACATTTATGTTGTTGATAATAGTATTTGCCAAGAATAAGTTGTTGGTCCTGCAAAATTTTATCATGATCTCTGCCATCATTTCTATCACCAAGGCTATATTTTGCAAATACTGATCCATTTTTGTTTCCAGCTTTGGCATTCCAATCACCAGGAATTATCAATGCATGTTGAGTTTGTGTTTGATCAATTTCAGACTGCAGATGTTGGTAAAAATCTTCAGTTTCTTCATTGCTGGCATTAGTGGTTGGTGTGTAAATTTGAGTAATAGTCCTATTAACTGGATAGTACCCTGTACCTGACAGTACTGTGCTTGAGGATAGATCTTGCAGTGTTCTTTTTGATGATGAATGACGATGCCATTCCTATTCCATTTGTCCCAACGTAGTAGACCTCATGATTGTCCGATCCAAAACAGCCAAAACCAGTCCTTTTCAGTTCATTAATGCCTATGATACAGATCTTCAAGTGTTCCACTTCACTTTTGACAACTTCCAGTTTTCCTAGATTCATACTTCATACATTCTATGTTCTGATTAATGATGAATGTTTGAAGCTGTTTCTTCTCATTTTGAATCAGGCTCCACCAACAAATGAAGGTCCTGAAAGCTTGGCTCTGTCTGCATCATCAAGGTTGACTCTACTTTGAGGAGGCAGCTCTCTACCAGCCATATTTTGAGTGCCTTCCAACCCAAGCAGCTTGTCTTCCAGCACTGTATTATATACAGTGTTCCACTGCTATTCATATGGTTTTCACTGCCCAATTTTTTTTGGAAGTGGGTGGTCCCATGCTTCTTCCCCATCTGCCTAGTCTGTAAGCTCTGCTGAAACCTGTCCACCATGGCTGACCCTGATGGTATTTGAGGTACTGGTAGCATTATCTTCCAGCATCACAGTAACATACAAACCATCTAGTATGACAAACTGACAGACAAGCTATTCTGTTAAAGCCATCCACCTGTGGTATTTATATTACAGCAGCCTTAGATAATTGAATTTATAGTTTTGAACTCCTTACCTAACTAGGTAAGAAGCTTTAGACTTAAGGATAAAGTCTTGGCATCAAGCGCAATTGGCATAACATACTACACAAAAACATTGTTCCACATCCTACTTTGGTGAGTAGCAACTAGGATCATAAAAGCTTGCAAGCAGCCATCTAGGTGCAATGATGGGTCTCTCCTCATCCAGAGCAAAGAAGAATGAAGAAAACCAAAGTTGCATGGAAACAATTAGTCCAAGCGACTGGTACACCATGAGATCCTCAGCCTATTTGACTATGAGACCAGAAGAACTAGATGGTGCCCAGCTACCACCATCAACCACATGGAGGGGGATCCTGGATAGAATGGGATAATAATGTGGAACAAAACTCAAAATCATTAAAAAAAAAAAAAAAAAAATGACCAGGTTTGCTGGTTCTGATAGAGCCTAGTGGAACCCCTGAGACTATGGGCCCTAGCTGTCCTTCACATCTGGAATTGAACCCACTCCCGGGCCTCCAGCCAAACAAAGGACAGGCATATGAGCTGAAGATTTACTCCTTGGAGAGGTCAATCATGGGAGAATAGAAGGGCTGTGTATGTACAGGGAGACAGTTTCAGGGGGCAGGAGTGCATAGGAGGGAAGGACACAGGGAAGAAGTAACTATGGGAAGGAAATAAGAGGTGAGCTGTTGCACTGTGGGAAATTGTAGTCAATGTCATGGGACAAAGTGTATATGAGCTGCTGTATGGAAAGTGAATTTGCTCTGTAGACTTTGACCCAAATTTAAAAAGAAAAAGGTCTTGGGAACAAGAAAAAAAAAAAAAAAAAAACTGGATACTCATTCTGTTTCTTTTTTTTTCTTTGTGACTATACCCATGAAAACTACTTGAACTATCCTTTATGTATAATGTGCCTAATAACTATATAGAGTTGAATTTGGGAAAGGAGATAGGAAGGAACTATTTACACTATATATTTTTATATTGTTAGAATTTTGATTAATTAGTATGGTAATGCTCGGAAGGAAGATGGGGCAATCTACTTCCGTAGTGATACTGCCTCGGAAACCCAAGGAGGGGTCGCTATGAATTGGGTCCGACTCGACGGCACATAACAACAACAGTATGGTAATATTCCACCTGCTTCCCACAATCACATTGCTTGCCTTGTGTACATCATGGGGAAGGTAACCAGAAGAGTAATGAGTAATATGACAGCATTGGTGGCATCACTAGGAAGGTGGGGGGGATTGTGCAGATCACACTGGCTGACACCGTTAGAGGTGGTGACACCAATGCCCACCCTCCACCCCCGTTGTAAATTGTTGGCTCTGCAGGTCCTCCCAGAATGTCAAGGGTGGGGGGTGGCACTGCTCGATTGCCAGAGGGCGGTCCGTTGTCCGATTTGGGGGCGCTCCCCCCACCCCATCCCAGAGCTCCTGGTGCACGTCGGGGGCCAAGAGTGGAGGAGGCAGAGCAGCCACTGGACAAGGCTCTGTGCAGCCCCGGAGCTGGGACAAACCACGTAGTATGTCCCCAAGCAGGGGACGTTGCCAGTGTGTCCTGGCCACTGGCCTGGGTCCGTGGTGTGGGAGGCAGCGCAGCTGCTATGCCAGCCCCTGCAGTGGGATGTGACTCACCAGCCAACCAGCTGCCTCCTTCTGTAGAGCTGGCCCTGCTCACTCAGCCACTTTAGCCACGTGAAACTATGTAATCTAAGCACATTTAGGCTGTGCATATGTAATTGAAATTTTGCTAGTTGTTTCTGCCACTGCTATTGCCATTACATTCAGTGATATACAGGAATGATACATTAGTATCAAAAACGTTACTAAGGATTCTGTGTGGTCTGGTACAGGAGGGAGGTCCAGGGGGGTGGGGAGGATGACACCATCAGTTACCACACTGAGTGACACCGACCCTAGTGACAGAGCTGCCAACCACATTTTCATCTCACTTGCTAAGACAAGCTAACAGAATATCCTTACGTAACTTGTCTGCCTTCCCCCGTTGAAGCAATCGCTGAAGTGCCAAGTACGTAGAGGAGCCGGAGATCCCTGAGAAAGATGGAGTTCTGTAATTCTGCCCACACACAAGAAGCCTTCATTTCCCCTCATGTTTTTAAGATTTTAATCTGAAAAGAATTACCTCTTATCCAAAAACAAAACTTTACATTTGTTCTATATTTGGCATTTATTTGAAATGATACCACAACCAAGTCCATTTTTAGAGTAGAGAAGATAAGAGGGTAAATATTTGAAGTATGGTTTATCACCCCATCCTGGAAAGGGAAACAGTCGCTTACCCATGTCCAGGAAGCCGATATGACCTAAGACTCCAAGCGCTGCAAGTCATCTACTGGAGGTTTGGGAGCTGTTTATCCTGCTCTCTGTTCTCAGGCAGCTACAGAAGTCAGCCTCGCAGAGTCAAGTAGCAAAGAGAGCTGCTTTTGTTTGTTTCGCTTTCTACAGGAAGAATAAGATAATCATCCACAAGGCCCAGTACCTTACTCAGTTACTTGCACCTTGCTATTAGAAGCCGTAAGAGACTCTCGGGTATATTTGCTGTCATTCAGTGTTGTAGGTAAAAGGTGTAACTCTGAAGTCATTTCAGTAAGTTATGTTAATAAAACACATAGAGTTAGCAGCCTCTGCCAAATACCACCATCATGAATAAGGTGATTGAAAGCTGCATTTCAGCCACCTTTAAATCAACCACCCTAAAAATAAGGATGCAGCCTGTTTTGAAATATTTTTCTACAATCTCTGGGCAATCCATTCTAGTAGTTAGCAACGCTGTGAAGAGATCGATCATTCCCTGTACTTAGTCCGTCTACCTTACTCTGAATTGGAAGCATCCCACTTGTTTATTGCTCAATAAATATGCGTAGTAGCTCTTCATAACCTTCTTTTCAAAGTGGATCGATTCATATTTTAACATTCCCTTCAATGTAACATTAACTCCCCATATATTCCTCCTTTCCTGTGTGGCACAAGCAGTCTGCAATCAGCTGCTCACCTGAAGGTTGATGGGTTGAACACACACACTAGCTCCACAGAAGTAAGGCCTGGCAAACTGCTTCCATAAATATTACAATGAAGAAAACCCTACTGGGGGTTGGCAGACAGTGGTTCTACAAGTGTATTGGTATGTTCTATGAGAATTCCCAGGCATATAGTAGAGCTGACAAGGGACAAGGTGGTAGTCACTTCTTGACCACAGACAGCTACCCAGAGGGAGCAAGTAGTTGGACCTATGGGATCGGAACTATGGTCCTAGGGGACATCAAGCTCAAATGGCATAACACACTACACAAAACACTGTTCCACCTCCTACTTTGGCAAGTAGCAACTAGGATCTTAAAAGCTTGCAAGCAGCCACCTAGATGCAAAGATGGATCTCTCCTCATCCAGAGCAAAGAAGAATGAAACAATTAGTCCAAGTGACTGGTACACCATGAGATCCTCAGCCTATATGACTATGAGACCAGAAAAACTAGATGGTGCCCAGCTACCACTGTCAACCACTCAGAGGGGGATCTGTGTAGGAGATCCTGAATAGAGAGGGAGAACAATGTGAAACAAAACTAAAAATCATTTTTTTTTAAAAAAAGGGACTAGGATTGCTGGTCTGATAGAGCCTGGTGGAACCCCTGAGACTATGGCCCCTAGCTGCCCTTCAGGTCTGGACTGGAACCCACTCCTCTGACTTCCAGCCAAACAAAAGACAGGCGTATGAGCTGAACATTTACAGCAGATAGATACACTC
Organism: Orycteropus afer afer; assembly: GCF_000298275.1. Classification (NCBI taxonomy): domain Eukaryota; kingdom Metazoa; phylum Chordata; class Mammalia; order Tubulidentata; family Orycteropodidae; genus Orycteropus; species Orycteropus afer. The sequence continues at coordinate 8,233,412 of NW_006921669.1, forward strand.
CTTGGAGAGATCAATCATGGGAGAATAGAAGGGCTGTGTATGCACACAGAGAGAGAACTCAGGGGACAGAAGTGCATGGGAGGGAAGGACACAGGGAAGAAGTGACTATGGAGAGGAAGTGGGAAGAGAGCTGTTGTATTGTGGGAAATTGCACTCAATGTCATGAGACAGTGTGTGTAAACTGCTGTATGGAAAATGAATTTGCTTAGTAAACTTTCACCCAAATCCCAATAAATTTTTTTTTTCAAAAAAGAAAGAAAACCCAATTGGCAGTTTTACTCTGTGACACATACGGTCTCCATGAGTTGGAATGATCGACAGCAACAAGTCTGGTTTTTCGATTTGTTTCTTCCAACTCCTCTTTCCCAGTCTTCTGTTTTCTGTTCAGCCCTCCCCAAACTGTTCACAGCTCCCTAACGTTTAATACCAAGAGTTAAACAATACATCCTGCAGAAAGGATCGCTGATGCTAGAGATTAAGACATACTTCTAGAATGGCATGTGAGGAGCTCTGAGGATCCTTTTCCCAGCCAACAATCATAACCGATGAGAATTACTTATGAAATAACCATTTAAAGTCTCCAGAAATTGTCTTAGTGACATATAGCAAATGAAGAAACTTTTATTCAAGAAAATCTACTAAATCTTTGTAAGAACTGCAAAAGATGAAACACTGGACTTGTAAGGGATCCAAAATGGCCAAAACAAGCTTGAGAAAGACAAAGCTGGAGGATGCATGTTTCTGAACTCAAAACTTACTACTAAGCTATAGTCGTCAAGACAATGTTATGCTGGCGTTAGGCCAGACATACAGCCCAATGGAATAGAATTGAGATTCTCAAATTCAACACTCATATTTATGGTCAGTTAGCTTACAACACAGGAGCCAGGACATGTCAATGTGGAAAAAAGAATCTTTTCAACAAATGGTACTGGGACAACTGGATATTCACATGAAGAAGTATGAAGTTAGACCCTGTCCTCACACCATATGCAAAAATTAATTCGAAATGTATCACAGACCTAACTGTACGAGCTAAAAGTATAAAATTCGTAGAAAAAAATATAGGAGTAAATTTTTGTGACCTTGTGACCTTAAGTTGCCCAAGGGAGCTCTGGTAGCATAGTGCCTAAGGCACTTGACTGCTAACCAGAAGGCTGGCGATTCAAACCCGCCAGCCACTCCTCGGAAGGAAGGTTGGGCAATCTACTTCCGTAGTGATACTGCCTCGGAAACCCAAGGAGGGGTCGCTATGAGTCGGGTCCGACTCGACGGCACATAACAACAACAACAACAAAGTTGCCCAAAACCTACCAAAAGCACAAAGCCTACGCCAAAAATACAAGCATCAGAAGAAAAAATAGTTAAATTAGACTCTTCATCAAAATTAGAAACATCTGTGTATCAATGGACTTTATCAAGAGAGTGAAAAGACCTCAGAATGGGAGAAGGTATTTGGAAACCATAAATAAGAATTTAATATTCAGAATATATAAAGAACCAGGACAATTAACAACAAAATGATAAAAATAGGCAAATGACTTGAACTGAGATTTCTCCAAAAAACATAATCAAATGGCCATGAAGTAGACTCAACATCATTAGTCATTAGGGAAGTAAGAATGAAAACACAATGAGATACCACTTCACATTTCCTAGGTGTAATTTAGAAGAACAGAAAATAGCAAGTGTTGACAAGAATGTGAAGAAATTGAAACTTTTGTACATTGATTGTGGGAATGTAAAATGGTACAGCCACTGTGGAAAATAGTGATTCCTCAAAAAGTAAAACATAGAAGTCCCATATGACCTAGCAATTCTACTCCTAGGCATATACCAGTAGAAATGAAAACATAGGTCTACACAGACTTGTACACACATGGTTGTAGCAGCACTATGCATAATATCTCGAAGGTAGAAACCCACATGTCTACGTTGATGAATGTTTGATAAACCAAACATGTTACATACATTCAATGGAATATTACTCAGCCATAGAAAGGAATGAAGTTCTGACACATGTTATAACATAGAAGACGCTTGAAAACATTATGCTAAATGAAATGAGCCAGGCACTAAGTATGACTCCATTTATATGAAATGTTCAGAACAGGCAAATCCATAAAGACAGGAAGTGGATTGGCAGTTGGCTAGAGTTTAGGAGGGGAAATGAGGAACGACTGTCAGAGGGTTTCTTTTTAGGGTGATGAAAATGTTCTAGAACTGATTGTGTCGCACAGCTCTGTAAATAGGTTGCTGTTGTTAGACACCACTGATCAGTTCTGACTCCTAGTGACCCTGTGTACAACAGAAAGAAACGTTGCCCGGTCCTCTGCCATCTGCACAATCATGGCTGTCTGAGTCCTTTCTTGCAGCCACTCTGTCAATCCATCTCATTGAGAGTCTTCCTCTCTTTCACTGACCCTATTCTTTACCAAGTGTGACGTCCTTCTCCAAGACTAGTCCCTTCTGCATGTCCAAAATATGGGAGACGAGGTCTTGCCATCCTCGCTTCCAAAGAGCACTCTGGCTGTACTTTTTTATTTATTTTATTTTATTTTGATTTGGGTGAAGATTTACAGAACAAATTCACTTTCCATACAGCAGTTCACATTACTTCGTCTCATGTCATTGACCACAGTTTACCACAATGCAACAGCTCCCCTCCCACTTCCTCCCCATAGTTACCTCTTCCCAGTGTCCATCCCTCCATACTCTCCTGCGCCCTGAGCTGTCTCCCTGTGCATAAGCACTGGCTGTACTTTTTGTAAGTCAAATTTGCTCAGGCTTCTGGCAGTCCGTAGTATATTCAGTATTCCTCACCACAATTCAACTCTTCCACTTTACTTATTCGTTGTAAATACTCATTGTAAAACACATGAACTCTTCGTTTGCCTTCCTTATTCATTGCAAACATACTAAAAGCCACTTAATTATACACTGTAAATGGGTGATGTGTTTGGTGTGTTCATTGTATCTCAATAAAGCTGTTATGAATAATAGAATTCATGCTGAATTAAATGGGAAGGTTGTCTCCTACCAAAACCCACTGTCATCAAGTCAATTCCAACTTAAAGTGACCAGTAGGACACAGTAGAACTGTCCCATGGGGTTTCAAGGCTGCACTCTGTACAGACATAAACTGCTACGTCTTCGTTCTGCAAGTGGCTGGTGGGTTCAAACTGCCCACCTGTTAGTTAGCAGCCGGCCGCTGAACCTCCCTGCCGCTGGAGCTTCTACCAACTCTAACCCAACCCAGCCCAGAGCCTTCGGGTCATAGCAGCCCTACAGGACAGAGCAGAGCTGTTTCCAAGGAGGGTGTCCAAGGCTGCAAATGTTTACAGAAACAGACTGCCACATCTTCGTCCCACAGAGCAGCTGCTAGGTTCAAACCACTGACCATTCAATTAGCAGCCAAGAACTTAACCCACTGTGCCCCAGGGCTCCTTTTCTATTAATGCTATTGCTAACTATTTGTTATTTTATTACATGTGATTCCAGTTTTATAGAGCGAGACACCAAGGCAGTGAAATGTTAACTCAATCAACTGTATGCAACTTATCAACTCTAATCAACTTATTGTTTAAGAAAAGAAAGGGTTGTGAACTGGGAACTTTTGTCTTACTGGTATTAGAGCTTGATTTTCCCTTCAGAAATACAGTTGATTTAGAGAGGTCCCAATCCCATAGCCACTGTCCTATTTACCAGTGGATCTTTAATCATGCTTTGTTTTGCTTTGTTTTAAAAGAATTGTGCATTAACTCCTTGGAGAGAACAATCATGGGAGAAAGAAGGGCTGCTTATGCATAGGGAGACAGCTCAGGGGGCAGGAGTATATGGAGGGATGGACACTGGGAAGTGGTAACTATGGGGAGGAAGTGGGAGGGGAGCTGTTGTATTGTGGTAAACTGTGGTCAATGACATGAGACAAAGTATATGTGAACTGCTGTATGGAAAGTGAATTTTCTCTGTAAATCTTCACCCAAATCACAAAAAAAAAAAAAAAAAAAAAAAAAAAAAAAAAAAAAGAATTGTGTATTAAAAGCTCATGGATATGTAATAAAATAATATGTTCTCTTTTCAGTCAAATTATTATTTTCTTCTCTTTTTTTTACCTTCATTAAACATTTTTTTAAACGTTTCTGGAGTTGACAAGTTATTTTTTTCTTTCCCCCCATTTTCTGGCATATTACCAGTGCTAATGAAGCTTGGTCTGAAAATAAATTCTTTTAATTAACTAATCCTTCGGAAACAACATATGGTAGCCAGATTAAAACAATGACATAAAATTGGTCTTTGTCACAGGACTATTAGCTTGCTTTAATCTTAGTCTTAAACTTTATCACAAATCAACATTATCCCCTAATCCTCAACAGGCTGGTGGTCCTCCAAAAACTGAGGAAGGCCTACTACCTAAGAGATGTTTTGTGAGTATCTGTCCCACCTACCTATATTTTCTCAAATATTCCTTTAGAAGCTATGATTATGTATGTGTGGTCTTTTAAAGACAGCTTCAATCCCTCAAAAGAAACGTTGATGTTGTCTTCAATATGGATTATCCCCAAGGTATAGTAGCATCTTTGCTACTGTTCTTGTTGGTTTTGATGGTGGTAGTGGCAGCTGTAATTTGTTTTTTGGAGAAAAGCTCAACAATTGTTTCTGCTTAAGGAAATACCCTGCTTCTGTTGACTGTAGGGGAGGGATAGGTGCAGACCATGGTGAATATGGGTCGGGCCAAAGCACATTTAAAAGAGCACAGCATTTGTCATACCTCCTACTCCAGGTACAACTCCCGCCCCATACTCTGACCTGCTAGACTCAGACAGACTCTTGACTATCTGTGAATAATAAGGGCCAAATTCAAATTAAAGTCTTTTCCTTTTGTCTTTTGGGAACCTTAGATTTGTGAAATATGATAGATGATTGTTTTCCATTGATACACACTTGTCTCTGTGTGCCAGTCAATGTAACATTTTGGTAAGATGCAGAATGAGTGTATGGTTTTGCAAGAAAGATTCCAGAGTGAGGTTTGGTTCAAATTTAGTTCAGAAGCTCTGGATTCCTAGCTATTCAGAAACCTGATGTAAGCATCACTTAGATGTGCCTCCCTTGTCCTGTCCCCCTGTACCCCCACAGCAGCACTCAGAGAATTTGGTTATAGGACAGACAGAAGAATGGCCCCAAAAGATGTTCACGTTCTGCTCCCTGGGACATGCGAATATATTACCTTATGTGGCAACAGGGGCTTGGAAGGTGTGATGAAATTAAGGAGATGGTGAGGGGAGTGATCCTGGATGATTCAGGTGGCTCCAATGTGACCGTGGTGTTTTGTGCCATCAAGTCAATTCCGACTCGTAACACTCCATGTGACAGAGTAGAGCTGCCTCATGGGTCTCCGTTCCTAGGCGGCAATCTTTATGGGAGCAGATGTCCAGACCTTCCCTCCTGCAGAGCTTCTCACTGACTCAAACCATACAAAACAAACAAACAAACAAACTCACTGCCATGGAGTTGGTTGGTGAGTCGGTTTTTCCTAGGCGGTATCTCTACAGAAGTAGATTGCCCAGTCTTCTTCTGAGGAGTGGCTGGTGGGTTTGAACTGCCTTCCAGTTAGCAGTTAAATGCCTTCGGCACTATGCCACCAGAGATGTGACCAGGGAAGCAGAGTTTGGAGTGATGATGAGATTGCTGAAATGGGGCCACAAGCCAAGGTATGCATCTGGAAAAGGCAAGGAATTCTCCCCAAGAGCCTACAGAAGGAACACAGCCCTTCTGGCACCTTGATTTCAACCCACTGAGACATTTGGACTTCTGACTTTCAGCACTGTGATATAATAAATTTATGTGTTCTAGGAACTAAATTTGTGGTAATCTCTTACAGCAGCCTAGAAAAATAATACAGGTTAGGAAGTTCAGGTTCAGTAAAAGTGTCAGGGAGACAGGAAGCCCCATAGCCCCTCTTGCCTCAGCCCAGCATAGTCTTGTAGTTTCTTCAATCAGCCTGATTGGTAAAGTTGTTCTCCTTGACAAGACTGGTGAGGTGAGTCTGAAGGCCAGGCCGCATGCTCCACCCACTAGGCCTGGGCAGCAGCACACACTGCTGGATGGTTTGCCTGAGACATCATTTGCCAAGTTCAGTGTTTCCTACTTTCCCTCCGTCATCCCTCCCCCTCCCCCAGTACGCTCACGCACACCTGCACATTTGGCTCTAAATCTCACCGGCAGCCTTAGCTTTTAAAGAACAGTGGATTCAATGAGGCCATCTTTCTTTAAATCCGAGTCTTTTATGGACAGAGTCAACACAAGAACAATCAAGAGAACAGCAAGAGCATTGCTCGTTTTGGAGAAAGCCAGCCCACCGTGGCAATAAAGCCGAGGACTGCTGGTGGCAGCTTGGATGAGCCCATGGAAGAAAACCAGCTTGCTAGGGGAGCAAATTATGGGACAATACACTGTGCATATTAATTCTTCTACTTTGCTCCCAGAGCTTTTATTCTACTGTGTAGCACATTAAAAGAAGATCTCTACCTTGGCAAAGAATTAGAAGTTAAACTAGGAACATTAGAGTGGTGCCCCATTTTTGAGCAAAAGGCAGTTTCCTCACCTACAGGCAGGGGACCCATAGTTGCCATTTAAGAGCTTTGAGTCAGTGGATGGTTTTCAGGGGAGGCAAGCTCAGCAGTGTGGGTTTAGCCCCGCCCCCACCACCCCCACACACAGGAAGACAGGACAGAGAGGCATCCCCACTGAGCGACAGCTGGCCTGCTTGCAAAATGAAGTCAAGGACATGCAGTCTGGAACTAAATTTGGAAAATTATTAAACTCTCTACAAAGATCTTCTACCACTTTGATCTGGCATTGGGTAAGTTTCTTGGCCATGGGGTTAAGTGCCATAGGCTTTGTTTAAAGTTGTTTCTTCACCAAACAGAAGCCCCCCCCCCCCACCGCCCATTTAATCACAGATCACATCACCTGATATTGGGCAGTAGCACTGGACAAAACCATCTTCGAATGAATACCTGTGAGAGGGGGTGGACGCCCTGTCTGTGTCACGCCAGGCAACAGCTGAGTAGGGTCATTCCCCCATTCAACTATGAGGAAGAACATCTTGCTTCAGGCCTTTTTGGAACTTAGGTTTTATTGGATGAACCCATGACAATTAAGGCCTCTACTAAACCTGGTGAGAGCTGGTGTGTGGGCTGTTGTTGTTGTCATGTGCCATCCAGTCCGACCCAATTCATAGCGACCCCTCCTTGGGTTCCAAGGCAGTATCACTACGGAAGTAGATTGCCCAATCTTCCTTCAGAGGAGTGGCTGGTGGGTTTGAACCGTCTAGTCAAGCCATCATTTTTTCAAGGCACATCAGACCCTCAAAGGTGGTGACTTATCCGTATCCCACTGTTGGTGGCAGTACTACGTTTAGAATCCTGGTGCCCAGAAGCCCAGCCCAAGGTTCTTACATCACAGATAAGACCAAACCCATGGAGTCAATTCCAACCCACAGTGACTCTACAGGACAGAGTAGTGCTGCTTTATAGGGTTTCCAGGGTTGTAATCTTTAAACTCTGATAGTGTAGTGCCTAAGGCGCTTGACTGCTAACCAGAAGGCTGGCAGTTCAAACCCACCAGCCACTCCTCGGAAGGAAGGTTGGGCAATCTACTTCCGTAGTGATGCCGCCTCAGAAACCCAAGGAGAGGTCACTGTGAGTCCAATGGCACACAACAACAACAACAATCTTTAAGGAGGAGCTCTGGTGGCTAGTGCCTAAGGCACTTGATTGCTAACCAGAAGGCTGGCAGTTCAAACCCACCAGCCACTCCTTGGAAGGAAGATTGGGCAATCTACTGCCTTGGAAACCCAAGGAGGGGTCACTCTGAGTCAGATCTGACTTGAGTTTTTTTTCCCCATTGTAATCTTTAAGGAAGCAGACTGCCATGTCTTTCTCCTACAGAGTTGCTGGTGAGTTCAAACAGCTGACTTTTTGGTTCACAGCCAAGCACTTTAACCACTGCACTACCAGAGCTTCTTTCACAGGAGACCGGTATAGTCTTATTTATGGTATCACAGGTGCCTCTAAAACTGCTCAGAAACTCACTGCAATTTTCTCACTCTACCGGTTAGAAAAATTGGAAAAAATGACGTCCTTTCATCTATTGTTTACTTTGTCTGAAGACTGATAAAATGTTTCCGTACCCATAACAAAATGCACTTGCTTCCCATGAGATTAAATCTGTTATTTACTTAGGGTTTAAACCTGGGCACAGCAGGAGGTGCCCTTGTCGTCTGGCTTCCTCCTAGGAAGGGTGGTATAGAGTGAAGAGACCTTTCAGATCCAGGCATTTGTCCAGTGAATTTCAGACACACTCGGTGCCATTCTTCTCAGAAATCCCTGAAGAATGAACGGCTAATGTTCTTTACGTTGTGTGCCCAACCCTGTCACAAATGGCTACATGCATTACAGCATCTTGTCTTCACAGCACCACCAGGAAGTAAGGACTGTCCTTATCCCCACTTACCAAGAGGACCCGGAGCTGAAGTTTGGTTCTCCAAGTGCCCAGCTCATACTACAGTCAGGATTCAAACCCAGGGTGGTCTGACCCTGGAGACTAACAGCACTGCTTCCTTGGCGAATGTTAAAGACTTTCTATTAAAGTGTTATCAGTTGTTTTCCCATTCAGCATGTAAAGAGACTGGAAGTCATCACTACCATCCTTACCACAAGAAAAAAGCTAAAAAACTGAAAACAGACTATTCTTAGAGAGTTAAAATCACCAGGCACATCACTACCCTGAAAACTGGAGAGAGACAAGCAGATAGGAGAATCACCACTTACCGGGAGCAGGAACTGCCACAGCCGGACCCAGCCCCCAGCAGGAATATTGGAAGGCTAATTGACTAATTGCTGGAGACTGAGCTTGGAGAAGCTTGGGAGATCAAACCCTGGAGAATCAACCTGAGGGAGGACCCACTCTTCTGTGAGTTTTCCAGGAACCCCACCAGGTTCTCACTGGGAAGCTTGAGGAAATATCCCCTCATGCGTCCCTCAGTGGGAGGGGAAAAGTAACCATTTTGAAATAGTGCTCTGTTCTCTTTAACAATGGCCTGCCCTCAAAGAATACTTCTTTACAAGGGCCTAAACAAAGGAGGTTTTATTGGAGTCTCTATGAGTCGCATGGACTCAACAGCAGCGAGTTTGGTTTTTGGTTTTTTAATGTGGTGAAATGGCTGCTCACCTAAAGGTTGGCAGTTCGAACCCACCAGCTGCTCTGTGGGAAGAAAAGACTTGACTATTTGCTCCCTTGAAGATTTCAGTCTAGGAACTCTTCCCTGCCCTATGAGTTGGAATTGACTGGAGGGCACAACCACCTGCATGCACACACACACACAAGAACAACAACAAAGCACGCAGAGATGGAGAAAGGCAAATACTCAACTCCAGTCCCCTGTAGTCTTGCTGTTTCACCTGAGTGAAAACAAAGTCTGAGAAGTGTTTGTAAAGGACACAAGTTCACTAAAAGACTGAGACCTAACCACAGGATTACAGATGCTTCCCCGCCCCCAACACCCAGTATGACCACCTCAATATCAACAGGGCTTCCCAACGGATTACAGCTAAAATCAGGTTCTTTTACCTGATACATCATGTCTATCTCTCAACACAAAATTATAAAGCATGCTAAAAGGCAAAAAACACATTTTGAAGAGACAAGGCAAGCATCAGAACCAGGCTCAGCTATGACAGAGATTTTGGAATCATCGGATCAGGAATTTAAAGTGTTATCAGTTTAGAATCTGACATCTTTTAGATAGAAATAAATAAAGACTATAAGAGTCAATTTTTAAATTACATTTGAGAATAAAGTCAAAACACATGAAAGCCCATAAAAAGACAAATGACATAATAATTACAAATATTTCTTTTTTCCATTTGAGCAGATTCCAAAAGAGCCCCTCTTTCCCAAGCAGTTATCTGTTGCTCTTGTGTGAAAGTCATAAAGCTGAATTATTTTAGAATAGTCTAATTCTGACTTTGCATGAGAGTTCAGCTAGACGTCATACCAAAAAGATCACTTCTCTTTGTGAAACTGCAAAGAAGTTTTAAAGAGTAACCAACTAGACGATCACTATACCCTTTCTGCCCCGGATTCAATAGGAAGCCATCAGAATAGACTCAGAGCAGCTATGAGAGGACAGACAAAGCCACACCCAGCTTTCATTAAAGATACTAATTGTCCCCGCCTGAGAAAGAAACTTCAGCTCTAAAAGAAGCCAGATGTCTTCAATGTCTGTGGCCAGTATTCATTTCTGTCTACCATCCAAACTGATTCCTCCTTTGATGTCCACTTCTTTTGCACATGCAGGTACAATATAACTTAATTTGAGGCATTACTGGAGTGGGTTTTTAAAACCCACTCCAGTAATACTGCTATAGTCTCCAATTAGGATTAGGTACTTGAAAGGATTCTTACATTTCATTTAAAAATTGATATCTGTGATGCTTGTTCATAATCTTCACTCCAATTACTGGGAATTTAAAAGGGGGGATTGCTTTCTCATTTGGAGGAAAGGATAAGCTGATTTCCATGAGGCTCTCTTTCCAGGAGGTCCATTTGAGCTGCAGCTGAGTGCCTTGATCTCATTTAGGCTGGGTGGTGTGCAAAGGTGAAGAGAGAGGAAGAAGTTAACTGGAGAGCTAAGAGAAGTGTTGTTTGGGCAGTTTAAGGGCCTGAGATCTATCTGCCAATATGCATCTAATTCAGGGTAAGGCGTGATGAGAGAAGTGGGCTGGTGAGAAAGTGGAAAGCACTTTGTACGCCAGGAAGAGTTCTGAGATCTTATTTATGCTGAGTAATTTCAGAAGACTTAGAAACCACTGCAGTGCTTGGGAAACTCAACTTCAGAAGCCAAGAAGGCAGTGATGCAATACACCCCAGAGAGCTGCCGAGAGCCACAGAGGAACCACAGCCCCCAAGGTCATCGGTAGCATGCCCTTCATTATATCGCTCCTCAAAACGCTGTGTCAGGTGGGAACGTGTCTATGCTGGCCTTGAGCAACAAGATGCTCAGGCCAGAAAAGGTTCCATCCAGGGTCTGGAGGGCAATGCAGGTGTCCACAGAACACTGAAGAGGCTGACCCCAGAAAGGCAGAAAACTAGCCTATCTCCCACTGACCCCATTGACAAAAGCCAGGATTTGAATGTTTCTTCATCGTATTGAAATACAAATCTGAATTTATTTTGGAAAAAAATTTAATTCAAAACAAATCAAAAACAAAACAAAACTCACAAGTACATTAAACCTCTAGAGTCATAGTGTGGAATGTAACTAAACAACTGGAATCTTTTAAGCATACCGTAGCCTAAAGAAACCTAATTATTGCACTCCCTGTCACAGTGATAGATCCCTGGGGGGTACAATTTGCACTTGGCCGCTAACTGAAAGGTTGGCAGTTCAAATTCTCCCAAAGGTGCCATGGAAAACAAGCCTGGTGAGCGAGTTCTGAAGGATGATAGCCATTAAAAAGCCTCTGAAGTGCACTTCTATACTGACCAACATGGAGTTGCCATGAGTAGGAATCAGCTCAAGAGCAAAGGATTGTTGTTGTTGTTTTTTTTTTAATCACAGTGGACTGAAAAGTCTAGATGACTTAGAACTGCTCCTTTCAGTTCCTTCACCTCATCTCTTCCTCAGTAGATTGGGAAGATAAAAACCTCATAGATGAAACTGTCAAGACCAATTATGCGCACAGCTCAGAACTGAACTTTTTTCATTTTCAAAATCTTTTGTATTTTTATTAATCAAGGCAAAGTTTGCAACCCTGTAGTTCTACAAAACTTTCATAAAATTATTTGGTCCTTGATTTTTTTTTTTTCCTCTTTGTTCCTTTTCAATCAACTTTCTTTAAAAAATTCCCAAACATCTCCCACTTCAGGAAAAAATCTGACAACCCCTCATAAGCCTGCCTATTTTGTGACAGATCTATGATTATATTTAAGCAGCCTTCTCAAGAAAATCCCACTCCAGCTTTTTTCACTGCCCTGATTTTAAAGAGTATAGTGAACTCGGTGATGTTCTAATGAGAGTGAGAGCCTGCTGCATCTCAAGGAAGGGGAAAGTCAGGGGTTGGACTTATAGATGTGATGGTTACATTAATGAATGAAAGCAAAATAAATAAACACACCAAGCTAAGCCACACTTAGGAGAGTCAGGTGGGATCCAACCCTCCAGGGATAACAAAAGCAGGGAGAATGTTAGTGATCCAGGAGATGGAAGGTTGCCAGAGAAGGGCAACTCTCTGTGACACGGAAGACGCGGGCTTGGTTCTGGTAGCTTTAAAAGGCAGCTGTCAGCGGATGCGGCAGGAAAGCAGATTTCCCCTGATTATAGGAGAAGAGTTTGCAACAATTAGGCATGTCTTTAAATGGAATGAACAGAAAAAATCCTGCACATCCCATCGCCGGAAGTGTTCAAGCAGAGGCTGGGTGGTCATCTGGCAAAGAATGAGTGGGAAGTGTTTCTCTTTGGGGTGGGAGGTGAAGCTAGCTGACAGAAGGTCTGAGGTACCTTCCAACTCTAGGAATCTTTGATTCCATCACTTTGGACAACCAATAACCCACTCAGTGCCTCCTTTGTCTTATCTGAAAAATGAGGGCCTTAGCACAAAATAGACAATCTAAGGTTCTTCCCAGCCCACATATGGTATGAATCTGTTGCCTGGTTGGTTGCTTAGTGCTGTTATAACACAAATGTCACAAGCAAGTTGCTCTAAAGTACAGAAATTTACTTTCTCATAGTTCTAGAAGGTAAAAGTCCAAATTATGGTCTCAGCTGTGTTAATTCCTTCCTTGTTGGTAGCCCTGGTCCCTCCTTGGTTTCTTGATTTTCCTAGGCTTGTAGAAAGTCCACAAATGGCATCTTTTTTGTGTGTATTTGTGTTTATTCTGGTCTTTTTATAACTCAGAAGTGATTAGGTTTAGGATCCATCCCACAGTCTTATGGCCTCAATATCATAACAAAAGATAACCCCTTTTTCTAAACAGGATCTGTACACAGGTACAAGAGCCAGGAATTAAACACATATTTTGGGGAGCACAATTCAATTCATAGCAAATTTGTGTATGTTGAAGGAGACACTCAGCTATCCTAACTCGTTGTCCAACATGGAAAAGGTCATTGGATTCCTCTGGGCCTTATTCAAAGTCTTTCTCCCAATCTGTAGACAAGGTTGAGGACAGGAGAATATAGGCCCAGCATGAGTGTGACCACCAGTCATCTGTCAGTTCATTGTACTATGGTGGGTTGCATGTTGCTATGATGCTGGAAGCTATGCCACTAGTATTTGAAATGCCAGCAGGGTCACCCCTGGTGGACAGGTTTCAGCAGAGTTTACAGACTGAGACAGATTAGGAAGGAAAACCTGCCAATCTACTTCTAAAAACTTTGGCCAGTGAAACCTTATGAATAGCAATGGGACATTGTCTGACATAGTGCCAGAAGATGAACCCCTCAGGTTGAAAGGCACTCAAAATACGACTGGGGAAAAGCTGCCTTGTCAAAGTAGAGTTGATCTTAAGGATGTGGGTAGCATAAAGCTTTCAGAACCTTCATTTGCTGATGTGGCATGACTCAAAATGAGAAGCAGCATCCGAAAATCTAGGAAAATTGGAATTTCTCAAAAATGAAGTGGAACACTTAAAGATCAATGTCCTAGGTATTAGTGACCTGAAATGGATCATTTTGGGCCATTTTGAATCGAATAATCATATGATCTATTATGCTAGGAATGACAAACTGGATAGGAATGGGGTTACATTCAACATCAAAAAGAACATTCCAAGATCTGTTCTAAACTACAGTGTTCTCAGTGATCAGATAATATCCATATACCTCCAAGAAAGATCAGCTAATACTACTATTCTTCAAATTTACACACCAACTACTAATGCCAAAGATGAAGAAACTGAAGATTTTTACCAACTTCTGCAGACTTAAATTATTCAAACACACAATAAAGATGTGCTGATAATTCCCAGCAACTGGAATGCAAAAACTGGAAACAAAAAAGAAGAATCAGTAGTGATACGGCCTTGGTGATAGAAAGGACTCCAGAGATCACATGATAGAATTTTGCAAGACCAATGAGTAATTCATTACAAATACCATTTTCACCAACATAAAGGACAACTATACACATGGACCTCATTGATGGAATACACAGGAATCAAATCAATTATATCTATGGGAAGAGATGATGGAGAAGCTCAATATTATCAGTTATAACAAGGCCAGGGACCAATTGTGGAAATACACCATCAATTACTGACATACAAGTTCAAGTTGAAGCTGAAGAAAATTAAAATAAATCCACAAGAGCCTAAGTGTGACCCAGAGTATATCCCACTTGAATTTAAAGGCCATCTTAAGAATTTATTTGACATACGGAACACTAATGACCAAACATCAGACAAGTTGTGGATGACATCAAGGACATCATACACAAAGAAAGCAAAAAGTCATTATTAAAAAGAGAAGAAAGAAAAGACCAAAATGGATGTCTGAAAAGACTGAAACTTGCACTTGTGGTAGAGTTGTTAAAGCAAATGGAGGAAATGAGGAAGTAAAAGAGCTGAACATAAGATTTCAAAGGGCAGGTTGAGAAAGCAAAGTATTATAATGAAATCTGCAAAAACCTAGAGTTAGAAAACCAAAAGGCAAGAACACACTCAGCATTTCTCAAGCTGGAAGAACTGAAGGAAAGAATCAATCCTTAAATTGCGATGTTAAAGGATTCTATGGGCAAAATATTGAACAATGCAGGAAGCACCCTGCGGTGTAGTAAATTACTTAGTGTGGCTTTTCTACCCATAAATCTTTGTAAACTCCAAGGTAGGAATTGCTATTAGCAACTGAGGAGATCCTGATTGCTAAAGTTGCCCGCCTGGGTTATTTCTTTTGGGCGTGGCATAATACAATGTTCTGGGAGGTTCCTACTCTCTCTCAGGTGCTTAGGGTTCTGATGATTGGCTAGTTTGAGCACCCTGCCGGGCTCAAAAGGAGGCCTCCTGGAGGCAGAACTCTCTCTGACTGCTGGTTGAGGAAGACGTGCTGCCGAAAGAGACACGCGCTACTGGAAGAGACACGTGCTGCTGGGAAAGAGAAACGCATTGCTGAGTGAGACACCGAGGGACCAGCACTGCTGGGAAAGAGACTGCGAGAGACTGTTGGCTGAGGGACGGTGGGCTGGGAGAGAGACTGAGCATTCTTCCTGAACTTGAGTTGTAGCCTGGTGCTTCCCTAATAAACCCCATAATCTGTGAGTTCTGTGTGGCCACTGCAGTGAATTATCGAACCCAGGAGAGAGGTGATGGGTGCTTTGGGAGGAACAGTTGGAGAAAGGGCTGGAGGGAGGCAGCATGTCTGGCCTTGTAGGAATAGGCCTTGGGTTACTGCTGGTAATCCTGTCTTCCTCTTGTAGGATTAGAGGAGGTCAGAACATGTGGCTCCTTGCCATTTTTGCACACCCAAAAAAATAAATAAATAAAATAAAATGAAATGGAAAGAATACATAGAGTTACTGTACCAAAAAGAATTGGCCAATGTTCAAGTATTTCAAAAGGAAGCAGGAACCAATGCTATTGAAGGAAGAAGTCCAACATGCACTGAAGGCACTGGCGAAAAACACAGTTCCAGGAATTGACAAAATAACAATTGAGATGTTTCAACAAGTGGATGCAACACTGGAAGTGCTTACTCATCTATGCCAAGAAATTTGTGGGACAGCTTCCTGGCCAACCGAGTGGGAGCGATCCATATTTGATCCCATTCCAAAGAAAGGTAACCCAACAGAATGTGGAAATTATCAAACAATATCATTAATATCACACGCAAATAAATTTTGCTGAAGGTAATTGAAAAATGGTTGCAAGTACATTGATAGGGAACTGCCCGAAATTCAAGCCAGATTCAGAAGAGGATGTAGAACGAGTGATGTCATTGTTGATGTCAAATGGATCTTGGCTAAAAGCAGAGAATACCACAAATATGTTTACCTGTCTTTTATTGCCTATGCAAAGGCATTTGACTGTGTGGCTCATAGCAAATCATGGACAACATTGCAAAGAATGGGAACTCCAGAATACTTAATTGTGGTCATGTGGCACCTGGGAGGACCCTGCAGGACTGGACCATGTTTCATTCTGTTGTACTTGGGGTTGCTCTGAGTGGAAATGGACTTGATGGCACATAATAACAACATGGGCTTGAAGGCAAATATACGTTAAATGCCTTTGGTCAATACACTTTTAAACTTAAAAGTTTTGCGACACTTATTTCAGGCAACATCCAGAAAAGCATTGGGATAATCCCTTAGAGTTCCTTGTCATGGAATTTAAAGCTGACATTGCTGGTTTGGCTGGTTTGGTGGATTTCTGGTCCAGAAGGCTTGTTTCTGATGAGGAAATTCTCCCACAAGCAGGGCGAGCTGCTGCTGCTCTTCCAGAAGAATGTTACCGTGGACCTGCCCCCACACCTCATCTCGATGATTCTCCGCCCTTTAGCCCCCTTAGTGTTTGATATTCGTTTGAACTTAAAATGTGCTTGGATAACAACAACAACAACAACAAAAAAAAAGCCTTAATAAAGGAAAATGTCTGTTTACAACAGATCTATTCTAAACTTTCATAACCACTTCAAATATTCATATTATATAATACACATTTTTGATTACCTTGACAGTTTGAGTTGTGACACCAGAAAGACCAAGTCTTTTGGGGAGTAGGGGCATCTGTGACGGCAGATGGTGAGACTGAAAGCAGGGACACATGTCAGGGCTGCCAGGCTGGATTGAAGCCAAGGGTCCCTAGAGGCTGTTCCTGCCATTCTCCTTAACTTCTGGTTAAATTTGCCTGTGGTTAAGTGGACGTTTGCCTCTCAGGGAGCCATTTTCCCCATACATAGAGAAAAAGGCTTTGCACTAATCTGAAGAGAAACGTTGACTTATTTTTCTCTCCAAGCTGCCGGGAAAAGAGAGAACAGGGCTCCCTTCACCTATAAAACTGAAATGCAAAATTTAGGCTCCTCCAACTTATAATGGGTTTGGGTGTCCAGGTCTACCACCTTCAAGCTCTTGTCTAGCAGAGCTGTTGTTGGGTAAAGTGATAAAATGGCTGAAAGAATCTATGTGATCCTCTCCCGCCTCCTCAGGACCTTTCCCCAACCCCTTCCCACTCATCCCCAAAATGTGCTCTGAGTCCCATTGATAATAACCCCTAACCATTTTGTTGTTGCTTATCTCACAATACTTCATCATATTCTGTCTCCCACTTAGCTCATTGACCAGTGCTCTTTGACATCTCTGTATCACCTATACAGCTCCCTGTCTGAAAAAAGATTTCAAGTGATTGATGAGTTGCTGATAGATGGCTTAAGATATTACCCTTCCAAAGATACATGTGTACTCTTTAAGATCTAAGTCCAAAGAATGAATCTGTCAGAGACAGAAAAGGAAGATGAGAGAGAACGTTGTTTGGGTATAGAATACCCTGACCACATGGGATGGAGTTTTTCTGACCAAAAGCCAGGACACATGAACTGAAAAGAGAATAGCATTTTAAGTCAGGACTGTATTGAAAAACTCAAGATGCATGGTTGTTAAATATATGTATCACTAACTTTCAAATTATATAAGTCAATAGATGCTTCCCCTTGTAAGACTGACCATGTCCTTTAGTAGCATGTCCTTCTTTGATTCTTCTTTCTTAAATGGGATGCTAGTCTGGCCTTCACCAAAAGGACTGTTACCTGTTTCTTCCTATACTTTGAGGTCTAGTTACTTGCATACAAGTTTTTTCTCTCTGATTAGACTGCAGTCTCATTGATAGCAAAGACCTTGCTCTGAGAATGTCTACATCCATAGTGCATAGTGGCTGACTTATAACAGGTGCTCAATAAGTATAAGATGGAAGGATGGGTAGATAGGTAGATGGGTGGGTGGGTAGGTGTATGGGTGGATGGACAGACGGATGGATAGTTACAATTACTTCCATTGGGAGATCAGCCAAACAGTGGCAGGCATTTCTGAGCACTATTTAAGGATAGCCCTTAAACCTAGTCATGACTCACATGACGAGCTATATATGTCTTCCTGCGAGAGGAAATTCATGCATTTCAACAACCCTGCACACACGAGCATGGGCACCCTGCCATAGCATTGAACCTGAAAAACATCCTTCTATCCTTCCTTTCCTTGCATACAATTTTGCTGGTTCCTCTGGATGAACTTACCAACTTGGATGAACAGAACAACACATCCCACAGACATCCCATCACACCCACCCCCCTTCCATTGGACCCCTTACTTCTGCTGCTTATTATAAGCTAGTACATTCACATGGCACCGAAACTATGAAAAATTCTGCACACACATATACTCACTCACATACACGTGCATAGAGCAGCTGTGAACAAACTGCTGCTCCAAGCACATTCAAGTTCATGGGGAGGGGACCAGGAACGGGTAGAGGGATGTTCATCTTTGGCCTGCCACATAGAAGAAGAAAGAGAATATACTGTTCCCATGCATGTGTCCTGCAGTGTTTATCATGTGAGATCACAGGCCATAAGTCTACCTACTGTGTCCCTTTTCCTCCCCCAGCCCTGGGTTAGAGCTGCTGGCTTGGAGTTGGAGAAGACAGGATGTGTGCTGGCCAGCAGAGAGGAAGGGAAGATTGGTTCTGGAGAGACCCTCCAGGGGCTGGTAGATGGTGCCTAACCTGGGGAGCTATGCATTTTGACCTACTATTGGGAGCCCTTTAACACTCTTAGACAGTTGTTGTTGTTGTTGTTATTTGCCGTCGAATACGTGATTCTACAATGAGCAATATGTGATTCTCTCAAGGAACAATACAGGAACATCATACGCACGTCCAGTATAAATTATTTTTGTATATTTGTGCTTTTGAATTATCTAGGTCACTATTCACCATCGTCATTGTGGATAAGTAAGAGGCACATTCAATGAGGTGTCTGAGTGTTTTAATGAGCCTACCTTCAGCTCTGTTGGCATAGTGCCTAAGGCACTTGACTGCTAACCAGAAGTGTGGAGGTTCAAACCCACCAGCCACTCCTCGGAAGGAAGATTGGGCAATCTACTTCCATAGTGATACTGCCTCGGAAACCCTAGGAGGGGTCACTATGAGTAGGAATCTACTCCACGGCAGTGAGCTTGGGTTTTTTTGGTTTACTTTCAGCCATAGGGCATCCTGTATATTGCATATCCTCTTTGCTGCTGTTTTTAGGTGCTGTTGAGTCAGTTCCAATTCTTAGCAACCCTGTGTACAACAGGACCACACACTGCCTGGCCCTGTGCAGCCCTCACAAGAATTTCTATGTCTGAGCCCATTGTTGCAGTCATTGTGTCAATCCATCACGTTGTGTGTCTCCCTCTGTTTTTCTGTCCCTCTGCTTTACCGAGCATGGACTGGTCCCTTTGAATTTTCAAAGTAAGTTCAACAAAGTCCTACTATTTTTGTTTCTAAGGAGCATTCTGGCTGTACTTCTTCCGGGATGGATTTGTTCCTTCTTCTGGCAGGCCATGATATATTCAGTATTCCTTGCTGATGCCATAATTCCAAGGCAGCAGTTCTTCGCTCTTCCTTATTCATTGTCCAGGTTTTGTATCCCTATGAGGTGATTAAAAATACCATGGCTTGGGTCAGGCACAGCTTAGTCCCCAAAGTGACATCTTTGCTTTTTAACACTTTAAAGAGGTCTTTTGCAGCATATTTGCCCAATGCAATACATTGTTTGATTCTTGACTACTGCTTCCATGGGTGTTGATTATGGATCCAAGTAAAATGAAATCTTTTGCAGTTTCAACATTTGTTCTATTATACCCTCTTTGGAACTGTTATAAACTTAGGTAAACTTAGGTATATGCAGCAGACACAACAAAGGGATCAGCTTTGTTGGTGTGGCAGGATAGAGCCAAAAAAAAAAAAAAATCCCAAATCCACTGCATCGAGTTGATTCCAACTCATAGCAGCTCTATTGGGCAAAACAAAACTGCCTCAAACAATTTCTAAGGCTGTAAATCTTTACAGAAGCAGACTGCTTCATCTTTCTGCCTGGAGCTGGTGGGTTTAAACTGCCAACCTTCTGGTTAGCAGCCAAATGCATTTACTCACTGTACCACCAGAGTCACCCCTTATCACCAACCAAGGTTGGCCTAGCACCTGGCCCAGCTTTGGTTGGTACCAAACCACCCTCTGGATATCACAAACCCAGACAACTACCCTCACCACACCCAGACAGATGGGCTTCATTTCTGCCCGGAGCAGTGTGCCAGAGAACTCCACCCTATTCAAATGAATGTAGTCAATCCTTTAAAGGAATGAAATTCCCTACACCTTCCTTATTTTTGTAAATTAAAAATGTTGTGAACAGTCTTTCTTGAAGCAAATCTCCTCAGCAATCACACTGGGCAGTTTGTCTAAAGTTTATGGAGAAGTAACATTGACCATTGATATGGCAACCCTGTTAGTTTCCTACAAGAAATTGTCTTTCCATTTTACCTGTTTTTAAAAAGGAGAACAGCAGATGTTTTTGATGAAGTCAGACGCCACTGTTGCTGTTAGCTGCCTTTGAGTCAGCCCCCTACTCATAATGACCCCATCTGTTACAGAGTAGATGCTCTGTATAAGGAGCTCTGGTGGCATAGTGGGCAAGACATTTGGTTGCTAGCCACAAGGTTGGCAGTTCAAACCCACCAGCTGCTCTGCAGAAGGAAGGTGAGGCAATCTACTTCTGTAAATATTTACAGTCTTGGAGACCCAATTGGGGTCAGTATGAATTGGAATCAACAGTAGGTATGGTTGGTTTTGTTTTTTGTTTTAATAAAGTTTTCTTGACTGTAATCTTTTATGGACTTGGCCTTCTGCCAGGGCAGTCTGAGGTCTGGAGCATCCCTTGGAGGAGTTTGAATGTTCTAGATAGACCATGTATTAAAAGGTTTGTGTCCACATTTGGAGTTTCCAGCTCTGTGTTTGAATTGAGCCCCATCCAGCTAAAGAGAAGAAGAAAATACTTGATTTGTTCATTACTGCAGGGCCCAGCCAGATATGGACCAACCTTTATTGTCAATGGCACCAAATTCAGCACCATCTGCCCAGCATGGAGATGCCAAATGGCTCCTGAGGCCACGAACCTCATATAGGCTTGGGGTTTGGACAAGGTTAGTTCAGATCTTTCAAGTGCACCTCAGGTCACTTCTCAACCCAAAAACATTTCTCAAAATTATCTTTGGTACAAATTACCACCAGCTGATTTTAGCCATGGCCCCTTCATATATGTCTTAAATCATGACTTTTTAGATCTAGAAAGGCTCTTGGAGCTCCTCTAACCCAAACCACTCATCCTGTGAACAAGGAAGCTGGGAGCAGCAAGTGGAAGAGGGTCATCAAAGGACACACCACTGGTTGGTAGCAGAGACTGAGCCAGACCCGGTCAGTCACCTGACTCCCTGCTATTGCGTCTTTTCTACTATACCCAACAGAGTTTCCAGAGAACCCAAATATCAACAAGACCTTGCCAGCGACTCACCCACTTCAGTCAATATTTGCTACAAACAAATTCCAGCAGAACTTCGATATTTTGATATTTCTGTTCCTGTGATTCTGTGTGTTCAACTGGGAAAAGATGAGTTTTTGCTTTCTGTAAGTAAATGAGGCTATCTGTTTATTTAGCTGGACAATGTTGAGTGTTTTGTACTCCTTCACCAAACACACACTTGGTAAATGTTCCATAAACATCCAGCCCACTTCTGCCTCTCCACATACAGAAAGGACCCGTGTGACAAATGCCTCTGGTCCCTTGAGACAAGTTGACCAGGGACAGCGGAACTACTAGTAACCAGCTGTCATCAAGTTGATTCTGACTCATGACAATCCCATGTGTGTCAGAGTTGAACTGTGTTCTAGGGGCTCTTCATGGCTGTGACCCTTCCAAAGCACATCACCTTGCCTTTCTGCCATTGCACCCCTGGGTGGGTTCAAACTGCCAACCTTTTGGTTACCAGCCCAGGACTTAACTACATCACTCAGAGACTCACTCCAAAACCCAAACTCACTGCCATCTAGTCAATGCCAATTCATAGCAAACTCTATCGGGTTTCCAAGGTTGTAAATCTTTATGGAAGCAGACTTCCTCATCTTTTTTCCATGGAGAACTAGTGGGTTCAAAGCACCGACCTTCTGATTAGCAGCCCAATGCTTTAACCACAGTACCACCAGAGCTCCTCAAACTTGAGCTATACCAAAGAAATTGCAAAGACTAGGACTTGATTTTTCTGGCATTTGACCCTGGGGGCTTCATTTAATGAAACCATTGAACCAATAATCAGAAGACAGGGGTGTGAGTTTGGGTCTGGTCAATCCTTGCCTGACTGTCTGGTAAGGCTGTATCCTAGTCTGGTCTGAAGAAGTTGGGAGGGACTAAAGGAGCTCTAGCTTTGGCTCTCAGCTTCAAGGCGTCAACCACTCAATTCCTAGGTTGAAATCCATATTTCTGCCTTCAGAGCCTGAGGGGTAGCCTGCCTGGCACCAGCTACCGTGTTCTCTGCCTTATTCTCCTCTGTTTCTTCAGCCATCAAACTCACTCACTCTTCCCCATTGCCCTGCCCAGAAATAGGAGTTGTCCTCAGCCACAGCTGGAACCCTGGCCCTGCTGACAGACTCCTCTAGTGCAGGGTCCTGATTCCCTGGTCCTGCCTTTCCCTGCCCTGTGACTCTCTTGGGTTAAGCCTCTGCAGTGTTGAAGGCTGGCCTGGACTGGGCCTGGTGACACTCCTGCTGGTTCAGATTCTATCTAAGTACATTCGGATCCCTAAGCTGATGCTCAGCCAGAGCTGGGGGCCACTGGACTACACATCTGGGTAAAATAGAGGGTCAGTGAAAACACGGGAAACTCCCTATGACATGGACTGACACAATAGCTGCAAAAATGGGCTACAAACATGCCCACAATTGTGATGTTGACAAGGACCAGGCATGTTTCATTCTGTTATACACAAGGACACCATGAGTTAGGGCCAACTGAACAAACAAGACTACCCAGCATTCTGGTCTCCCTCTTAGTCTCAGCCGGCTCTGCACCCTTCTTCACCTCCTCATTCCTCCTGTAGCCTTTTGGATGGGTCCGATTCCAGATTAAGGCAACCTTGTCTTATTGAAGGAGTCCTTGGAGGGTGCAAACAGTTGACATGCTCAGCTGCTAAGGAGAAATTTGGAGATTCATGTCCACCCAGAGGCTCCTTGGAAGAAAGCCCTGGTGACCAGCCATTGAAAAGTCAGCCAGTTCTACTCTTGACACACATGGGGTCCCCACAAGTCAGAATCAACTGGATTGCAACTTTTGTCTTCAGAAGTCAAGGGGGCCAGACTGGGCACATTTTGGAAGTGCTGTGCATGCAGATATATGCACACACAGGTATTATTTCTCTGGTTATTGGTATGAGTGGCATAAAAGACGTGTGTGAAGAATTCAGCCATTAGAAAAGCAATGCTACTGGGTCATAGAAGAGAAGGTCGGTTATATATTAATGTCCTTAAAGGGACTGGGTTTGGAAAGGAAGTTGGAATATTCCCACTAAATGAAGCAGAGAAAACTCTGTGGATCTGAGCATGGGGATCGGTCCATCCTGTCCCCAGGCCCACGTGGGTGTCACTAAAATGTAGAAACTCATCAGTCATAATAGAGATGTCAAGACAGGACATTCAAGGTCCTATTTTTTAAAGATAGTTCTTGTTAAAAGTACTAAAGATGGTGATATGATGAATGGCCTCTGCTTTGATTTAAGTTGTTTTGATCAAAAATCTAGCTTTGTGGTTTGTCCCCCTGACAATTCCCAAAAACTTGTCTCTTCCTCATACAGCTCTTAAAAATAAACCCAGCCTGGGCCCAGGCCTGTGCTCAGGAACTTGCCATCTGCTACAGCCCTGAGAAAGGTCATGTGGAGAGTACAGTGGGAATAAGCAGGCAACCCTTAGGTGGAAACAACACAGGCTGCTCTGAAGAGCAGCGTGGAGCCCCCAGAGGCCCAGGAAGATGAAAGCTCCCCATGGATGTGCTGATTGCTGGCAGCACAAAGTCGGGAGCGTGGTGGTCACAAAGGCCGACCGTGCTGAGGGAGCTAGGGAACAAGCAGCCCCAAGTCTCCTTTGACCTCTTGTTCTGTCCAGAACCCAACCGTTCAGCGATGTAAGAGTTGTCCAGTCAGTTCTCCAGTTATTCCATATATGTTTCACTAAGGAGTCCTGGTAGCACAATGGTTAAGCACTTGTCTGCTAACCAAAATGTCGGTGGTTCAAACCTAGCCAGTGGCTCCATGGGAGAAAGACCTGGCCATATGGTCCCTTAAAGATTGTAGCCTAAGAAACCTGATGGGGCAGTTCTACTCTGTCACTTGGGGTCTCTACAAGTTGAAATCAACTTGATGGCACCTTAGAATAACAGCATATTTTTCACTTGCTACTTTTCAAAATGAGAGCTCTGGTGGCATAGTGCCTGAGGCACTTGACTGCTAACCAGAAAGCTGGCAGTTCAAACCCACCAGCCACTCCCCAGATGCTTTTATAAACTCTCTTAGGTTTAGTTCCCCAGAAACAAACTTCAGAGAAGATCCGTATACAAATGAGAATCCAGAAAGGGAGTTGGGGCAGCAGGACACAGGGAAAGAGGCCAGCTCAGGGACTGATTTCGGGCCAAGTACCTGCCCCAGAGGAGCTGTGGAGTGTGCGTTACACCTCAGTTTACCCCTTGGAGACCAGGGGGCTGTCCTCGGCCCCAGATCACTGCAGGGCAGGGTGGGGTCATGAGCTGGGTCTCTGTGGCTGTGGGAGAAGCAGTGTCAGTGGCCCAAGCATGATCTCCAAAGGGTCTCAGGCAGAAGTCTTTCAAAGCAAAACACTCAGAAACTGAGGGATGGGCGCGCAGAACCAGGAAGAGAGATTCAAGGAGGTGCGCATGAGGGTTCAGTGGTAGAGTTCTTGCCTTCTGTGCAGAAGACCTGGGTTCAATTCCTGGCCAGTCCACCTCATGCACAACCACACGTGTCTGTCAGTGGAACCTTGTATGTGGCTTTGATGCTGAGCAGATTTCAGTGGAGCTTCCGGACTAACATGGACCAAGAAAAAGGCCTGGGGATCTAAAACTCAGCGGGTGGAAACTCTGTGGATCACAACACTCAACCCACAACCAATCAGGAGCTGGCACAGGGCCCAGCAGCATGGCCAAATGGGAGGTCAGCGCAATAGAAGCCGATAATGGCAACAACAGCCTGGTTTTGCTGTTCCTGGCCTTCCTCGTCACCCATATTCTAAATCAGCAACAACAGCTCTATCTGCTGCTCTGGCCTGTGGTTGTGGAGCAGAACAGAATAGGCCTCTCTGGAAGTGCTTGCCATCTCCCAGGATCAACAGTAAGGCCCAGAGCGGGAGGGGCTGGGACAGTTGCTGAATCCTTTGAAGCTGGGAGGGCAGGCTGGGTGGGGTAGGTGTCTGCAGGGGCAGTTCTTTCTCCTTTGGCAAGAATTTCCGTTTCTAATGGCATTCATCTTTCCCAGGAACTCCCTTCAGCTAAAAAAGCAAAAGAAAAAGCAAACAAATGCAACCCGCCCTGAATAAGGAGACTTTCTTTCTGACTGTGTGTCCCTGATAAGAAAAGGCCTCCTTTGCCAACTGTGGCATCCTGTTCTAGACCTGCCCCGTTCCTCTCCTTGGCAAGACCTGCCAGGCTTCCGTGGACTAGTGATTAATGGCCTTGGGGACCTGGGGGTCTTTCAGGTGGTAGCTACAGTGTCAGCAGTGGCTGGACTTTCAGTAGTGAGGACCATGAGCTCAAGCTGTCGACCAAGTGTGCAACATCCCCAGAGGAGCCGATAGGCCTGCCCCGCGCTCCTCCCCGTTCGGCTCCTCTTTCTCTCCTTCCCTCCCCAGTAATCAGCACCAGTTGCCCTTGAGTGGGTTCCAACATGTGGCAGGCCCAGACCCATCAGAGTAGAGCTGCGCTCAACAGGATTTTCAACGGCTGAGTTTTCAGGCTGGCCTGTCTTCTGAGATGCCCCTGGGTGGGTGTGAAGCACCAATGTGCTGGTTAGTAGTTGAGCATTTAATGAGTTGCACTACCCAGGGATTCCTTTCTCCCTAGTAAAAACCAGGGGGGGAAACCCCATCGCTGTAGGGTCTATTTCAACTCTCTGTGGCACACATTCACAAGAGATAAAAATGACCGTATCATCTTTCTATTCTAAGGCACTTCTTCCTCTTTGGAGACAAAATCCTCAGGCAGGGATCCACTTGACATGAAATTCTGTTGTATACAACTGTGCCGACACAGAATTCACTCATCACATGTGGCTACTGAGCACTTGAAATGTGGCCAGTCCCAATTTAGATGGGCTAAGAGTGTAGACACATGGACCAGATTTCAAAGACTTAGTATGACCAAAAAAAAGTTAAATAACTCAATAATAATGTTGTTGTTCTTGTTGTTATGTGCCATCGAGTCGGCCCTGACTCATAGCGACCCCTCCTTGGGTTTCCGAGGCAGTATCTCTACGGAAGTAGATTGCCCCATTTTCCTTCTGAGGAGTGGCGGTGGGTTTGAACCACCAGCCTTCTGGTGAGCAGTCAAGTGCCTTAGCCACTATGCAATAATAATGTTACATAGGTTATATGTTGAAATAATAATATTTGGGATATATTAGGTTAAATAAGTTACTAAAATTAATTTTCAACTTTTAAAAATGTAACTGCTAGATGTTTTTAAATTATGTGTGGCTTGCATTACATTCTATTGGACAATGCTGATATGAAACTTGGTGTTCCTGGACTTCCTTCTAAGACTCTAAATTCAAACAAGGAAGATCCATGAGCAACAAAAGAAAAAAAAAAAAAAAGATAAATTGGACTTCATCAAAATATAAACTTTTATGCTTAAAGGACATTATCAAGAAAGTGAAAAGCTAGCCTACCGAATGGGAGAAAATGTTTGGAAATCATTTATCTAATACAGGTTTAATATCTAGAATATAAGAACTCCTACAACCCAACAAGGAGCTCTGGCAGCATAGTGCCTAAGGCACTTGACTGCTCACCAGAAGGCTGGCGGTTCAAACCCACTAGCCACTCCTCGGAAGGAAGGTTGGGCAATCCTACTTCCGTAGCGATACTGCCTTGGAAACCCAAGGAGGGGTCGCTATGAGTCGGGGCCGACTCAACAGCAAACAACAACAACAACACAACACAACAAGAAAAAGACAAATACCCAATCCAAAAATTGACAGAGGACCAGAATAGACATTTCTCCAAAGAAGGTATACATATGACTAGTAAGCATATAAAAAGATTTTCAACATCATTAGTCATTAGAGAAATGCAAATCAAAACCACAAGGAGATACCACTTCACACCCACTAAGATGGCTATAATTAAAAAAGGAAAATGCAAGTGTTATCAAGGATGTGGAGAGATGAGAACCCTCATCCATTGCTGGTGGGAATGTAAAATGGTACAATCATTGAGAAAAGAAGTTTGGCAATTTCTCAAAAAGTTAAACATAAAATTACCACAGAATCTGGCAACTCCACTCTTATGTATATACCCAAAGGACTTGAAAGCAGGAACTCAAATAAATGCTTGTATATCAGTGTTCACTGGAGCATTATTCACTACAGGTAAATGGTGGAAACAAGCAAAGTGTCTATCAATGGATGAATGGCTAAACAATATGTATATACATACAATGGAATATTACTTAGTCATTAAGAGAAATGACATTCTGTTACATGTTATGACATGGGTGAACCTTGATAACAATATGCTAAGTGAAATAAATTGGACACAGAAGGGCAAATATTGTATGATCTTGTTGTTGTTGTTGTTAGGTGCCGTTGAGTCGCTTCTGACTCATTGTGACCTCACTCACAGCTGAACGAAACAACCCCCAATCCCATGCCAGCTCCTCGATCCCTGCTATACTTGAGCCCATTCTCACAGTCACTGTGTCAATCCACCTCGTTGAAGGCCTCCCCCTCTTTCGTCGAACCTCCACCTTAACAAGCATGACATCCTTCTCCAGGGAATGGTCCCCTCTGACAGCATGACCAAAGTAGGTGAGACAAAGTCCGGCCATCCTCCTTTCCAAGGAGCATCTCAGCTGCACTTCCTCCAGGACAGATCTGTTAGTTCTTTTAGCAGTCCATAGTACCTTCAGCATTCTTCGCCAGCACCACAACTCAAAAACATCAACTCTTCTTCGGTCTTCCTTATTCATTGTTCAGCTTTCACATGCATATGAGGCAATTGGAAATATCATGGCCTGTGTCAGGCCCACCTTAGTCCTCAAGGAGACATCCTTGCTCCTCAGCACTTGAAAGAGTTCCTTCACAGCTGACGTGCCCAGTGCTACACGTTGTCTAATGTACTGACTGCTGCTTCCATTGGCCTCGATTATAGAACCAAGAAATGTGAATTCTTTGACAACCTCAATCTTTTCTCCATTTATCGTGATGCTGTTTATTGGTCCAGTTGTGAGGATTTTTGTCTTCTTTATATTGAGATGTAATCCATACTGCAGACTGTGTTCCTCAATCTTCTTCAGTAAGTGCCTCAAGTCGTCCTCACTTTCAGCAAGCAAAGTTGTATCATCAGCATATCTCAGATTGTTAATGATTCTTCCTCCAAACCTGATGCCATGTTTTTCTTCATATAGTCCAGCTTCTCGGATTATTTGCTCAGCATGTAGATTGATTAAGTATGGGGAAAGGATACAACCCTGACACACTCCCTTCCTGATTTTAAACCACGCAGTGTTCCCTTGTTCCATTTGAATGACAGTCTCCTGGTCAAGGTACAGCTTCCTCATGAGTACAATCAAATGTTTGGGAATTCCCATTCTTCTCAATGTTATCCATAATTTGTCATGATCCACACAATCAAATGCCTTTGCATAGTCAATAAA
>NW_006921669.1:8265615-8292089 GCF_000298275.1 Orycteropus afer afer
TCTGGGGATAGGGCAATAAGAGAAAAAAGGCAGAGAAGGAGAATAATGAAGAAAAAAATGGGAAAAATGCAAAAAGAAAAACAAGGAATGGGGTTCACATGAGAGAAAAAAAAAAAAAAAAAAAAATTTGCAACCAGGAACAGGGAAAAGAAAAAAGCTGAAAACTAGGACCTGGGAGGGGAAGAATAAAGAATAATAGTAAAAAAAAGACAAAAGTATTAATAATAGTAGTACTTTTAAAACAGACAAAAAGCAAGCAAACTAAAAAAAAAAAAAAATTGGGGGAGGGCAGGGCTGGGCTCCCAGTCTCCCTTGGAACACACATAGTGGGATGGAGTTCCTGTGGGCCTAGAAGGTGGGGTGGAGGGGGGATGGCCGAACCTCCATTCACCAAGAGGGTGTGGGGTATAAGAGTAACAATATCCCTTGTTGCAGGAGTGGGACAGAGGAAATAACCTGGGGCAGTGAGGTCCCTTTTGGGACCTCACTTATTTTACTAATCAGAAGGTCACCACTGCTGCTGCCCCATATACTTATAGAAGCTGGCAAGTCCCAAGTTCTTGGATCAAACATCAAGCTGAAGGCTTTTCCTGACTCATGCAGCTGCAGGGGCTGAGGAGCTCAAGGTTGGCAGGCAGTATACTGGCTGTTGACTCCAACGAATGATGAATCCAAGATCTCCAGGCCAAATGGTGGATTGTTTGCTCACGGACCTTGTATGATCTTACTTATATGAAATATCTAAAATAGACAAATATAGTGACAGAAAGTATTTTACTGATTACAACAGACCAGGAGGAGTGAGGAGTTATTGCTTAATGAGTATAGAGTTTTTGTTAAAAAAAAAAAAATAGTGAACCTATAAAGACAGAGTAGAACTGCCTCTATAGGGTTTCCAAGGCTGTAAAACCTTCAGACACAGACTGCCACATCTTTCTTCCAGAGTGGCTGGTGGGTTCAAACTGCCGATCTTCCAGTTAGCAGCCGAGAGGTTTAACCACTGCGCTACCAGGGCTCCTCAAATTTCTGTTGGGGTGATGAGAAAGTTTTGGAAACAGAAAATGGTAATGGTTTCACATTTTGAATGTGATTAATGCCATTAGATTATACACTTGAGAATGACTAAAATGGAAAATTTTATGTTGTGAATATTTTACCACAATAAAAAACAAGGAAGACCAACAATTGCCTAGTCCAGCTTCCTTGGATATGCAGCCAAGTTTTTTCCTAGGTTGCAATGTAGTCAAGATCAATGCTTTCCTTCTCATTTGTTAGTCATTCCAAAAATTCTGGGAATGGAGGTAAGCACAAGATTTTCATCAGTCAGCCAAAAGCTCCCAAAGAAATTAAATTCCATTTTTTTCTCCGTAGGTAAGCAGTGAATAGCCCTCATTTCCAACTGTACCACTATTGGAAGTACCCTCATTTCAGCATCTCATTTTAAGCCACTGTTCTTCTAATAACCAACTAAAAGAAGGTGCTTGGAAAACCATTTATCAACAGTAAACTGAAAAAAAGACCAAATTCATTGCCATGGAGTCGGATCTGACTCATAGCGACCCTTCCTTGGGTTTCCGGAGCTCTGGTAGCATAGTGCCTAAGGCACTTGACTGCTCACCAGAAGGCTGGCGGTTCAAACGCACCAGCCACTCCTCGGAAGGAAGGTTGGGCAATGCTACTTCCGTAGTGATACTGCCTCGGAAACCCAAGGAGGGGTCGCTATGAGTCGGGGCCGACTCGACGGCAAAACAACAACAACAACAACAACATCACTATGTAAGTAGATTGCCCAGCCTTCCTTCCGAGGAGTGGCTGGTGGGTTTGAACCACTAGCCTTCTGGTTAGCAGTCAAATGCCTTAGGCACTGTGCCACCCAAACACATCATGATTTTCCTAAGTTTTACAGTGTTCAAAAGGAGCTCTAGGGGTGTAATGGTTAAGCACTACGCTGCTAATTGAAAGGTTGCCAGTTGAACCCACCATCAGCTCTGAGGAAGAAAAGACCTGGCCATCTGCTCCCATAAACATTACAGCCTAGCAAAACCTAAGGGGCTGTTCTGCTCTGTCATACCAGGTCACTATGAGTCAGAAACAACTCGATGGCTAGGCAACAACAAAAAACAATGTTCAAGGCTTTATCAGGTTCTGAGATGGATTCAAAGCCTGCCATCCAATTGCTTCAGAAGATGGCCTGGCATGTAATAGAGCTCAATAAAGATTTGATTAATGATTGAAGGAAGAATTGGAAAAAAATATATATAAATGCATAAAAAGCCAAATAAAATCCCGTTAAAACATCAGAAGTAATTTTCCAATGAAAGGTACAGAAAATAATGAAGGTAAGTTGAGAGGAAGAGCAACCACTATGAACTTCAGCTGAACCGGAGGCTTTATGGAGAACATCCATCCCAAGTGATTCCACCGAGAAGAAGTAAGGAACCTGAAGAAGTATTTACTCATCAACAGCCATCAATCGGTGGCTCAGCCTGCGGAAGGTGGGGGAATGCGTTGATTCACTGGCACTTCCAGCCAAAGCCCCTAGACTTCTCGCTTTAGGAGATACGAATGGGAGCTTGGTTCTGAAAAAACTCAGAGATATTTAGCTGGAGTCAAAGGTCCTGGTGGGGAAGTTTTGGGAGGAAACTAAGGTACCAAGTAAAGAATCAGTATGCAGCAAACCCTTTTATCCTTGGTTGAAAACTTGGACTGGATTATGGGAAATGATTAGAATGCATTAATATTTGTGTAACATCCCTCCCAACATTCCTGTTTTATTTTGTTTTGTTCTTTAACTCTGGAGGCTAAAAATGACTATTCAATGTGCAACTATAGAGGTGTCACTTACTAACAGGGAGCATGAGATAATCCTGGCAAACAGGTTGAAAGAAAAGATAGCCTTTATTCCACCGAATAAAAATATCGCAGAATTGAATAAACACTGCTTAGTTTTGACTGCGCCTACACAGCCAAAGCAAAAAGTCAAGTTAATTTTCCAAATAATCCTCTTTTATTTATGGAGAATTTAGCTGTAGTGGAGGGTGTCTACTTAGTCCTACTCCCTTCTAGAAAATGAAGTCCCAAGCCATCAAAATACTAGCAGTAAAATAGATGTTCCTTCCAGAATTTTCTTTTTTTTTAAATGTGGAGTTCCTGTATCATTCAGGCTGTCCGAGTCTTTCTTAACCTTTGATTTCCTCTGCTACCCCTACCGGTTGCCAAGTTCTCCACCAAAAGATCCCAAGAGGAAGCCAGTTACAAGAAAACTGTCAAGTGGCCAGTGATGGAGCCCCATTCTTTTATTGAAATGGAGATTTAAGGTCAGGGTACCAAACAGAAAACAAAGCAAACAAACTCATCAAAATGCAGGCCTCTAAATTGAGACTAACACTACTTCACTCTTCATTTAAAACAGAGATGGAACGAATTGCCACTGGCTTCCCAGAAAACATGGCACTTTAACCAAAATAGACTGAATTTGTGTTTTATTTTAAGGCATGGCCCATATTCTGTCCCTACCTTTGTTGCCCCCTTACCTCATCTCTTCTACTGACTTCTAACTTTTGGCCTTTGCAAGCCACTTTAAATCCTTTTTGGAACAAGACACACTTATTCTAACAAATATTTCAAGGCCCTCATTGATTATGCCCCAGCTTAAGCTTCTTTCTGTCCCCCCACTTGGTCTCATGAAAGATTGGAGTATGGACAAGAAACAGACCAGTCTTAACCATCTGTATGCTTAATTGAGTGTTGGTGGAGAAGTACAGAGTCCATTTTCTGCACCCTGGAATAGTTTCTGCAACTACAATAGCCCAGCCTTAAAGGTAAAGCAGCAAAACCCCAGTGGGTCATCTTGTGAGTGGACCACAAACACCACTGATGTGTTTTCGCTCGAGTCCTAACACCTGGTACCTGTGAATATGTCCTTGTCTGGAACAGAGTCTTTGCAGATGTAATTAGTCAAGATGAGGGCATAATGAAGTGTTGTTAGTTGCCTTCAAATTAGCTCCCACTTAGATGACCTTCTGTTTAACAGAACACAACAGGGCCCAGTCCTGCACCATCCTCATGACCTTGGTATGTTTGAGTCCATTCTGTGGCTGTTGGGTCAGTTCACTTCACTGAGGATTTCCCTCATTTTACTTGCCCTCTTCTTTACCGAACATGCTGTCTTTTTCTAGACACTGTTCTTTCCTGAGGACATGTCCAAAGTAAACAAGCCTAAGTCTCACCATCCTCATTCTGGTTGTACCTCTTCTGAAACTGATTTCTTCATTCTTCTTGCAGCCCACGGTCTATTCAACATTCTTTGCCAACACCATCGTTTGAATGCATCAATTCTTCCTCTGTCTTCCTTTTTCATCATACTTATCCAGTATGATTGATGTCCTTATAGAAAGAGAAGAGACACAGAGAGTCAGACACACAGGAAAGACAGGTAGGTGAAAATGGAGGTAGCTATTGAAGTTATGCAACCACAAGCCAAGAAACACTTGGGTTACTGGAAGCTGGAAGAAACAAGGAAGGATTCTCCCTAGAGCCTTCTGACAGAGCCTGGCCCTGCTGAAGCCTTGGTGTTGGACTTCTAGCCTCCAGAGCTGTGACAGAATACAATTCTGTTGTTTCAAGCCACCCAGTTTGTAGTATTTTGTTAAGGCAGCCCAAGGAAACTAATACAGTTCCATTAACCCTTGGCTGAACTAATACAGTTCCATTAACCCTATGACTTGAGTAGGCTTTTCAGTTCTGAGGACTCCAGAGCTTTCACCAAGTCATTCCTCTCTTCCTCAGGAAAACTGGAAGCATGGGTTGTTACACATTGGATGCTCACGCCAGAGTTCCCTACTCAGGATTTGGGGGCTTCACAGCAAGTAAGGGTCTCCCCTGTGTGTTTTCTCTGGGAGCTTGGCATTGTCTTCTCCTACTAAAGTTGCTGTTTCCAAAGAGTTTCATCATGGGCCATTGCTCTAAATTTATGGCTAATTTACTTTTCTCTTATCTCATTCAATGAAAACCAGTCATTTCAGCCCAGGCAGACTGCACAAGTTGGAGCCAATATGTGAATTGTAGAAGCTTTCACTGTTCATCTAAATGAAGACTGATAAGGCTTAATTGACTGAACTGGGGTCGGGGTGAGGAGCAGTGGGATTCTAAAACTGCTGCCATCACCAAGATCTTTGCTGCCTACTGAGCAAGCCCATCGTTTTTCCCCAAGGTAGTCTACACAGTGCACCATGGAGGGGAGTTTGCATAATGATGAAAATCACTTTAACTAGTGGGTCATTGGGATTGTGATCAAAACTCAACTTTAATTTTTCCTCTCTTCTCTTTAAACTTTATCCAGTGAGGATAATCTTCACCTGAAGCTAGGTGAGAACTCCAGCAGTCATCTGGGCCTGTTGGCCTGTTGGCCTAAGTCACCTGAGGAGATCCTGGGTGGTGACATGCAGTAATGCACTAGGCTGCTAACCAAAAGGTTGGAAGTTTGAGGCCACCCAGAGATACCTCAGAGGAAAGACCTGGTGATCTACTTCCAACAATCAACCCCAAAGAACCTTACGGAGCACAGTTCTGGTCTGACACACACAGAGTCACCATGAGTTGTAGTTGACTCAATGGCAAATGGTAATGAATCCTTAGTGAACATTTTCTCAGCCCCAGCCCCAGTCCTAAGCAACCACTACTCTACATTTTGCCTCCATAGATTTCCCTATTTTGGACTTCCATGGGAATGGGTTCTTATGGTCCTCCACTGTGGGCTTATCTTTCCTCCCTCCCTCCACCCAAAGTGGCTTGGACCAACTGTCACATTGGATTATCTGGAACAAACTAATTTACACGAAACTGCTAACAGCTGACAACATAATAAGTCACATTGTGTTCCAACATAAAGGACAACATTTCTAAAAGTAGAATTTCAATGATAGCTTAGTAGAGGAGACCACATTCCAAGCAACCCTTTAGACATCTGCATGAAGGGTCTGGGTTTTTCCCTGCCCATCAGCTTAAGCTTGTGGCCTTCAGGTGTGAACTCTCCCTGGCCTTGTGGATGCATCCTAGGAAGATGCTTCTACAGAAGCTGAGGGAGCTTGGCTGAGCACTTGCCAGTGATGGGATCTTGGAGTCATGATGGTGTGCCAGCCCAGAGACAGCAGCTCTGGCAGTCAACCTCTGCAGCCCAGGCAAAGTGTAAGAGAAACTCAAGAAACTGGGCAGACTTGAGGAGCTGGTTGTGGTACCTGGTAGAGGACCTCAGAAAGACAAGCTCTTCAGGGCCATTGGTGTCATTACTTATGTCTTAGGTCAGGTTCCAGAAGCAGAGCCTGAGACAAGGATTGAGGGGCTTGTGACTTATGGGGAAAGTGCCCTTCAGGAGAAACCTCCACGGGAGTGAGAGGATGAAGGTGGGGAGGAAGAAGCCTGGAACAAAGATGTTGTTAGTTGCTGTCGAGTTGATTCCAACTCATAGCACAATCCTACGTGTCCAGGGTAGAACTGCTCCATAGGGTTTACAAGGCCGTGACCTCACAGAAGCAGACCACCAGGCCTGTCATCCAAAGTGCCACTGGGGGGGTTCAAACCTCTAACCTTTAGGCTAGTAGGCTTTACTGTGTGCACCACCTGGGGAGTTCCAGAGCAAAGGTGGGTGGAGGTAAAGCAGAACCATGGCCTGAGGTGCAAGGGCCTTAAGACATGTCCATATGGCAACAGCACTGTCCTTTGAGGCAAGGGGCTGGCCTTTGGTCATCCCTGGCTACAGTGGTGGGGCTAAACTCCTAGGTCACAGCAGCTTGGGGCTGGGGCCCTGACCTGGTAAAAAGGATCTGGCGTGGGCTCCCCTGGCTGATTCTTTTTGAGGAACATCACATCTGCATGACTCATGTATGCAAACCACCCACACGCTAGAAATCTGAAGTGGTTGCTACTAGAAACAGAAATAAACTATGGTCCAATTATAAAGAGATTTCCCTGGCTCAGAGACAACACTGAGGAAGAACTTTCCAGGGTGAGAGCGGAGGCTGAGATTTAAAGTAATTAATGATTTACATAAAGGGAACTTGGATCTTACTGGCTATAGGGTAAAATATGGACACCAGGATTTTTAAGAGAGAGAGAAAAAATAACTCAGTACACAAGTTTATTGCCTGTAAAATGCAACCCCATAAAATTCCCTCGGATAAGAATTGGCACCAGGCAGGCATTTAAATATTTAGCATCTTCTGAGATGTAACTATCACCCTGCTTTGTACGTCTGTGTTTGCTGTACCCTTGAATGGAACAGGATGTAGTTGCACTGATTTGGCAAATTTATCCACCTGGCTTTTGAGTATTGGTTATTTTTCAGTCAGCTAGTAACTGCCTTCCCTCACCTCTTTCCCCACATTTGCAGGTCTCCTCTCTAACTCCCAAATCCAAGGGAAAACTCAAAAAGAAGAGAGGGTGGTGGTCTTTCCTTCAGTTGTCTGCTCACCAATCTTTCCAGAACATGCAATGACTGATTGAGGGCAACTCCAAAGCCCAGAAATGGCACCTGCCTGAGAAGCTGAGGGACAATCCCTATGTGTTGACAAGGTGGGTAGCCCACAGTGAGGTGTGGAAGGACAGGATTGGAGTGGACCAGCTGGGAGACCTTAGCACGC
The DNA here is from genome assembly GCF_000298275.1 of Orycteropus afer afer. NCBI lineage: Eukaryota > Metazoa > Chordata > Mammalia > Tubulidentata > Orycteropodidae > Orycteropus > Orycteropus afer. The sequence goes on from NW_006921669.1 coordinate 8,273,253, forward strand.
AAAATGGAAGCCAACTGAATGGAAGGCAAGGCCAGTGCTAGCCACAGGTGTATCTAGGGGATGGTGGTAGGTATGGCAAGATCTCTGGGGGTCACTTGAGGGTGTGGGCACCCATGAGCAGTTTCTATTCACCATCACATTTTCCATCGCCAGCTGGGAGAGATTGTTCAGCAATTTAAGACTAATTGCCACAGATGTTATTATCTATAGATATGTCTCTGGTGCCAACCTGTGGAGTTTGAACCTGGCCTTCTAACCTGACAGTGGTGAGTCATCCCCCTGGGTTTTCCCTTGGTTTCTTGCAGGATTTGTAATCATCAAGGTAGTAATGATTTCAAGGAAGTAGCTTCTCTGTTCCTTTTGCCAAATATTGTGGCAACTAGTGGTTTGCCCCACCCAGACTGTGCCCTGTAGCATGAGGTGAGCCCTTCAACCTTCCCCAACTCATGTGCAGATGTCCTTTAGTCCCAAGGAATCAGCCTCTCTGGGGGAGTTTCCAGTGCTGGTGGTCAGCCAAGGAGAGTTTGGAGTCCCTAATCACATGATAAACACAGCCTTATCCTCTGCCAACTTCACTGCCAATTCTGTTCCAAGGTCCCAACGGCTCTGCCCTATCTCCTCCAGTCTCTGGAATAGAACCGTGGATTCAAAAGTGTTGGCATTGGCAGGGGGGTGGACATTATCCAACTCACAGGTCTTCACATTTGCTTTTAGCAGTCTTCAAACAGGGCAGCTCAGGTCAGTGCAGAGGGCAGACCTGACTACCTGTGCACTCTCTGACCCACCCTCCCCATTCCACAGGCCCCAGGGGAGCTCCATCAAAGCCTTGTTCCTGGGAGCAGTTTGGATACCACTGATCCAACCTTGGGCTACCAAAACAAAACATAATCTGTTGCTGTCAAATCGATTCTGACTCCCAGCAACCCAAAAGGACTGAGTAGAAATGCCTCATAGTGTTTCCAAGGCTGTAATCTTTATGGAAGCAAACTGCCATATCTTTCTCTGGCAGAGCGGCTGGTAGGTTCAACTCACCAACCTTTTGGTTAACAATCAACATTTAACCACTGCATCCCAGGGCTCCTTCTGGTGCAGATGGATGAAAAAAACAATCCAGTTGCTGTCAAGTTGACTCTGATTCATGGGGACCCCATGTTGTCAGAGGAGAATGTGTTCCTCAGGGTTTCCAATGGCTGTGATCTTCTGGATGAGGAGTCCTGCTGGTGCAGTGGTTGAAGTGCTCAGCAGTTCAACCATGTCAGCTGTTTGGTGGGAGAAAGATGTGGCAGTCGGCCTCCTTGGTTGCTCTAAGTCAGAATTGACTCGACAACAGTGGATTTGGTTTGGGAGTAGGATCTTTCAGAAGTAGATCACCAGGCCTTTCTTTGGAAGTGCCTCTGGGTAGACTCCAACCTGCAACCTTTGGGTTACCAGTCAAGTGTGTTGAACTTTTGTACCACCCAGGGACTCAAAGGTCTAAAAAGGAAAGTCACTTTTCCAAGTCCCACCCTGGGTCCGTAGGGGAGCTGAGCCTGAAGCCTAAAATCTTTGCTGTGTCACACCGATAGTGGCTTATCCCCTGGGCTTGAGAAGGGCTACACCTGGGCTGTTGGAGCTGTGGTCCTTCCCCAGGTCGACTGCTTTCCCTGGTCCTGTTCCACACTGAGTGCCAGCCTGAGCTTTATTGTTCCCAGACTTCAGCCCCACACACCTCAGGCTCTTGCAAGCCTCTCTGGTCTCCAGCCCCAGCCCTGTGCATCCTGAGTGGGAAGCACCTGTCCAGGCAGCCACTATTTGCCTTGTTAAGGCAGAGGGCTGGCGTGACTTCTTTTGTTTGATGTTGCTAAGTTATTAGAAAAAAAAGAAAGAAACCACAGGCTCCACAGTGAGTTTTTGGATAACACTGGACTGCACCACCTCCCCAGAGTTAGGGGGGCTGGAACCAGGGCTGAGATGACAAGAAGAGAAGCACTAGGGCTCAAAGGCCACAACGGTGTGACAACATGGAAAGGCAGCGAGAGAAGGACATTGCTGGTCTGGAGCTTCCAAGCCTGCCTGCTTCTCCAAAAGGGCATTTCTTCTCTTTTCTTTTCTTCAGATTTTATTGTGATTTGACTACAGAGCAAGTTCATCTTCCATACAGCAGTTCACATACACTGTCTCATGACGTGGACCGTAATCTCCCACAATGCAACAGCTCTCCTCCCACCTCCTCCCCACAGCCACCTCTTCCCTGTGTCCTTCCAAGAGGGCATTTCTTAAATCCAGACTGTGGTGTGCTCAGCTCCTGAGTCTCCCTTTCTCTCCTGTCCTGTGCTCTGTTGTGGTTTCTGGTCACTCGTCCTCTGCCTTCGCCTCTGCCCTTGCTTCCTCTACTCACTGTTCTCTCCAGGTCTCTTCCTACATCCATCCCTTTCTCTACCTTTGTGGGCTCTTTCCTGCCTTCCTCCCTCTCCCCTTCTCCTTCACCTACACACATGAACACCCACAGGTACGATACACTCACACATACCTGAGCATGCACAGTCCCACACACTCACGTATTCATCATTCCACACAAGTCCATGTTCATAGCCACACTCTGTACACCCACGCACAATCACAAACACAGGAACATGACACACACTACAAGACATAGACACCCAATTGTGCACAATCATTTAGTCACTCATACACAACCCCACACAAGCTCACACACACAGTCACATTCTCACAAACAGTCACCCACAATCAGGTACAAGTACACATGTTCAAATGCACATACAATACACACATGTGGCCAATACACACTTGTGCATGGCCAAACACGCACCTAATGCCACATATATCCATATTCGGAGTCACACTCTCACACATGCTCACTCCCATGCATACATATACAACACACACATGCACATACAATCACCTAGTCACACATACACAATCCCACACAAGCTTACACTCAGAGTTAAACTCCCACACACACTCACCCACAATCACAAACACAAGCACACACATATACATGCACATATGATACACACACATACACAAAGGCATGCACAATGTCCCACAGTCACACACAAGCTTACACTCACACAGTCACACACTTACACACACTCATACACAAGGCACACACTCACAAGGCATACACATGGCCTACCTCTCTAGGCCACGCTAAGTAAACTCAAAAGCTAGTTCAGCATCCACAGGTTTGTTGACACCTATTTGTGTGGAAAGCAATTAGCAACCATAGGGGTGTCTCAGTTAATCAAACAGGTTCCAGGCTCAGTGCCAGTAAACTGGGAGGCCTCTTGCATAAAACTGACTCCAGCCCCATCACCTGCTGGTAGGGTGCCTCCTGTCTCCATCATGTGAGGAGGGGTTGACTTCGCAACTACAACCAGCCTAAAACGAAATGGACCTTCTCAGTGCCTTTTAAAGGTACTTCTTGTTGGAGCTTGGAGGTGTGTATTGGTTTAGAGTTTATGAGAATGAGCCTAGAAAGGAAGCTTTATTCTGAGGAGAGAGATGATAATGGCAGTGGCCACTTTGATTGCAGCTCCAGTCTTATTATAAGGGTCTTCAGGAGGAACACGTGTTTTGCTATTTACCTTGAAAGGGTGGTAGACCTACCAGGTCAAGGAACATTGTCCAAAAATATTCTGAGTTTGTTGCTACAGACTAGCTCCTTGACACCAGAGCCAGGTAACTTCTGTTGGCCTTGGTTCCCTAATCTCACCAGTGCAGGAGATGTCACTGAAAAATGTGTGCAGAAAATTCTTTTCCTTTCAAGGTAACCATCAGCACACTAAAAATTTTTTTATTTCTCTTAGATTTAGTCAAGGCAAATAAATGGTGTGGGATTACCTGGTGGATGGTAGTTGGAGATCATTTCTGACAAGTAGCCTGTGTCTCCAGTGATCATGGTGCCTGAACCAAGAACCGGGACAAGTTACGTGACAAGAATAACAAAAATAGAACAGAATATTTAAAGTTGGGATTATCCTAGAACATTTGCAGCATATGATGATTTTACAGTCCTCAGTCATCCCTAAGGGCAATGCTCAAGGATTAGAGTAGCTCATGCTCCACATCAGAAAGCTTCCTAAGTGTTAAGAAACCGTTACATAACGCTTGCTGTTTGAGTAGAAAGGGAGAAAGATACACATACACAGGCACCTCATTGTCTCACACTTCCCTTTATTGCACTTTGCAGATATTGCACTTTTCATACATTGGAGGCTTGTGACACCCCTTGCGTCAAGCAAGTCTTTCAGCGCCATTTTTCCAACAGCTTGTGTTCACTGCCTTTGTGTCACATTTTGGTAATTATCAAACTATTTCAAACTTTTTCCTAATGCTACTGTACACTTAATAGACTACAAAACCAAAACCAAACCCATTGCCATTGAGTCAATTCCAACTCAAAGTGACCCCCATTGGGTTTCCAAGCTGTAAATCCTTGTGGGAGTATATTGCCTCCTCTTCCTCCTGTGGAGTAGCTGATGGGTTTGAACTGTCAACCTTCTGATTAGCAGCCAAATGCCTTACTCACTATCCCACCAGAACTCCTTAATAGACTACAGTAGAATATAAACATAACTTTCATATGCACTGGGAAACCAAAAAAATTGTGTGACTCACTTTATTGTAATATTTGCTTATTGTGGTGGTCTGGAACCAAGCCTGTGATATCTCTGAGTTATGCCTGTATATGTAGATATGAATGTATATGATTTAGAAAGAATTTACTTCCTAAAGGTCAAAAATGTTCATAAAAGTGTTTTGAGTCTTAAGTAGGTAAACCTTCAGCCTTAGGGAAAATCTCAGTTTTCACCATGACATATTTTACAAGAATCTCAGGTAGCTGAGTTTTCCACATGCATGATTTATAAATACTTCCCAAATGCCTTTAAGTCATGAGGAATTTGCTACTTTTATGTCTTTTGAGGGCATGCCAATCTGGACTAAGACACTGTGTTAGTTGTTTATTGCTGCTATAACAAATTAGCCCAAATTAGTGGATTACATCAGGACAATTTTATTACCTTATAGTTCTGTAGGTCAGAAGCCTGACACGTTTCAATGCACTGAAATCAAGATATCAGCAGGGCTCTGTTCCTTTCACTAGGCTGTAGGGGATGACTGAATCCTTGCCTTGTCTGTCTTCCAGAGGCAGCCTGCAATCTTTGGCTCACAGCTGCCTTCTCCCATTTTCAAAGCTAAAACAGCAGATGGAGTGGTTCTCACACCCCACCACTCTGACTTTCTCCCATAGTCACAGGGCCTTCTCTCCACATCCAGGAGAGTTTCTGTTTTTAAGGATACATGTGACTAGATGAGGCCTACCCTGATAATCTCCGACTTAAAGATCCTTAACCTTCATCACAAGGAGCTCTGGTGGCACAGTGCCTAAGGCATTTGACTGCTAACCAGAAAGTTGGCAGTTCAAACCCACTAGTCACTTTGCAGAATGAAGTCAGGGCACTCTACTTCTGTAAAGATTTACTGCCTTGGAAACCCAATGGGAGTTGCTATGAGTCAGAATCACTCGATGGCAGTGGTTTTTTTTTTTTTTTTGTTTGTTTGTTTTTAAATATACTCACAGATTTCAGGTATTGCTTTGTTGTTGTTAGTTGCCATCAGTTTGGCTTAGACTCATGGATACCTTCTGTACAAAACAGAACAAAACTTTACCTGGGTCTGCACCAACTTCATGATCATTAATATGTTTGAGTCTGCTGTGTTGCTGTCGCAACTTTGTCAATCTGTTTCATTGACAGTTCCCCTCACTTTCGTTGACCCTTTACTTTACCAAACATGATGTCCTTTTCTAGCTATTGGTCCTTCTTGATGACCTGTCCAGAGAAAGCCATGAGGGGTATTATTCTGCCTACCATAGGCAGGTAGAAACTAGGATTCTGGACTTGGTTTCAACAGAAGTCAATTCAAACATAAACAATAGCAGCAAAATTTTGCATGATCAGAGAAAGGTGTGGAATTGCTCTGAACTTGTGCTTTCACCTTTGTTCAAATAAGATGAATAGGAGAAGTTTCCTTCTACATTTACCAGATCAGGCAGCAACTTGATGCTCTCATTTATAAACCATTATTTGAAATCCTAGGAAAAGGCTGACTGTAGCACCAAGGGGGAAGCAGGACAAGAGAGTTCAGTGCATGTCAGGTTATGTAACAACCAACCAGCATCTAATAAAATAGCTACTGGTTGAAGAGGTTGGGGTTAACATCATTGAGCAGGGTTGTAGAGTGAATTGGTCTGGATTTCATAATACCTTGGCTATAGCATGGTGACAGTGAGAGAATGATGTTGAAGGTTGACAGGTGAACAAATATGATTGAAACATGGTCCCTGGACTCAAGTTCTATGCAATTCAGTGATGTCAAGCATAAGGAAGCCCATGCAGAGCTCAGATTCACGCAGGATTAAATAGAGAATGGCATAGAACCACAAGGGACATGCTCTAGGGCTCATGACTGTGATGGGGCCCTTTGTGATAAAGACTCAAAGAGACGGCTTTTAAGATATCACAGTCAGAGTGAGAAGACTGAGGACATCCCCTAAATATACCTAATTTCCTTATAATAGTCCATTATGGCTCTATTTTTCATTGATTTATTTATTCCATTTTAAACAATCTAATGCAGCTGTATATACCTTTCAGAGCCTCGAAAGGATGCAGAGTAAATGGGGTGATTTTTCTTTTATTTACAACCTGGAAGGAAGTTCATGAAATGCCTCATCTTTGTTCCCACTCAGGATCATGATGAACTTACCATCTGTCTTCCAGGGGCAAGAGGCCATGGTGAGACATGGGTATTATGAATCTAGAATTAGCAAACATGACTGACTAATGCCCAATTGTCCAGATAATTACAAAGTGCTTACTATATTCTGATCAGTGTGCTTGTTCACCATGTTGGAACAGAATTTTTTAACATAGAGTTGCAGTGGAGTTTTAATTTTTGCTTTTGACACATTCAGTCAATGTAATGATATAAAGTAAAGACACATGAGCAGAGAATGAAGGATAAAATGTGAGTCAGAAGCGATGTACAGGGAAGGTGGGAATATCAATGTCCCCATCTTACAGACAGACACTCAGGAGACGTTATTGATGGTTGATGGCACAAAAAGAGAGGGCCATGTATGCATTAAGGAGTTCTCATGGCTCAGTGTTTAAAGCATTTAGCTACTAACCAAAAGATCAGTGATTCAAACCCACCAGCCACTCTGTGGGAGAAAGATGAGGCAGTCTGCTTACGTAAAGATTTACAACCTTGGAAACCCTATGGGGCAGTTCTACTTTGTCCTACATTGTCACTGTAAGTCAGAATCAATTCAATGGCAGTTACTTGGCTTAGGTATGCACAGGAGTCCCTGGGTGGTGCCAACAATTAAGCACTCATGTACTAACCAAAAGGTTGGTGGTTTGAACCTACCCACAGACACCTTGGAAGAAAGGTCTGACCATCTGCTTCCGAAAGGTCACACCCTGGACAATTCTATAGAGTGCACTTCTCTGCCACACACGGAGTTGCCATGAGTCAGAACTGAGTCGATGACCACTGGTTTGTTCTTGGTGTTGATGAATGCATTTGAAGTTGCAGAGATAACTGATGGAAGAACTGAGACTAGAGTATTTAGCAGGGAGGAAGGGAAGGGAGGAAAGTGATGGGAGGAAGGTGGGGAGGATGGTGGGTGGGGTGGTGTATGGGAACGAAACCCACATCTCTGAGGGCAGGAAGTCAACAATGTCTAAAGTGATAACATGAGAAATAGTGGTATAAGCATTTTAATCAAAGATAGAAACAAAACCCCTGGAACGAAACAGAAGTGGTTAAAGGTTATTAGCTCTGGGAAACAGGACTGGGGCTGGAGAGAGTCGAGCAGTTCACTGCAAAAATTCATCTACACCAAGTGATTTCTCTCAAACCCATGTGTAGGCATTATCTGACCAAAAAAAAAAAAAATGCAAAGTCACTTCAGGCAATGAGGAGTCCCCCTTGTAGTTTCACAATATTCTACTATAAACATCAGCTAAAGTGGGTATAACAAGTAGGGTGCATGCATACAAATCTTCATCATCATGTTGATGTTCTTCATTCTTTTGTAATGTTTTATTATGAAAATGTGCAAACATGCAAAGAAATTGAAAACGTTTATAGTAAACACCATATGCTCACCACCTAAACCCCACAATTAACATTTTATTGTATTTGCTTTATCACCTGTCCTTGTATGCACCCCTCCATCAATTCATTTCCATTTTTTGATGAATTACATTTTTTTGTTTTTGTTTTTGTTTTTTTTAGTGAACGAGAAAATCAGATGCAATGACTGAGGACTGTGGTGTCGTTGTTAGGTGCCATAGAGTCCATCTGTGACTCATGTGACAGAGAAGAACGTCCCCCACAGGATTTTCTAGTCTGTAATCTTCACAGGAGCAGGTCACCAGGTCTTTTTTCCGCAGAGCTGCTAGGTCGGTTCAAACAGCCAACCTTTTGGACTCTGTTTCTGATGACTAAACCTGTTGCCGTCAAGTCAATTCTGACTCACAGCGACCCTATAGGACAGAGAAGAACTGCCCTGTAGGGTTTCCAAGGATCCCCTGGTGGCACAGTGGTTGAATACTCAGCTGCTAGCTGAAAAGTCAGCAGTTTGAACCCAGCAGCTGCTCATTGGGAGAAAGATGAGGCAGTCTGCTTCTGTAAAAGATTTACAGCCTTGGAAACCCTACGGGGCAGTTCTACTCCGTCCTACAGGGTCACTATGAGTAGGAACAACCTGATGGCAGTGGTATTTTTGGGATCTTTATAGAAGCCAACTGCCGCATCTTTCTCCTGTGGAGTGGCTGGTGGGTTCAAACAGACAACTTTCAGTTAGCAGCCAAGTGCTTAAGCACTGTGCCACCAGGGCTCCATTTCTGATGACTAGACAAAGTTAAACTACTCTACGAGCTTCTTTTAGAAGTGAATGGTCAGTCAGGGAGCTGTCAGGGAAAATCCGGAGATGGAATTTCTCTTCACAGTAAATTTCCTTCTAATTTCCTTTGTTAAAGGAAATTCATAATTCATAGGTCAATTTATAATTCATAAGTCAGTTTAAAAGACCATACATTTGTCACCAGTGCAGGTACTAAGAAAACTGCAAATTCTTTCTACGTATTAATGGTTAGGTAGATTATGGACCTAACTTACCCAGCATTCAGTTGCTTAATAGCCTGATTTTTCCAGTTAATTCTAAACCACAGGGCACCTTGCATTGTCAAACAGTCCCCAGATTAAGACTTTGTTCTCTGGTTGGAAACATCTTTCACATTAATAGCATATTGGCTTTCTCTACTTTGAACCCAAATTACCTTTCCAGGGTTCTTTCTGGAAGGTAGTACAAAACTTACGACTCACTTTCCTTATAAGGAAATGCACGTCCCTCTGTGAGACAGATGGGCATTCTCTCTTGGGTCCAGTGTGTGTGTGTAAGAGTGTGGTAGCCTGGTGATCACCTTTTTAATTAACTCATGAAGAGCTCTGGGACAGGAGCACACAGTGGCCTCATGATCCCATCACCCTGGAGTTACATTACAACAGACTGACCCCACGACTGAACAACTGAACAGTAACCTTGGGGTGTTTGTGAAGCTGGCCAGGAGTTTAGCAAACAGAAACCTTAAGAACAATGCATCCATTTCTGCATAACAGCATGGCAGTTGGCTCTGCAAAGACAAATTTGAAAATGGATTTCTTGGCTATTTGGACGCTGGGGAAGTGCGTGGGAAAGCAGGTTATTATCATTCTCCAAATACTGTGTGGGGTTCAGTCACTCCTCACAAATCAGCAGCCAAGTAATCCCTCCATAATTGGCTGACCCTTGCCTAATCCTGTTTCTAGAGTCTATTTTCTTGGCAGCTCATTTCAGTCATCCAGTCAGCCTTCTCCAGGGCTATTCCACCCCCTAAGGAACTCTGGGAGCCCTCATGGCACAGGAGTTAAGCATTTGACTGCTAACTGAATGGTTAACTGGTGGTTTGAGCGCATCAGCTTCTAGTGGGAGAAAGATGTGGCAATCCATTCCCATAAAGATTACAGCCTAGGGAACCCACCAGCTGCTCCACAGGAGAAAGATAAGGCAGTCTGCTTCCATAAAGATTTACAGCCTTGGAAACCCCATGTGGGTCGCTATTAGTAGGAATCAAGTTGATGGCAGTGGGCTTGGGTTCGTCCTGCTTGTTCAAGAAGCAAGGTGTGTGCTTATGGTGCTCCTCTTCTCTTTGCTGACTAAATAAGCTAATTAATATTAATTAGCCACAGATCAGGTTGTCCAGCTCTATGTCCAGCATCTCAAGGCAAAGTGGTATTTAATTTTCATTAAATTGGACTCTATTGCAGCTCACAGCAACAAGAGGAGATACTATTATTATTCCCATTTCATAGATAGGGAGAGTGAAGCTTAGAAATGTTAAGAGGCTTGTCCAAGGAGAGCTAGGGTTTGAACCAGGTCTCTGTGAGTCGGGAGCACACATTTTAACCCCACCTGAATTATCTTTCTCTGTGCTCCTGAGTTCTTAGGGCTATTCTTCCTTCAGCGAGCTCAGTCACTGATGTTGCCCATGTTAGTAGAAGCTCCCCAACCAGACAGTAAACTCTGCAGGTAAGGGACCATATCTCCTCTTCCTCAGTGGACTCACAAGCATAGCCCTGGCACCAAGGAGCTACTCAATGAACGCTTGGTGACTGAGGAAAGTACCTCCACACAATCTCTGTGCTTAACCTGTGCCGTGCAGTTGAAGTTAGCACAGTCATTTCGGCAGCACACAGAACACTGAACACGGTGGGGAATGTGGGTTCCTGCTTCATCTCTGTTCATCAAATAATAGAGGAGCCTTGGGTGAGAGGCTCAGCCTCCCTGGACCTCTTTATCCTCTCCTGGAATTCAAGAATGTTAGACCATATGGTCTATCTGCAGGTTTCCTGTAATTAAATACAGCATTTATAAATAGAAGTTGCAACAGGGTGTTGACACTACCTATAGCCCCAAACTGCCAAGGAAGCCCAGAGCTGAAAACAGTGTTGCTGTGTACTTTACCCTTCAAGTATGGGACAAGCATTCACTAAGAGGTGGTAAAACTTTCTTCCCTCCTGCCACACACAGCCCACAAAGGGTATAAGAAGGAAATGCCACTGTGGTCTTTGATCTTTGGAGACATGCAGTGTTTGAGAAAAGCGATTCCCTTCCCTCTTTATGGGGCAGGAGGGAGAAGTGCTTCTCTCTGTTGTGGTCTGATCTAGGCCAATTTGATAGTTCAAAATGATTGAGACTTTTTGTTTTGTTTTGTTTTTTCCAGGTATTGGTAGCGTCTAACAATTTGAGGCAGGAGGCTGCTAAGGTCTCTCTCACCCGTAATCTAGAAGTCCCAGACAAATTCTGACACATGTGCTAACATTTATAAGCAAGCAGGCACCAAAACAAACAGTCACCCAACCTACTGGTAAGCTTGATAAAGTCTCTGCTATCTATCCCTGGACTCCATGAGTAGCTAGCATAAAATATTTCCTCAAGGCAAATTCAAGAATGGTCTAGTACAAGATTCAGCCAACCTTCTAGTCATAATTAAGCGTCCTATGTTAAGGGGTAATCAGTTAAGCAGACCATAGGCCCAAAAGACAATCCAAATGTAGTAGGTTGTTAAACTTCTTAGATTTTTACACTCTGTTAATACAAGGGGCAGGTATCTGTACAATTCATGTATCATGAACACCATTCAATTCACTAATGTAAAAATGATTTCTAAAGATTTCTTATGCTAATTAATTATATTGGGAGCTCTGGTAGCATAGTGCCTAAGGCACTTGACTGCTAACCAGAAGGCTGGTGGTTCAAATGCACCAGCCACTCCTCAGAAGGAAGAGGGGCAATCTACTTCCGTAGTGATACTGCCTCGGAAACCCAAGGAGGAGTCGCTATGAGTCAGGTCCGACTCGACGGCACATAACAACAACAACAAATTAATTATATTACAGCCACATAAATGGTGACCTCAAAAGGCAACAAAGAGGGACATCTTCAGAATGAGGGAGCTGTGAGCAGTGCACTTGTTCATCCATTTAGTGTTGGAGAAACGGCCAGAGGTAAAATATATATATATATATATATATATTTGTTGTTGTTGTTATGTGCCGTCCAGTCAGACCTGACTCATAGCGGCCCCTCCTTGGGTTTCTGAGTCAGTATCACTATGGAAGTAGATTGCCCAACATACCTTCAGAGGAGTGGCTGGTGGGTTTGAACCACCAGCCTTCTGGTTAGCAGTCAAGTGCCTTAGGCACTATATCACCAGAGCTCCCACCTCTAACCCAAATCTCCTTACCTCCAATTTGCCAGTCCTTTTCTTTCCAGGCACCTAACTGATGACTAGTCACTTTACAACTGCCTAGGAATCTATCTATCTGTCTATCTTTCTATCTATCCATCTATATTCTTGTGTGTTGCATTTCATCTTGAAGTCTTCTTCTTGGAGGGCTGACTCACATAGTAACCACAAAGCCTTCAGGGAAACACTTGCCTTCTTCAGGTCTCCTTTTCCCCTATGGCGAACTAAGGAGGGTGGTAGTGATGTTCTCTAAAGTTATTCTGCTCCTAGTTTAGTGGTTCAAAGCCACCAGCCACTCCTCAGAAGGAAAGTTGGGCAATCTACTTCCGTAGTGATACCACCTCAGAAACCCAAGGAGGGGTTGCTATGAATCAGGTCCACCTCAACAGCATGTAGCAACAACAGCTTAACTGAGCTAGACACTGGCCCAGACCGACTTTCCAGTTGGTGTTGGGCCCTGCCCTCTAGGCTGAAAATTCTCTCAGATCTAAAGATTCCAGAGGCTGACCTGGAGTAGAGGAGTGCTTAAAAGCCCTCTTGTCTGTCCTAGGATCTAAGCAGACAGTAGCATGGCCATTTTCTAGATTGTCTCCTTCACACTTTCACACAAATACACAGTGCCACTGGATCACAAGTTACCCAGGACCACCAACAGTGGTTGCACATTTGTAGAAGAGCCTTAAGTAAAGCCCAACAGTGCCATCCCTGGAGGCACCTTCCCTACAAACACATTCTTCTGCTCAAGGTCTAACGTCTGCTCTGACCCAAGATAAAGAACCAAAATAGGTCTTGGGAAAATTGTGATTTTTGCTCAATTGGAGCCTTCTCCTCCCACCCCCATCCCCACCCTGGGAAATGTAGACAATCCCTTTCTGCTCCAGAACAAAGGGTGACTGGCTCTTTGGAGGAGAAAAGACTTATGTTCAGTTCTATGTCAAAATGTCCCCTAATCTTGAGGTTCTATCTAGGACAGTCTATATTTTCAAACTTTAGTTCAAGTTCATGTCCTTTGATTGACTTAAACTCAGTGTTTGCCCCACTTGCTGACGCAGGGGGAAACACGTGCTTTGCTCTCAAAAAAAAAAAAAAAAAAGAAAGAAAGGAAAAGAAGTTTAGCATTTTGGGGACTGGGTTTGTTCTGGGTTAGGTACTGAATATAGAAATGCTTGTCTTCAGTTAACAAAAGCAATCTGGATTCTTTCTCTCACCTCCTAGCTCAGTCAATTGACTCTGCCTACTCTTTTTTCTTTGTTTGTTTGCTTCAGTGGGTTTCTGCCTTGGTTGAGTTTGGTCTTAGGTCAATGGAATTAGTAGAAAGCAGGTGTTTTGGATGAACTGAGGTGCAACTCTGTCTTAAGTACTTCCAGTCCCAAAGAGGCTATCAGGGTGTTTGACAGGTGGTGAAACAGTCAACAGAGGCAGGGAGAAGCGGAAGAGGTGCTTAGCCCAGGGAGCACCTCAAATATGAATACAAGTAAAAACAGACATGGGCCAGGATGCGCTATTCCAAATTCTAACTCCTTCTGCTTGGACTTGAGCAAAGCACTGACAACTGAGACCCTGTATGTGAAAATGTGCCATCAGGTGGGGAGGTGTCCTGGGTGAAGTTTATATTCTCTTATTGTATCCTTTGTCTGTGTTTTTGCCTTGTGTGAATTCTTCATTATAATCTCGTGCTAATGAGCTCTCAGTAAATTAGAGAACAAACTATAAGCCTCTGAGTTTGCGAAGTAATCATTCTGAAACCTGTTTATCCAAATAAGTAACACCTTCTTCAAAGTAGTCACCTTGGAAAGCCATTTCCAAGCCATTTTATTTTCCTTTTTTGAATAATGCTATGATTGTAAAATTGTTTCTTTTTCTATTCCTTACTTTGATCAATTCAAAACCCCAAACAAACTTGCCATCAAGTCTGTCCCAACAAATAGCCACCCTACAGGACAGAGTAGAACTACCCCATAGGGTTTCCAAGTCTGTAAATATTTACAGAAGCAGACTGCCACATCTTTCCCCTGCAGAGCAGCTGGTGGGTTTGAACCACCAACCTTTTGGTTCACAGTTGAACATTTTAACTGAGTAAGTAGTAAATAAATTTGGGCTTTTGGATGTTTTGATGTGGTGAGAACTGAACATAGTTAAAAGTCCACTCATTGGACCAAAGTTTATTAGTGGTTACCAGAGACAGGTAGGAGGGAGAAAATGGAGGAATAGTGCTTAGGGGGCACTGAGTTTTTGTTAAGGGTGATGAAAAATTTGGAAACAGATAGTGGTGATGGTTGCGTAATATGGGCAAAGTCACTAATGTCATTGAATGGTGACATTAAATTGTCACAATTATAACACATAGAAATGGTTCAAATAACAAGAGTTTTGTTATATATATTTTACCAAAATAAAAACATTTTTTTTAAGTGTCCACTCTTTGGGATCTTGGGAACAGGTGATTACTGAGATGAAAAGGGGCAAACGTTTAACTGCTTGCCTTTGATTGCTGCAACAACTTCAGCCCTGAAAGATCTGCAGGATCCTTTCTTTTCCGTACTCTTGGGGTTATTTATTACAAGCTCAAAACTTTTCTGTGGACTTTGGCGCTCCTAGAATATGCATTGGAAAGACCAGAATTTTCACATGAATATATATATATATATATATATATATATATATATATATATGCCATGTGTCCAAAGGGGAAAAAGATAAGTTGATATCAAAGAAGAGTTCCAGAGTAGGAGATGGTCCCCTGAGGACAGAAGCAGTAGGCATGGGAGGGTGAGGAGGGGCTGTGCTAATGACTGTCCACATGATTCTGCTCACCTTTCTCCTCTTTTCCCTCTTCCTTCACTTTTTTCTTTTGGAGTTGCCTCTTCCCAACTGCATGACCTGTGTATTTCAAGCCACTTCCCCTTGTTTCTTTGTGTGCTTATAAACTAGTTTAAATTTGGTTTCTGTCACTTGCTACCAAAAGAGTCAAGAAGATTCTACCTGGTTCTGTCTCTGCTCTCAGCAACCACATACTTAAGCAAAAGAACCCTATGGGCCCTGGAAGTGGCGGGTCTCAGTAGGGTTAATAGAGGCTGACTTCCTTACGGAAAGATTCCTACCCAGACGCTCATGCTCTGGGTGTGAATGTGGGGCCTGTGTGAGCACTCCTGGCCACATGTTGACAAAAGAGATTAAATTACACTGGGATACTCTACTTAAAAGCTATTTTGATTGAAAGAACATACTAAAAATAATAATAATTAAAATTGTAGCTCATTTCCTTCACTGAGTTCTACCTTTTTATGACGGTGACCTGAAAAAAAGAATCTCTCCTTTGTGTGCAAATGGAAATGAGATCCCACACTATATGGGTCACAGCTTATGGCATTTCCCTGTTTGCTGCCTTTATTGCTCTCCAAAGAACAGGGTGCTTACATTTTTTCTTTGTGTATGTCACAATTCTTTTATCAGTGGTTTCCTTTAAAATAACAATAATAATAATATGGTTTACTTTATCTGTTTTTTAAAGAGATCTGTCAGCTTCAGAACCAGTTTGCAACTCTGCTGGCTGCTAAGCTCCTACTTTGGCCAGCCTGGCCCAACAGCCCATTGGCTTCCAAGCATCTTTCTCTCTCTGGCTGATGCAGGCATTTTCACGTGGACAGAGTGGGAAGGGCTAGGCTCACAAGAAGCCACACAAACAGTGTGACATATCATCTTGCAAAATCTCCCAAGGACCCATGTGGAGTGAAAAATCTACCCTTCATTCCAGCCTGAAAAAGCCCAGAGGTCTGGACCAGTGACCCACCATGACCTGGATGCCCCTGCCTGTGACTGGCAAAGTCCTGTGAAAACAGTGGGGAGTCACTGAGGGGAAATGCCCGTCTGGCCTCCTGGGTAATGAGCAGCCTGTGTCCCTCGCCAGCTGCCAGGCTGAGCAGGAAGTCAAAGAGGCAGCCTTTCCCAACTTTGGCCGCCAGGCTACAAGGAGCCTGCAGAGACATTCCAACACTCCATGAAAGAGCATAGAGCAGCCATTGTCATGTAAAATTAGCCTGGGCAAAGCCCCAGAGTACATACTCTTGGACACTATCCTGCTCTCCCCGCACAAGGGCATGGGAGAGATAAAGACTATTCCAGCAGTGTACCCAAGAGTATATATGGGTTTGGCAGAGGCTACTTGTACATATGTACTTGTATGTGCTATAAATAGATCCATGTAAATCGTAGAGCAAGTAGCAGTAAAGCTATGAAAACTTTTTAACTATAACCAAAATCTGGAGGGACTGAGGCACTGGGCTTAGGAGCTTGGGACCATAGTCTTGGGGACGTCTAGTCAGTTGGCATAACACAGCCACAGAGACAATGTTCTACATCCTACTTTGGTGAGTAGTGTCTGTGGTCTTAAAAACTTGCAAGCAACCATGTAAGATGCAACTATTGTTCTCTTCTTGTCCAGAGCAGAGCTAAGTGAAACAAATCAAAGACTTAAGGAAACAACTAGTCCAAAGACTAGCAGACTGCTTAAAACACAACCGTTACTAGCCTGAGGCCAGAAGAACTGGATGGTGCCCAGCTACCACAAATGACACCTCTGATCTGCATCACAATAGAAGGTCTTGCATAGAGTGGGAGAAAAGTGTAGAACAAAATTCAAAATCATAAAAAAAAACCAGACTTGTCTGATAGAGACTGGTGGAACTTCCAAGACTATGGCCCCTAGACACCCTTCAAAGCTGGAACTGAACCCACCCTCAGGGATTACCTTTCAGCCAAACAATAGACAGGCCTATAAGGTGAAGAGTAATACCCATGAAATAAGTGCTTCTCAGAACAATTAACCAGACCAGACCAAAAGGGCAGCATTTGCCCAAAAACAAAGTTCAGAAGGCAGGAAGGGCCAGGAAAGATGGACAAATGGAAACAAAGAACCCAGGGAAACTAATTTGGTCTGCAAACTTCCACCTGAACCACAATAAAATGGTTTTTTTTAAAAAAAAAAAAAAAAAAAAACAATGTAGTTAAACCTACAAAAGCTGGATCCTATCTAAGGTGGAAACCTGTCAGAGAAGGAAAACTCAAGTATTTTCCACTAACAGAAAGTGACTAAAAAGTGGTAAGACTGCACACTGCCAAAGGCAGAAGAAAATTTGTGAGACCCAGGAAAACCAGGCAGTCCCATGGAATTCTGGCCCTCGCAGGTTTCACTGTATTTATAAATACAGAATTAGGAGTTACCAAACGATCCAGCAATTCCGCTGGTAGATATATACTCAAAACAACTGAAAGCAAGGATTCAAACAGATGCTCAGACACTGATGTCCACTGCAGCTCTAGTCACAATTGCCACAGGTGGAAACCTCCCGAATGTCTATTAACAAATGAGTGGATAAACAAATTGTGCTGTGGACATACAGTGGACCCTCAAAGAGCAATGAGTTATGACACATGTTACAACATGCAGGACCCTTGCAAACATTATGCTAAGTGAAATAAGCCAGACACAAAAGAACAAATACCGTGTGATTCAATTCATATAAATGTCTAGAATAGGTAATGCATAGAGACGGACAGTAGAGTCATGGTTTCCAGGCTTATGGGAGGGAGGAATGGGGTGCTATCGTTTAAGGGGTCCTGAGCTCCTGTTTGGGGTGATAAAAAAGTTTCAGGAAAAATTAGTTGTGACGGTTGAACATCATCAGGAATATAATGAATGCCACCTGAATTGCATGTTTAAAAATAGCTAAAATGGTCAATTTTAGGTTACGAATACTTTACCACAATAATAATAATAATAATAATAGTTCAGCAGAAAAATAAGAGCATGAGAGATTGTTGTTGCATCTCCTGCTTTGGGTCATCAGCATTGTCTCATTCAACCTCCCACTTTACTCTCTCTCCTGCTCTGAGTTCACTCAGGACCACGTCTACTCCCAGAGGCTGCCCAGGAGAGGAAAGGACCCTTGTGGCCACAGAGAGCAGGGAGAATCCAAGGAATGAATCCAACGGCCTCGTATTTTCCTGTGCTCCATGGAAACCACATCTACACTCCAGTTTTAGGGAACTGACTTGCCTCTCTGTCAAACGCCTGCTTTGCCCAAGCTCAGCCTTCCTTTCACCTGATAACACAGAATCAGGGCACTGTCTGGTTGTCCTCCCGGAGGTCTTTCACTCAAAGCCAACGCTGCTGATAGTCTGCATAATACCTTCCCCAAAGAAGGCTTCAGATTTCCCTCCATGCCTATGGAAAACACAGGGCTTGCCAATAACTAACTGTTCTGACCAACTCGAGCCAGCTAGAGCCAGGACAACTTTTCTTTAGGCCACTCATCATTTACTTTTCATTTTCTGGGCTGGACACGCCCTGTAGAGCAAGGCTGGAAGACAAGCAAACTGTGCTCAGATAATATCCTGACGGTAGAAACATCAGAATGCTAAATGAAAAAGCTATTCTCTTTCCATCAATTTCTTCAAGAAGTGGGCCTCCCAG
>NW_006921669.1:8292844-8305146 GCF_000298275.1 Orycteropus afer afer
AGAAGGAAGGTTGGGCAATCTACTTCCCTAGTGATATTGCCTCAGAAACCCAAGGAGGGGTCACTATGAGTCAGGTCCAACTCGACGGCAGATAACAACAACAACAACAATATTTCATAGGTCCCTTGGCAGTGCAAATGGTATGTGCCCAGCTACTGACCTAAAAGGTTGGTGGTTCGAACCCACTCAGCAGTGCCATGGAAGAAAGGCCAGGTGATCTGTTTCTGTAAAGATTACAGCCAAGAAAATCCTGTGGAGCGGTTCTACTCTCTAACACCTGGGGTTGTCATGCGTTAGAATCAACTCGAGGGCAACAGGTTTGGTTTGGGTTTGGTTTTAATGTTTCACTCATCTGTCCCCTCTTCTCTCTCTCTCCCGTCTTGGCTCTAGTTCAGGTGCTTAATGGCATTTTAGTCCTCTTCCTGATCATTGACATCCTCTCCTTAAATGGCTTCCTACTTGGTCTCCTTTTAGTCCAGTATATCTTCAGCAGCAGCCAGAGATCTTTCTAAAATAGAAACCCAGTCATGTCACATTCCTGCTTAACCTCTTCAATAGCTCTTCATTGCCTCCAGGAGACAATATAAATTCCTTTCCATAACATTCAGGGCTCTTCAAAAGCAAACCTGCCAAGATCTCCAACCTTGTCTCTCCCTCCCCAACCACTTTCCCTACCACCTACTACCACTTGCCCTCTGCTGCCCTTCTTTCCAGCAAGTCTCAGCTCTTTGAAGTCCTCCAGGTGGATTATTCCAGCTACAAGCCTTTATATATGCCATTCCCTTTGCCCGACTCCCCTGTAGAGCTGTAGTGTGGCCTGCCAGTCCTTGAAGAAGCTCAAATGCATCATACATCCCTACTGAAGGAAAAACTGATGGCAGCACACTTCAGCCTGAAGCTGGCCACGGTATGGCACTATGCTCACTGCTTGGGAACTGTGCACATGTTTGTCTCTCTTACTAGACCATAGGTTCCTTGAGGGCAAAGACTCAGTTTGATTCATTTCTGTGTCCTGAGCACCTGGCTGCTATAGTGCCTGAAGAAGCTCAGTAAATATCTGTTATTTGAAAGGATGAGTAAATCAAGGAATGAAAATGTAGTTTTCTGCCATATTTGCAAAATATTTAAAACTAAATCATCTAATAAGAGTCCCTAGGGGGTGCAAACCATTAATACTCTCGGCTGCTAATTGAAAGGTTGCAAGTTCAAGTTCACCCAGAAACACCTCAGAAGAAAGGCCTGATGATCTACTTCCAAAAAATCCCCATTGGAAAAATTTTATGGAACACAGTTCTGCTCTGATACACATGGAGTTGCCATGGGCTAGAATCATCTCAATGGCAAGTGTTTACTGGTCATATTGTCTAAAGGATTCAAGAGAAGCAAAATCACATCAAACTTTTATTGGTTCCCCACTTGTAGGCTTGTAATGTCTCCCACTGCTTAGCCATCCCACGCTTCCTCCTATCCTCCAACATGCATTTTTGTAAGGAAAGTGCAAAGAGATCCCTAGAGGAAGTCTGTTGTTTGAGTCCTAGTGTAGCTGTACTTAGGGTTTCAGTGGCAAAGGATTATGGGTGACCTCACATAGAAGAAAATTATGTCAACACTGTGTATTATATTGTGGGCTTATGGTTTGAAAAGGAATTTTCTCCTTCTAGAAGTGTCCATTGCAATGCAGAAGTAGCCCTCAACTACCTCTTCATACAATTACAATTACAAATCCTTAACTACTTGACACCACCATTCTTCTATCAGTTTGTGTGTAGTTGTGATTCTGGAAGCTATGCTACCGGTATTTCAGATACCAGTGGGATTCTCTGGCAGAGAGGTTCCAGCAGAGCTTCCAGACTAAGACACAGTAGGAAGAAGGATTTGGCCAGATCCACTTCTGAAAAAATTGGCCACTGAAAACTTTATGAACAGCAAGGAAACAACGTCTGAGAGAGTGCCAGAAGATGAACCCCTCAGATTGGAAGGTATTCAAAATATGACAGGAAGAGATGCCTCCTCAGAGTTTACTTTAATGATGTGGATGGAGTGAAGTTTTCTGGACCTTCATTTGCTGATGTGATACACTCACAATGAGAAGAAACAGCTGCAAGCATCCATTAATCATCAGACAGAGAAATGTATGGCATATGAATCTAGGAAAATGGAAAGTTGTAAAAAATGAAATGGAGGACATAAAGTTCAATAGCCTAGGCACTAATGAGCTGAGATGGACTGGTGTTGGCCATTTTGAATTAGATCATCATATGGTCTATTATGCCAAGAATGACAAATTGAATAGGAATGACATTACGTTCATGATCAAAAAGAACATTTCAAGATATATCCTAAAGTACAATGGTGTCAGTGATATGATAATATCCATACACCTACAAGGAAGACCAGTTACTACTACTATTATTCACATTTACACCCCAACCACTAAAGCCAAAGATGAATAAATTGAAGATTTTTACCAACATTCTGCAGTCTGAAATTGACCAAACTTGTAGTCAAGATGTATTGATAACTGGTGATTAAAACGCAAAAGTTGGAAACAAAGAAGAACCATTAGTAGCCGGAAAAAAAGGCCTTGGAGGTAGAAATAAAGTATAGATAGTATGATAGAATTTTGCAAGACCAATGATTTATTCATTAAAAATACCTTTTTCAATAACATAAATGGTGACTATACATGTGGACTTTGCCAAATGGAATACACAGGAATCACATTGACTACATCTGTGGAAAGAGACCACAGAGAAGCTCCATATCATCAGTCAAAACAAGGCCAGAGATCAAGTGTGGATTAGACCATCAATTGCTCATGTGCAAGTTGAAGCTGAAGCTGAAGATATTAAAACCAGTCCATGAGAGCCAAAGTACAGCCTCAATATATCCTACCTGAATTAAAAACCAATAGAAGAATATCTTTGACTCATTGAACACCAATGACCAAAGACCAGACAAGTTGTGGGATGACATCAAGGACATCATATATGAAGAAAGCAGAAGACCTTTTAAAAGACAGTAAAGGAAGAAAAGACCAAAATGGATGTTAGAAGAGACTCTGAAACTTGCTCTTGAATGTAGGGTAGCTAAAGTGAATGGAAGAAATGATGAAGGAAAAGAGCTGAACAGATTTCAAAGGGTGACTTGAGAAAACGAAGTAAAATATTATAATGAAATGCAAAGACCTGGAGTTAGAAAATCAAAAAGGAATAATGCTCAGAATTTCTGAAGCTGAAAGAACTGAAGAAAAAATTCAAGTCCTGAATTGCAATTGAAGGATTCTATGGGCAAAATATTGACTGATGCAGGAAGCACCAAAAGAAAATGGAAGGAATATACAGAGTCACTGTACCAAAAGAATTAGTCAACATTTGACATTTCAGGAGATAGTATATGATCAAGAATGGATGGTATTGAAGAAATCCAAGCTGCACTGAAGGAATTGGTGAAAAATAAGGCTCCAGGAATTGACAGAATGCCCAGTGAGATGTTTCAACAAATGGATGTAGCACTGGAGGTGCTCACTCATTTTGCCAAGATATTTGGAAGACAGTTACCTGGCTGACTGATTGGAAAATATCTATATTTGTACCCATTCCAAAGAAAGGTGATCCAACAGAATGGAAATTATTGAACAATATCATTAATACTACACACAAGTAAAATTTTGCTGAGGATAATTCAAAAACCGTTGCAGCAGTATATTGACAGGGAACTGCCAGAAATTCAAGCAAAATTCCAAAAAGTGTGTGGAACAAGGCCTAACATTGCTGATATCCAATGGATTTTGGCTGAAAGCAAAGAATGCCAGAAAGTTGTTTACCTGTGTTTTATTGACTATGCAAAGACATTCGACTATGTGGATCATAATAACTTGTGAATAACATTGCACAAAATGGGCATTCCAGAACACTTAATTGTGTTCATGAGGAACCTCTACATAGACAAAGAGGTGTTGTTCTAACAGAACAAGGGGATATTGCATGGTTTAAAATCAATAAATGCGTACATCAGGGTTGTATCCTTTCACCATACTTATTCAATCTGTATGCTGAGTAAATAATCCGAGAAAATGGACCATATGAAGAAGAATGTGGCATCAGGTTTAGATGAAGACTCAGTAACAACTTGCAGTATGCAGATGACACAACCTTGCTGGCTGAAAGTGAAGAAGACTTGAAGTGCTTGCTGATGAAGATCAAAGTCTACAGCCTTCATTATGGATTATACCTCAACATAAAGAAAATAAAAATCCCCACAAATGGACCAATAAGTAAAAGCATAATAAATAGAGAAAATATTGAAGTTGTCAAGGACTTCATTTGCCTTGGAATGCAACAGGTGCTCTGGTGACATAGTGCCTGAGGCATCTGACCGCTAACCAAAAGGCTGGTGGTTCAAACCCACCAGCCACCCTTTGGAAGAAAGGTTGGGCAATCTACTTTCATAAAGATACAGCCTCGGAAACCCAAGGAAGGGTTGCTATGAGTCAGATCCAACTCAACAGCAGTGAGTTTGGTAATTTTTGCACAATCATTGTCTAGGGAAGGAAGAGTCAGGAAATCAAACGACATATTGCATTGGGCAAACCTTGTTCAAAAGTTCTCTTTAAAGTGTTAAACAGCAAAGATATCACTTTGAAGACTAAAGTGTGCCTGACCCACACCATGATATTTTCAGTAGCCTCATAGGCATGTGAAAGCTGGAGAATGAATTAGGAAGACCACAGAAGAACTGATGCCTTTGATTTGTGGTGCTGGCAAAGAACGCTGAATGTAGCATGGACTGCTAAAAGAATGAACAAACCTGTCTTAGAGGAAGTACAGCTGGAATGCTCATTTGAAGTGAGAGTGGCCAGACTTTGTCTCTCATACTTTCATCATGTTTTTAGCAGGGATCATTCCCTGGAGAAAGACGTCCTGCTTGGTAAAGTAGAGGATCAGTGCAAAAAGGGAAGACTCAATGAGATGGGTTGACCCAGTGGCTGTGATGATGGGCTCAAGCACAGCAAGGTTTGTGAGGATGGCGCAGGACCAGGCAGTGTTTTGTTCTGTTTTACATAGGGGTGCTATGAGTCAGAACGGACTCCACCCAACAAGAACAACTACCTGACAGAGGATAAGGTGTATCCTACGTAACCTTGAACAATACTCACTTCCTCTGAGCTTCTGTTCCGCCCTGTGACAAAAGGAGATAATGATTGTACCTACCTCAAAGGATTGCTAGGAAATAAAAAGAAATATAAACAAATCTGTGTAAGAGAAAGTTCTCAGGGCCAGGCAGATAACACTTTCGCCATCTTACTGTCTGAGGTTCTCAGAGCAAAAGCTCCTACTCCTTCCCAGCCCACTGCCCCAAGTCAGACAGGTACTCCCTTCCCACCTCCTATCTTTCCAGGAGAAAGAAGAAAGCAAAGTCACAGTGACAGGGGCAGAGCCCAAGGTGACATTGGAGGCACAGAAAAGGCTGTCCTTGGAGCCCACTGGCTCACCCCACCTCACCTCCCTCGGCGTCCTAAAATAGCCTGAACCTGTGTGGCCGCATTTCAGTGTGCTGCTCAGAGAGAACCCCCAGGGTGTTTTCAGAGCCAGCTCTGAACTCCTCACTAGCCAGGCTCTGGTAATGAGGTATTCATAAACCCCCAGCTCCACCAGGTCTACCCCAAAAGGGCCTTGCGTGCTTTGATAAGAAGGCCCCACCTACAGGCACCTCCACTCTCGCAAAGGGTCTGATCAATCAGCTCCTTTAATTACTGGGGATTAGGAAAACCTGCCATGCTTTGAGGAGCTTGCGTAGAGGGCAGGAATCACAGGTTCTAGGCACAGGCCAGGAGGACCACATCATGGGGAAAAGCCTGCACTGGGAGTCATCAAGTGGCGTTCCCTGTTCTGTGACCTTGAATAAGCCACCTCCCCTCACCAGGCCTTCAAGACCAAATTAGTTTTGTTCTCAGTCTTTATATAGTGCCAAGATGGCTGCCAGCACCTCCAAACCTACCTCCGGTCATGTTCAAGGCTAGCGGGAAACAGAAAGAACATCTCTTTCACCTTGTTAGCCAAACCAGAGTCCTACTGTGATACGTGTTGCTTGAATTGGGTTACATAACCCCCGGCTTTCTGGGGGTACATGGTGAGCTGGCACATGAGGTTCTAGGGGGTCTCCTTGTAATTCAAAGCCTGGAAAAAACTGAAATTTACATTCCCAGCCTTCCTCTCAGCAAATGTTCTGGATGCAAAATTGGCCCCACCCATCGGATGCTCGAGCATGGGCTTGAAGTCCAATTCAAGTCCAGCTCTAAGTATGGAGGTATGATTGTTTCTATAACTCCTTCTCTGTCCTTCCAGCTAGATTAAATCCTCGCAAACCCAAGAAGGCACGCATTAATCTTGTTTTTATTTTTACTGTTCCTTGAATGAAGGATGCTAACCAGTTACCACAGGTGTCCATTTAAATCGCAAATTCCTAAATAAACATTTGAGTCAGGAAACACATTCCTTTCATTAACTGAAGAAAAGATCCATCCGCTGCAGAGATGATCCCTGAGGCCTCCAGATGGCTCGTATCCCCCAGGGTTCCTGGGGAAGAGAAGGCATAGAGGGGAGAAGCAGTCCTATCAGGAGCAGGCATCGGTATAGGGTATCCGTTCTCAACTTTGGTGCTAAGGAGGCGAACAACTGTGGGATCATTTCACCTCTCTGGGTCCACTTCCTCATCTGACTCTTGGGTCTCTTTCCAGCTCCGAGTTCACCATTTCCTCCAGCACACTTGTCCACATAGCTACATAGAATTGTATTTTACTACTGAATTTAATTTTTTCATAGAAACCAGACAGGAATAGAAACAACTTATTTTATCAAGTGTTCCTTTACTTTTCTGAAAAGTAAGCAAATTCATTGTACTAGAAGCAGGCGCATGAAAGCCAACGGCTGACCTCACAGCATCCAAGAACAATTCTTGACCCAGCCAAGATGAACATTGGGAATTTCCTTCTGAAGCACTGGTTCAAGTGTCCACATCAGAAACGTCTTTGTCTTGGACCCAGGCAACCACAGTCTCCCTACCTCCCATCAGAAGGAATCATTCTTTGGGAGGTGGTTATAGTGTAAGAAAACCATATTTGCTTGCCAAATTGGAGGGCTGGCTAATTACAATTCCAGGGCTTCACGTAGGTGGTTTCTTCAAAGGCCATCATTTATTTGCTGATTAGTGTAGAAGTCTCATTTATGCCGTTTCTTTCACTCCCAGGGGGGCCAAGCACTCGGTACAAGTAATGGACTACATATCACTGACTTTAATGTAGTTCCAGGCAATTTAATGCTAAAGCAATTTGATGATTTGATATTGTGAAAAGCATCTATTTTTATTGAGAATGGACGATTAACTACTCAGGTGTCCATTCAGAAAACAATGTAGCTCCTAAAAGGCATTTGTTTCTTAAAAGAAAAGAAAGAAAGGAAAAAAGAAAAAGAAAAAAAAAAAGGAAGTTTACACCCTTAGCCCCTGGCAGACTACCCCAGCCTTGTCCAATAGAAACATGGTGTGAGCTACACGTGTAATTTTAAAGTTTCTTGTAGCTATATTTTAAAAAATGATATCAATTTAATAATATATTTAACCTAATATAACTAAAGTATCATTTCAACACACAATCAATACTAAAAAAAAAAACAAACCTCACTGCCATTGAGTTGATTCTGACTCATAGCAACCCTTACTGGGTTTCTGAGGTGGTAAATCTTTACAGAAGTACAGAAGTAGATAGCTCCATCTTCCTTCCCCAGAGTGGCTGGTAGGTTTGAACCACCAACATTCTGGTTAGCAGTCAAATGCCTTAGGCTTTGCACCACCAGAGTTCCTTGTAATCAATATAAAAATTATTTTAATTTTTTTTTTCCTAAGTCTTTGCAATCTGGTGTGTATTTTGTGGTTAGAGCACCACATTTCATACTGGCCTGTTGTTGTTAGGTGCCATCAAGTTGGCTCCAACTCGCAGAACCTACTGTACACCATCCTCACAATCCGTGCTGTACCTGAGCCCATCGTTTGAGCCACTGTGTCACTCCATCTTGTAATGGGTCTTCCCCTTTTCTCTGACCCTTCACTTTACCAAGCATGATATCCTTCTCTAGGGAATGGTCCCTTCTGACAACATGACCAAAGTAGTTGAGACGAGGTCTGGCCATTCTTGCTTCTAAGGAGCATTCCTGCTGCAGTTCTTCTGGGACAGATTTGTTAGTTCTTCTGGCAGTCCATGGTACTTTCAATATTCTTCACCAACACCACAACTCAAAAGCATCAACTTCTTAGTCATAGTCCAGCTTTCACATGCATATGAGGCTATTGAAAATACCCAGGCTTGGGTTAGGCACACCTTAGTCTTCAAAGAGACATCTTTGGTCTTCAGCACTTTAAAGAGGTCTTGTGCAGCAAATTTGTCCAGTGTAATATGTCATCTGGTTTCTTGACTGCAGCTTCCACTGACTGCTAGCCCCAGTTAACATGCTCAACAATGACAGGTGCCGCCATATTGAATACCGCAGATCTGAGCTCTGTCTATGCCATTCAACTGAAAGTCCTCTCTACAAGGACAAAAAAAGGACACCAGCAATCCTCTAATCATCTAAGCCAAATGACGTCTATGGTAGTTAAGTTGTGTGTCAAGGTGGCCAGGCCTGGTTTTGAGTGGCTGGGCATCTGGATATAGTTATTCCTCATGATGAGACTGGTAATCAACTCCATGATGGAATCTACTGTGAGCAGCTTTAGGGATGTAGTCTGCTTCCAGTATATAAGAAGAAGTGTTGAGGAAGGTCTCAGAGTTTTGGCACAACTGGATCCTGCATTTGGCCGAGTCTTCATCTCAATGGCCTGCCATGTTGTTTGCCAATCTTGGGACTATTAATGGTCTTGAATTAGTAGCCTTCCATGTTGCTTGATAATTTGGGGACTATGCCATTTTAATTGTTGACCTTGGGTTTGTCAGCCTCAGCAGCCAGCAGCTGTCTGAATTAAGAGAAGTCTCCAACTCCAGTGGGCCAGGAACAAGAGGCAGAGCTGAAGCCCAAGGTCAAGGGGCCTCCATCCAGCCCCTAGGCCTGGCACTTTGACCTCAGACTTCAGGCCTCCAAAACTGTAAGCAAATAAATCCCTGTTTGTTAAAGCCATCCACTTGTGGTACTTTCTGTTAGAGGACCAAAACAACACCCAACACTCCATGTCCTTCTGCTTGATGTCTCTGCAACATTTGGCACTTTTGACATTTTCTCCTCCCTTGGTTAATAAGACCCAACTTTCCTGGTTGCGTCCTTTCTCTCTAAAGGTACACTCACTTGCTACCCTTTAAGTATATGTTGTCTTTCTTCCTCACTCTCTATTTCCACACCTCCAAAACTTAGACTGCTAGGCCAGACCTCCCTCCTCAGTTCCAGTCGCACACATATTCCAAGTCACCTGAAGGACATCTCCACCTAGTATTCCACCAGCACCTGACATCAAATGGTCAAAACGAACCCTATCTTTTCCCTTTACCCCAAAACCAACCCTATCTTTTCCCTTTACCCATGCCAGCCATCTTCTCTGGGAATCAGTTTTTGTCCATGTCACTATCACCACTGGGCAAATACTTAATGAACACTTACTATGTGCCAGGTGCAAGGATATAGCAGTGAACAAACCAGATAGAAGTCCCTGTCTTCATGGTATTGACATCCTAGTGAGGACCAGCAGACAATAAAATATGTAACTAAAATATGTAGTATGTTAGAAAGAAAGACTTGCTATGGAGAAAAATGTAGCAAGATAAGGGGAATGGGGAATGGGGAGGGGTGCTTAGGTGGACTCACCAAGAAAGTGATATTGAGGCAAAGATTTGAAGATGAGAAGAGAGTAAGTCATGAGAATATCGGGGAAGAGCATTCCAAGACAAAAGAGTCAGTGCAAAGGCTTCACAGCTAGGTGTGTCCGGTGCCTGAGGATTGAAGAAACCACTTGGCTAGAGCCAAGCAAGCAAGGAGTAGAGAAGTAAATGGGATCAGATGGTAATGGGGTCTTTGTTGTTGTTATGGGGTCTGAGAATGGCCGTTGTGAGGGCTTTGGCCACCCAGGCTCAGATTGCAGGGCTGATCTTTTTCCTTCAGCTCCTGAATATTCATTCATTCAGTGCTCAGGGCTAATGCTCTTCATGTTTCTTGATTCTATTCCTCGCTTCCATTTTGTGCAATCGCCACCCCCACCCCCAATTCTGGAGACTACTTCCCTGAAGCATAGCTGTGGTCATGTCCTCCCTCCTTCACAATCTGTTCCCAGCCCCTTTCAATAAGATTTAAAGACTCGGATGAAACATTTGGTGCCACCCTCCCCAACCAACACTTACTCTATTCTTTCATGGCTGAGAATGCTCTGGTGAGATTGAACTCCTTGCAATTCCTCTTATGTGCCTTATGAGACCCCTAACCCTTGTTCCTTTCACCTGGAATATGTTGAGTCCCTACTCATTTTGATGAGTAAGTGCAGTATTGTTCTGGTTACCTAGTGCTGCTCTGACAAGAATATAACACAAATGGGATAGCCTTAACAAACAGGAGTTTATTCTCTTACAGTTCAGGAGGCTAGAAGTCCAAGTTCAAAGTGCCAGGCTCTAGGGGCTTTGTGAAAGCCCCTCAACCTTGGGCTTCAGCTCTGCCTCTTGCTCCTGGCCCACTGAAGCTAGAGGCATCTCTTCACTCAGACAGCTATTGGCTGCTGAGGCTAACAAAATGACACAGTCCCGATGTTACCAAACCACAGAGCAGGCCATTAATTCAAGTCCATTGTAAGTCCCAAGGTCAGCAGAGCATGGCAGGCTGCTGACAGGGTCCAAACATGCCATAAATTAGAGACTTTCCCCAAGGTTTCTCCTTATATACAGGAAGCAGACCACATCCCAAAGGCAGCTACTCAGCTGCTTGTAGTAGATCCCACCATGGAGTTGACTGCCAGTTTCATCATGGAGAATAACTACCACCAGTTGCCCAGTCACTCAACCAGGCCCAGCCAAGTAGACATACAAATTTAATTACAAGTATCATCTATGAAGACCTCCCTCAACCAGTCACCCTCTACTGGTAGCTCCTTCTTTGAACACTCATAGAATTTTGCATTAGTCTTTGTTAGGATATTTGCCATATTTTGCCTTGTGTTGTAGTTATTCATATCTTAGCTCCTGGACTAAATTTGCCTTTTTGGTCTGTGCAGTCTCCATTGTTCCTAGGGCTGTGCCTTCCTCAAATGGTTACCATTTGAATATTCTATTACCAGGCTGAATATTCTACTGAACAAATGATTCAATTACCGTAGTATAATTAACTGTGTTGTATAGCTGTGTGAGAGCAATGGAACTAGACATTTTCTTTCGTTTCACCAATCTCCAAAATGATCTAGTATTATTTTTATTACTAAAATCTGTGTATTATTTGTAATCACTAGAAGACATGCTCAGTTGCCAATCATCAGGTAAGAATTTAACCTCTTTGAGCCAATTCCTTCAGCTGTAAGAAGAGGGAAAGGATTCGTACCTATTAAAGTTGGAGTGAGAATACGGGGTTGTGTGTGTAAGATATGGGGGGCCTAGCCTGGCACATGGTAGGTACTCAATAAAAGACAGATGAGATGATGGTGATGGTGGTTTTGGTGATGATGGTAGTAGTGTTGATGATGATTATGACTTTGAAAGAAGTTAAAAAAAAAAAAAGTGCTCAAAAGAGAAGTTTCTGTCCAGGGGGTTGAGTGACCGCAGCTCTCAATGTAGGATAATTGAGCTTTCCCTTCATCTGGTGCTACTCACAAAAGCAGAGACCATCTTCTGTATTCATAGAAGGTTCCAGGTATATCAATTACTCATTCCCACTTTTGCCACTTTCAAACAGACAAGTTTCATGCTGGGATTCTAGAGGATGGAAAAGGGAAAATTCAGCTAGCATGGCCATTTGATGTCATGAAGTCTGTAAAATTGGTTTATTGGGGGTACATGTAGTTTTAAAAGAAGGAGCATTTTTTTTTCTATAATAATTGTGTAATGTTCATTTTTATATTATAATATAATGCATATTTACCATACAAAATTTCAAAAATACAGAAATTATAAAAGAGATGATAAAATAACTCATAACCCTACTATCTAGGGACAATGATTGTGTACATTTTAAGGTATTTTTTGTATACCCTGTTTTATTTTTTTCTTTGGCAGAGTTTCCTTCTGTTGTACATGGGGTCACTATGAGTCAGAATTGACTCAACACAGCCTAACAACAATAACTTTTTTT
>NW_006921669.1:8305716-8306867 GCF_000298275.1 Orycteropus afer afer
GTTACCCTGTGATTTATAGTTTTCTTCCCAAATTTAGAACAGTCCATTCTATCTTGTAGTTGTCTTGACTTCCCTACCATCTAGAAGTTCTGTAATGACACAGTTTTTTCCCTCTTTTTGGTTTGTAGTCCTCATTTGTCAATTGATGTCTCTGGTTCCCTGTTTACAATTGTGTAGGCTTATTTACTTTGTATACTTCCATAGCTGGGTTGGTTTCTGGGTTATATCATCATGTGTGTTAACAGTCAGTTGTGGTTGGCTGTTGTTGCTTCTCTGTCCAAAGGGCACCCTTTAGTATCTCTTGTAAGGTTGGTCTGGTTTTAACAAATTCCCTTTAAGTTCTGCTTATCTGGAAATGTCCTAACTTCACCATCATATTTGAGGGACAATATTGCTAGGTGCTTAATTCTTGGCTGGATATTTTTCTCTCAGTGTTTTATATATACCATACCATTTCTTCTTGCCTGCATGGTTTCTGCCAAGAAATCTGAGCTTAGTCCCTAACCCAGGAGACTGGGTTAGGGTTGGACATGGTGAATGGAGAATGAAACTAAATGTGCGCGTGACGTTGAATGTAAAACAAGCTCTTAAAATAAAAAATTTAAAAAAGAAATTAAAATGAGAGCAAGTCTATAAAAGACCCACAAGCAGTCTAGTTGACAACCTAATTAATTGGATATAAATTATTATGACGCACAGTGCAGTGAATGACTTAATATGGCCCTTCTAGCCGTAGTCCTTCTAACAACAACAAAAAAAGAAATCCGAGCTTAGTCTTATTGGTTGCCCCTTGTAGGTAACTTTTCGTTTTTCCTGTGCTGCTCTCACGATTCTTTCTTTGTCTTTGGTTTTGGTAAGTTTGATGATGATATGTCTGGGTGATTTTCTTTTGAGGTCTATCCTGTTTGGGATTCATTGGACTTCCTGAATGGGTATATTCTCATCTTTTATCATAACAGGAAAATTCTCTTCCAACAAATCTTTGACAATTTTATCAGTGGTTTTGTCTCTTCCTGTTCTGCAATTCCGATTACACATAGGTTATTCCTTTTGATGGTGTCCCACATGAACCTTAGGTTTTCTTCATTTTGTTTTGATCTTCTTTCTGATTGATCCCTTTCCAAAGAAGTGTTCAGGTATTTGCTTTCAAT
>NW_006921669.1:8319942-8325988 GCF_000298275.1 Orycteropus afer afer
TGACATGTTGCATTGGGCAAATCTGCTGCAAAAGATCTCTTTAAAATATTAAAAAAGCAAGATGTCACTTTGAAGACTAAGTTGCACTTGACCCAATTTTTTCAATCACCTCATATGTATGTGAAAGCTGGACAGTGAATAAGGAAGACCAAAGAAGAACTGATGCCTTTGAATTATGGTGTTGGCAAAGAATATTAAGTATACCATGGAATGGCAGAAGAACGAATAGGTATGTCTTGGAAGAAGTACAACCAGAATGCCCCTTGGAAGTGAGGATAGCAAAACTTTGTCTCACTTACTCTGGACAAGTTATCAAGAGGGACCAGTCTCTAGAGAAGGATATCATGCTTGGTGAAGAAGAGAGTTAGTGAAAAAGAGGAAGATGCTCAATTGGATGGATTAACACAGGGGCTGCAACAATAGGCTCAAACATAGCAATTGTGAGGATGGTGCAGGACTGTGCAGTAGTTCATTCTCTTGTACGTAGGGTCACTATGAGTTGGAACCAACTCAACAGCACCAGACAACACAGTTTCTCTGGATGAGCTCATTGGACCCATAGCAGTAAATACCATTGTACACTGAAAAGACCCAGATCCTGTTCCCATTGTTTCCTGAGTTCCAGATTCATATCCAACTGTCTCCTCAATTTCCCCACTTGGGTGTCCAAGGGGTGTTTCAAACCTGTCAAATGTGTCTGCTCATATCACTCTTCTGCTTCCAGCAGCTTCTCTCCTCACACCAAATAACAATATGTAGGATAGTCTGACCTCCTCCCCCAGCTCATCATTTCTCTGTCCATCTCTCCTACTCCTCTCTCCTTTGCCATAGGGTTTTCTTGCAGTTCTTCAAAGATGACCAACAGTTTCCTTTGGAGAGCTCGCTACTCCATCTGCCTGGAAAGTTCTTTTCACAGGCATCCTCATGACATCCCCTCTCGCCTCTTTATCAAAGTCTCCTTGTTAGGGAGGCTTTCCTTGGCCATCTTATTTTAAATTATAACCTCTCTTCACCCTCTCCACCCCCTTCCCTGATTTGTTTTCTCCTTAGTGGTATCACCTCCTAATGTACTAGACCTTACTGACTTTCCCATTTACTTTCTTCTCTTTCCACTAAGTGTAAACACCCTGATGACAAGGATTTCAATGTAGCCAATTCACTGATGTATCCCCAGGACCTAGTCCAGGCCATAGTAAGGAGTCAATAACTACTTGTTGAATGAATGAATGTAAGTCTTGATTTCAGTCCTCAAATCTGCTCCTCTTCCAGCCTTCATCATTCTGCTAATGGGTCCAACATTTTACCCAATGGCTCAGGATAAAAACTGAAGCTACCCTCATCATCTACATCTAATCCATCAGCAAGTACTGACAATTCTGCCTTCAAAACATATCCTGAGTCTAATTATTTGCCTCCACTTCTCTGCAATCAACATAGTCCAAGTCACCATCTTCCTATCTGGGAAACTGCAATTGTTGCCTACTTGATTTTCCTGCTTACAGGCTTCCTCCCATCCCTCCTAGGGAGCTCTGGTGGCTCAGTGCCTAAAGCATTTGACTGCTAACCAGAGGGCTGGTGGTTCAAACCCATCAGCCACTCCTCAGAAGGAAGACTGGGCAATCTACTTAAGTAGTGATACCGCCTTGGAAACCCAAGGAGGGCTCGCTATAAGTCAGATCTGACTTAATGTCAGTGAGTTCTGAGTTGAGTCCCATCCCTTTTGATGACCACACACACACACACACACACACACACACACACACACAGCCAGAGTAAGCTTCTAAAAACGTCAAGCAGAACACATGACTCCTCTGCTGAAAACCTTCCAAAAGCTTCTCACCACACCTAGAATAAAGCTCATGCTACTTGACCTGGTCCCTGCTTACTTCTCCAAACTCATCTCTAACACTCTATTATTCTCTTCACTTCAGCCACATTCATTCTTCCTTCTAACATGATGCATTGGGTGCTCACTGTGTGAGCTGGGCCACGTGTTTGATATACATCATGGAACAAAGCAGAAAAAGTATTTCTGTCCTTTTGCAGCTGCCAAACTAGTGGAAGGAAACAAACCACAAGCAATAAACATGATAATAACCCACAGAGTGCACAGGAAGGTGATCTATGAAAACAGAGAGGAAGTACAGGGAAATTGGAAGTGCTGAGCTGGGGCTACGGAGGGCAGGCTACAGTACTGAACAGGCCCTTGCTGAGGAGGTAAGAGATGGGCAAAGAGGAGGGAGATGAGGCACTCCAGTCACCCTGCTGTTCCCGGAAAAACCTTTGGTGGGCTTGTACTGTGTCCGCTCAGGTAGGCAGAGCTCCACTTTTCAGACTGCCCCTCCTTGTATCTTTCCAGGTTAGTGCGCCCAACAGAGACATTTTAAGTAAGACTCAGAAGCAGATACAAAGCAGCAGCATTCTTCTTCTGTGCTCAGAAGGTCAGTGCAGGGCCCCGGCTGCTGCTGCATCTCCAGCACACTGATGCTTATCTCCTGCCTCCTTTTGTTGGACAGCAGCTGGGCCACCTCTCCTCCAGTTCCTGCAAGGTGTCTTCCCTCAGCTCCTCCAGCTCCCAGCCAGGTGCACGCTGAGCTCCACGGTGAAGGAATCCAGCTTCTGCGTATCAGCCTCCGTTATCAAAGGTGGAGCCTTGGAGGTGTTGCGAGTCCAAGGCAGGTTCCAGCTCATTCTTGCAGCTTCCAGACTGCTTTTACTTCTTTCATTTCATATCATTTTCCGTTCCCTACTGCTGGCTTCAGGCTGTAGCTCTAGATACAGAAGCAGCCTTTCATAGAGGAGTGAATCAGTTCCCATAGTTTTGTGAGGCCAAATCCTGTAATAACTAACTCGATAGATGACAGGTAGGTAGGTAGATTGATAGATAGATGGTGGATAGATTAGTAAAATAGATAGATAGATAGATGGTTGGATAGATAGATAGAAAATAGATGATTGATAGATAAGTAAATAAATATACAAATAGATCTTTAATAGAGTTGGTGGTTCAAACCCACCAGCCACTCCACAGAAGGAAGACTGGGCAATCTACTTCTGAAAAGATTTACTGTCTTGGAAACCCAAAGGAAATCACTATGAGTCAGAATCAACTCAATGGCAGTGAGTTTGGTTTTGGTCAGTATAGGGAAAAATGTATTTTCATTATGTTTATTAGATGTAATGACAGGGTCCTTCTTATCATTTAATCTATGTTCATGTTACCACCTTATAAAAATCTAGCATAAATATCTAAAATTGAAGTCCCTACAATCACTCTGTGTCTTCTTCCATGTTTTGTTTTTCTTCATGGAGTGTGTCACTCTCTGAAGTTCTATATTTTTATTGGTTTATTGGCTTCCCAGTTTACCAGGATCTTTCCTGTTCATTCAGAATCAACTCAAAGGCAATTGATTTGTTGTTGTTTTTATCTTATTCATTGTTCTATCACCAGTGCCTAGCACACTGCCTTCAAATGATGGTAGGAAATTTTTAAGTGCTGATTGGATAAATGTGTTTGATGCTTTTTTTTTTTTGGTGTTTGTCAGCATATTTCTTAATACTAAACTAAGCTAAAATTGTTTCAATTACAAGTGTTTTGAATGAAGATCTCACAGGGGTGTGGAAAACTCCAGTGTTAACTTGAAGTCTGTAAATGTTACATTAGTCAAAATTACTTTGATAGATGCAGAAATTTAAAAAACATAGTCAAACAGAAAGGAAATTTTTATTATATCATACTGTTCCTTCCCATCTCACCCCACCCCCCAAAAAATCCCACTTTTCTTAGGGCTAAATATTGAAGTTGTTACAAGACAATCTCTTTTATTAGAAAATTACAACTCAAACCCAAGAGCTGTTTGAGTAAAAGTTAACATTTGGTACTATCTCTCTAGCAAGAAATTGAACTAAAAGTTTTTCTGAGCAAGAAAATACAGCACTAGAAAATTTTCTAAATTTTACAAAAGCAAACCAATGTTTTTTTCTCCCCTTAAGTCTGTTTCACATTTCAACCATTTTAAGCCAACGATACTTCCAAATCAAAACTCCTTTTGCCAATTTTGCATGAAATTGTTCTCATGTTTGCCAAATAATGAAATTCAATCATTAATTGTTCCTTCTGTCCATTTGTTCGTCACTACTTCTCCTTCCTTGCTAGTCTTTGCTCTCAGCATCCCTGGTGGCAGATCTTTGGCACTAGAAGTCCATGGGAGAGAGCTCAGTGCTTTCTTACTATCTTCCCACCTGTCATCAACCTCACTTCCCTCCTTACCATGTTTGTTTGTTCGTTTGTGCATCGAACCAACACATATTGCTCATCTCTTGTGTTCCAGAGACTGCTTCCACTTCAAGGTCATTCTCTGGGAGGATTCTCTCCTTTTCTGACCTGTAACTGTTGCCCTATTGACCTGAAGCAGCAAGTCTAGCCCTTGCTTTGTCTCCTGATCCTTCTCTCTCAGCCCACCAGGGCCTCAGGCTTCCTGCTGCTGTTCCTACAATTCTGGACCACTGGTTATATGTTCTCGGTTAAGTGCCCTTCCTTCCCATTTTTGTTCCTGCACTTTCAATGCCTGAGAGCATCAGAGAATTTCCCATGCAGGCTCTGGTCCTGCGAGCTCCCTTCCCCCTTCTTTCTGTGGAGAGATCACTTGCAATTGCTGATTCAGAGTGACAGTTCTAAGAGCCTGCCAACCCTCCTGAGGCATCATTGATTTTATAGTCTCTGACCATAACATCTGTCCTCTCTCTCCTCTGATTTTCGGGAAATCTGCTTCCTTAAAGTATAGAATGTATGTTTTAGCTCCACAACTTTCCCATCCTTGGCTGCCAAGAGCTCAAAGATGGATTTAGAATCTAGGCAGACATGGGTTTGAATCCTGACTCCATCGCTTATTAGCGATGT
This sequence comes from Orycteropus afer afer, assembly GCF_000298275.1. Classification (NCBI taxonomy): domain Eukaryota; kingdom Metazoa; phylum Chordata; class Mammalia; order Tubulidentata; family Orycteropodidae; genus Orycteropus; species Orycteropus afer. The sequence continues at coordinate 8,324,843 of NW_006921669.1, forward strand.
CACTCACCAAGTCTTTGGATTTCCTTTTACTTAAGTTTTGTCTCTAAAGGGAGGGATGTTATGTGCCCTTGATTTGATTCTGACACATAGCAAGCCTCTAGGACGCCATAGCAGTAGAACCGCTCCATAGAGTTTCCTAGGCTGTAATCTTTATGAGGGGAGCTCTGATGGCGTAGTTCCTAAGGCATTTGACTGCTAACCAGAGACTGGTGGTTCAAACCCACCAGCCACTCCTCAGAAGGAAGACTGGGCAATCTACTTCCGTAGTGATACCACCCCAGAAACCCAAGGAGGGGTCGCTATGAGTCAGGAACGACTCAACAGCAGTGAGTTTGTTCCTGCACTTCTTTTTTTTTTTTTTTGGTGAATCTTTATGGGAGCAGAGAACCAGGTGGTTTTGAATAGCTGACCTTTCAGTTAGCAGTCAAGTGCTTTAACCATTGTGCCACCAGGGTTTCCTAAAAAGAAGAGATAATAATATTATAAAATTATATTTTCCAAAGATAGCTCAACAGATAGATACACACATATGTATCTATACATTATGCATATATACATACAATCTCCCATCGGACATGCTCTTCTTTCTATGTGACGTTGCCACTGCCCTATATGGGCAGACTGAAGAATGCTATGTACCCTCTGAGACTAAGCCATAAGAGGCCACATAGCTGCTGTCTGGTTCTCACTCAGGACACATGTCAGACTGAACAAATAAAAATACAGGACATCCAGTTAAAGTTGCATTTCAGAGAAACAACAAATAATTTTTAAAATTTAAGTCTGTCCCATGTAATATTTGGAACATACTTACACTAAAGTCATATGCTGTGTACTGAAATCCCCATTTAATTGGGTGTCCTACTTTTTAGGGGGCAACCCTGCTTAGGAGCCTAGAGCTCCCATTTAAGAAGTTCCACTTCCCTACAGTTACCAGCTGCTCCAGTCCCTAAATATTTGTGTCATCAGTCCAAAGACTCGACATGCAAGAATAAGCCTTCAGGATCAAGACAGAACCCCTAGATGAGCCCAATCAACCCTCAGAACCATGAGTTGTTGTTGTTGTTAAGTGCTGTCGAGTCGTTTCCGACTCATAGCGACCCCATGCACAGCAGAACGAAACACTGCCCGATCCCACGCCAGCCC